>NC_045956.1:27058486-27391322 GCF_010909765.2 Amblyraja radiata
AAATGTCAAAAGATTAAAAGGGCATAGTATGATAATGGTGTTTCAGAGACTTTTAGATCAGCACATGGATAAACAGGGAATAGAGAACAATGAATTATGTGCAGGCAGAGGAGATTAACTTGGTAACATGGCAGGCAGAGACATGGTAGCTGAAGGGCCTGTTCCTGTGTTGTACTGCTCTATGTCCACGTTATATCATTCCTCCTTGCCTTCACATAGAAAACTTGTACCTGTGGTTCACTTATCCAGGCATAAAGTCGAATGAGCAATGATTATTTTTCAAGTATTGCCAAAGCATACAGTTAAAGAACAAGTGGTGTCACGGAGGCGCAGCGGTAGAGTTGCTGCCTTACAGCGAATGCAGCGGCGGAGACCCGAGTTCCATCCCAACTATGGGTGCTGTCTGTACGGAGTTTGAACGTTCTCTCCCAGACCTGCGTGGGTTTTCTCCGAGATCTTCGGTTTCCTCCCACACTCCAAAGACGTACAGGTTTGTAGGTTAATTGGCTTGGTAAATGTAAAAAAAAAAAAAATTGGCCCGAGTGGGTGTAGGATAGTGTTAATGTGCGGGGATCGCTGGTCAGCGCGGACCTGGTGCGCAGAGGGGTCTGTTTCTGCACTGTATCTCTAAACTAAACTAAACTAAAAGTGTGATGATAGCGCGATAGAATTTTGTTGAAATGCCAAGGTTTACAAAGAATTAGACTGGCCTTTTCCACGGATGATAGTTCAGAGAACGCAGTAAGTATCTCCCAACATTTTTTAGAAGATAACTGCCAAACACCTGGAATATCCATCAATTGGTTTAAAATATCTAAGAATTTGCAGACAAAATGTGTAGTGAGGAACTGCAGATGCAGGTTTAAATCGAAGATAGACACAAAATGCTGGAGTAACTCCGCGGGAACAGGCAGCATCTCTGGAGAGAAGGAATGGATGGTTTTCAGGTCGAGACGTCTGAAGAAGGGTCTCAATCAAAAACGTCACCCATTCTGTCTCCAGAGATGCTGCCTGTCCTGCTGAGTTACTCCAGCATTTTGTGTCTATCAATGAATTTGCAGAAATGTTTTGCATTTTCTGTGTTCGAATTTGCTCAGATACATGACTGGAGTTGTTTCTGGCCATTCACAGGTAAGCAAAATATTATGCTTGGAAGTTGTACCAAACAGTTTCTGAGATGTTAAAATGTAGTCGTACATCATACTAACAGAAAACTGAGATTATTATTGTGAAATTGGACTTAGTCCTATCTGAAACAACGGGATCATTTACACCCAGAAAAATGCACTAAATGAGACCTATCCAAGTCCCACAGTTCATGTAGAAACAAAGAACTGCAAATGCCAGTTAATATACAAGGACACAAAGTGCTAGAGTAACTCAGCAAGTCAGACAACATCCTTAGACATGTTCCTTCGTAACATTTCGGGTCAAGACTGAAAAAGGGTCTCGACACGAGAAGCCACTTTTCTATGTTCTCCATGGATGCTGCCTCACCTGCTGAGTTACTCCAGCATTTTGTATCCTTTTATCACTCAGTTCAGTTCAGTTACCAATACTGTCACGCAAAAACCTTCAAAAGGTTCAACCTTCAAAACTGTTAAAACCATCTTCACCTTTGAAGAAGTTCTCCTCCTCTCTCTGACGAGAGTTCAGCAACATCCTCCCAGTCTGAAGAAGGGTCTCAACCCGAAATGTTGCCCATTCCTTCTCTCCAGAGATGCTGCCTGTCCCACTGAGTTACTCCAGCATTTTGTGTCTACTTTCAAAAGGTCAATCTCTCTGATGGCCAAAGAGCAACAGCATACATTATGGCTGCCATCAAGAGAGAGAGGGACTCAAGGACAGAAGCAGACAGCATCCAGATTAATTCCAAGGGACATGACATACAATGAAATGTATGCCAGGATATAGATCCTGTTTGACTTGGAGCAATGATAAGTCTGACAGGATCTGCCTGTAGGGGCTTGTAGATAATGCAAGAGAATTGATGGAATTAGTGCCTTCCAGAGAATCAATGGGTTTAGTGTCTCGCAGAGAATTGATGGGGTTTGTCTAGAAATTATGGGATTAGTACAGGAGCATGAAAACCATAACTACCAGGTTCAGGAACAGCTTCTTCCCAACATGACAACCTCCAAATAAGCTCTGAACTACAAAGACTATTCTTGTTATAATTGAACAATTATTGTTTGTTTTTATGTGGATGTAAATGTGCGTGTGTGTATATATGTATATATGTATGTATATACAAACATACTGAACTGTTTTTCTCATTTATTATATTGTTTACAGTGTACTATGTTTACATATTCTGTTGTACTGCTGCAAGTAAGAATTCAATTGTTCTGTCTGGGACAGAAGACAACAAAACACTCTTGACTCTTGACTCTCTTAACTGCTTGAGAAAGGGTCTACTGAACACAGTGACAAAGAACAGCTCGTGAACTCAAAGTTACAAGTTCAAGTGAGTTTATTGTCATGTGTCCCTGTATAGGACAATGAAATTCTTGCTTTGCTTAAGCACACAGAAAATAGTAGGCATTTACTACAAAACAGATAAATGTGTCCATATACCATGATATAAATATATACACACATGAATAAATAAACTGATAGTGCAAATAACAGAAAGTGGTTGGTAATAATCAGAGTTTTGTCCGAGCCAGGTTTAATAGCCTGATGGCTGAGGGGAAGTAACTATTCCTGAACCTGGTTGTTGCAGTCTTCAGGCTCCTGTACCTTCTACCTGAAGGTAGCAGGGAGATGAGTGTGTGGCCAGGATGGTGTGGGTCTTTGATGATACTGCCAGCCTTTTTGAGGCAGCGACTGCGATAAATCCCCTCGATGGAAGGAAGGTCAGAGCCGATGATGGACTGGGCAGTGTTTACTACTTTTTGTAGTCTTTTCCTTTCCAGGGCGCTCAAATTGCCGAACCAAGCCACGATGCAACCGGTCAGCATGCTCTCGACTGTGCACCTGTAGAAGTTAGAGAGAGTCTTCCTTGACAATCCGACTCTCCGTAATCTTCTCAGGAAGTAGAGGCGCTGATGTGCTTTTTTGATGATTGCATTAGTGTTCTTGACCAGGAAAGATCTTCAGAGATGTGCACGCCCAGGAATTTGAAGCTCTTGACCCTTTCAACCATCGACCCGTTGATATAAATGGGGCTGTGGGTCCCCCTCCTACTCCTTCCAAAGTCCACAATCAGTTCCTTGGTTTTGCTGGTGTTGAGGGCCAGGTTATTGCGCTGGCACCATATGGACAGTTGCTCGATCTCTCTTCTGTACTCTGACTCATCCCCATCAGTGATACGCCCCACAATAGTGGTGTCGTCAGCGAACTTGATGATGGAGTTCGCACTGTGGTTCGCTACGCAGTCATGGGTATAGAGTGAGTACAGCAGGGGGCTGAGCACGCAGCCTTGAGGTGATAAGGACCTAGACAGTACTGTGAGCAACAACCCCTTCAATGGTACTGAAGGTGCAATATACATCCTGGTCATCCTATGTAGATAAAGAAGCCTATTTTTCAACAGTGTGTTCAGTGTGAAAGTTTTTAGTCGAATGTCACCCATTCATCTCTGGAGAGAAGGAATGGGTGATGCTTCAGGTCGAGACCCTCCTTCAGACGGCATTCTGTGTCTATGTCCAGTATCTTTTGTCTGCTAGGTTGTGGTTCCAGTTTTTATTTTGTTAGTTATGACATGTTCATTTTTGGTTAAGGTCTGCAGTTATTTTAATACTTTGATGCCGTTTTTTCAGCTGTTACAAAATTAAAAAAATTAAATGCTACTACTGGACTAAACAAGTCATTGAGAATTCACTTATCCTACACCCCAGATCAATGGAGCAATGTGAAAATATATATATATTCTTACAAGGAATGGGTGTCACCCATTCCTTCTCTCCAGAGATGCTGCCAGTCCAGCTGAGTTACACCAGCATTTTGTGTAAACCAGCAACTGCAGTTCCTTCCTACACTTAGCCGGAAGCCAGAGGATTGGGAAACTTTCATAGGACAACAGAAGGAAACAAAACGGCAATACGGGCTGAAAAGATGAAGTACGAGGGGAAGCTGGCCAGGAATATAAAAGACAGTAAAAGCTTCTTTAGATATGTTAAGGGAAAAAGAGTAGCAAAGTCAAATTTAGGTCATTTGAAGGAAGACACAGGTGAAATTATGATGAGTAACAAGGAAATGACAGAAGAGTTGAATAGGTACTTTGGATCTGGCTTCACTCCAGATGTATTGGAGGACAGAGGATCTAAGGGGGTAGAGGAACTGAAAGAAATTTTCATTAGGTGAGAAATAGTACTGGGTAGGCTAATGGGACTGAAGGATGATAAATTTCCTGGGCCAGATGGTCTGCATCCCAGGGTCCTCAGGGAGGTGGCTCTGGAAATATTGGACACATTGGTGATCATTTTCCAATGTTCAATAGATTCAAGATCAGTTCCTGTGGATTGGAGGATAGCTAATGTTATCCCACTTTTCAAGAAAGGAGCAAGAGAGAAATCAGGGAATTACAAACCAGTTAGCCTGTCTTCGATGGTGGGAAAGCTGCTGGAGTCAATTATTAACGAGGTAATACTGGGGCATTTGGATAGCAGTAAAAGGATTAGACCAAGTCAACATGGATTTATGGAAGGGAAATCATGCTTGACTAATCTTCTGGAATTTTTTGAGGATGTGACAAGTAAAATGGATTAAGGGATCTAGACTTTCAGAAATCATTTGAAAAGGTCCCGCACGGCAGTCTGGTGACTAAAATTAGAGCACATGGCATTGGGGGTAGGGTGTTGACATGGATAGAAAATTGGTTGGCAGATAGGAAGCAAAGAGTAGGAGTGAACGGGTCCTTTTCAGAATGGCAGGCAGTGGCGAGTGGAGTGCCGCAAGGCTCGGTGTTGGGGCCACAACGGTTTACCATGTATATTAATGATTTGGAAGAGCGAATTAGGAGCAACACTAGCAAGTTTGCGGATGATACAAAGCTGGGTGGCAGTGTGAACTGTGAAGAGGATGTTAGGAGGTTGCAGGGTGACCTGGACAGATTAAGTGAGAGGGCAGATGCGTGGCAGATGCAGTATAATATAGATAAATGTGAGGTTATCCACTTTGGCGGCAAAAACAAGGGGGCAGATTATTATCTCTATGGGGTTAGATTAGGTAAGGGGGAGGTGCAGCGAGACCTGGTTGTCCTTGTACACCAGTCACTGAATGTTGGCGTGCAGGTACAGCAGGCAGTGAAGAAAGCTAATGGAATGTTGGCCTTCATAACAAGAGGATTTCAGTATAGGAGTAAAGAGGTTCTTCTGCAGTTGTATAGGGCTCTGGTGAGACCACATCTGGAGTATTGTGCACAGTTTTGGTCTCCTAATTTGAGGAAGGACATCCTTGTGATTGAGGCAGTGCAGCGTAGGTTCACAAGATTGATCCCTGGGATGGCGGGACTGTCATATGAGGAAAGATTGAAAAGACTAGGCTTGTATTCACTGGAGTTTAGAAGGATGAGGGGATATCTTATAGAAGCATATAAAATTATAAAAGGACTAGACAAGCTAGATGCAGGAAAAATGTTCCGAATGTTGGGTGAGTCCAGAACCAGGGGCCACAGTCTTAGAAAAAAGGGGAGGCCATTTAAGAATGAGATGAGAAAAAAAAAATTTCACCCGGAGTGTTGTGAATTTGTGGAATTCCCTGCCACAGAGGGCAGTGGAGGCCAAATCACTGGATGGAATTAAGAGCAAATTAGATAGATCTTTAGGGGCTAGTGGAATCAAGGGAAATGGGGAGAAGGCAGGCGGGCATCTCGTGAACCTATGTTGCACTGCCTCAATCACAAGGATGTTCTTCCTCAAATTAGGAGATCAAAACTATTGATTGGGGGCGATCAGCCATGATCACAATGAATGGCGGAGCTGGCTCAAAGGGCCGAATGGCCTCTTCCTGCATCTATCTATCTACCTATCTATCTATCTATCTATCTATCTATCTATCTATCTATCTATCTATCTATCTATCTTGCACAAGTGCTCTCTACACCATGGTTCACACATGTAGAGTGGAGGTTATGAAAGATATTGTAGTTTATGCAGAACAGTATTGAAAAGTGTTTATTTTTGTGAATAGCGATTGCTGACAAATCTAGTGTTGATTGTTTACCTCTAATTAACCCATGAGAAGTGTCTGTACCCATCTATTGTAGACCTGTTGGTGAAAATGCTGTCACCGTGCTACTGTGGAAGGAATTCCAGGACTCAGAGTCCAATTATAATCAAGGAAGAGTGATCTAATTTCTGAACCGTTTTTGTGTGACTTGGTAGAGAACCTGTGTTCTCATTCATCTGCTCTCCTGTCACTTTTGGTGATGGTGACCAAGGATTTGGGGGATACCATTGTTTAGTTTTCATTTAGTTTAGAGATACAGCACGGAAACAGGCCCTTTGTCCAACCAGGTCCGCGCCGACCAGCGATCTCTGCACATTAACTTTTGGTGTTGCTAAGTGGATAACTGCAGGGCATTTTGTTGGTAGTAGCCACTGGAGTCATACACAGACATAGAAAGAAAGCACAAAACAGGCCCTTCAGCCCACTGAGTCCCTACTGACCAACAACCATTTATTATCACTGTATTGTAGATTAACCTACAATAACTAGCCCCCACCCAAATTCTACCAATAACCTTCAAACACTAGGGCAACATTACACTGGCTACTTAACATAACAATGTGCACATTATTGAGATGTGGGTGGAAACCAGAGCCGCTGGATAGTTTGTGTGTAGGACTGAACTGCAGAGGATGGTTTACGCCAAAGATCTTTGGTTTACGCCGCAGATAAACACAAAATGCTGGTGTAACTCAAAGGGACAGGCAGGATCTCTAGACACAAGGAATGGGTGACATTTCGGGTCGAGACCCTTCTTCACCCTGAAGTCCGTCCCACTGAGTTATTCCACCATTTTGTGTCTATCACCTGGATATTTCGATAGTTTAGTTTATTGTCACAATGTACCAAGGTTCAGTGAGAAGCTGGAGGGAGCTCAGGGAGTCACAGTGAGAATGTACAAGCACCACACAGACAGCACCTGAGGTCAGGACTGAACTAGGGCCTCTACCGCTGTGAAACAGTTTAAGGATAAGGGGGAAGTCTTTTAGGACCGAGATGAGAAAAACAGTTTTCACACAGAGAGTGGTGAATCTCTGGAATTCTCTGCCACAGAAGGTAGTTGAGGCCAGTTCATTGGCTATATTTAAGAGGGAGTTAGATGTGGCCCTTGTGGCTAAAGGGATCAGGGGGTATGGAGAGAAGGCAGGTACGGATACTGAGTTGGATGATCAGTCATGATCATATTGAATGGCGGTGCAGGCTCGAAGGGCCGAATGGCCTACTCCTACACCTATTTTCTATGTTTCTATGAAACACCAGAGCTACTGTGCTGCCAGGACATCATAGGCACAGACCTCCAACTTTGGAAACAATCATTGATTAGAGTGGTGCGTGGGATACTAATTAAGTAGACACAAAATGCTGGAGTGATTCAGCGGGACAGGCAGCATCTCTGGAGAGAAGGAATGGGTGACTTTTCGGGTCGAGACCCTTCGTCAGATTAAACTAACCCTTCAGTTCAGCCTGAAGAAGGGCCTCGACCCGAAACGTCACCCTCCAGAGATGCTGCCTGTCCCGCTGAGTTACTCCACTCCAGCTTTTTGTGTCTATCTTTCGTTTAAACCAGCATCTGCAAAATAGGGACAATGATTATCGAATGCTGATTTCCGCTTGCAATTCCTTGGCACATTATTCAGATGATGGTTGATATGGAAAGCAATATTTGGGCGATGACAGCAACTCCACCACTGCCAGAGCACCGGATTGAAAAGAACAATCCTCTCGTCTATCTTATTTACCGTTGCAAAAAGCATAAATGTAGTGCATAATACATTTTTGAAATAGTCCTGAGTATTTTGTTTCTAAAAGCTTTCTGAAACAAATAACTGATTATCTTACACTGCTAATTCATGTCCAGAATCTGTCTGAAAAGAAAAGGCAGAAAGAATGCAAGTACTCAGATCCTGTTACACAAAATATTTTCATTGACAGATAATACTGAGTGTAAATTGTTTATTACAGCTGCATAAAGCTTCATTGTGAAAATGTATTCAGCAGATAAATGCAACTTGGTGGTTTAGAAAATGTTAATTTGTTAAATCTAATACACAAGTCTACAGGACTAGGGAACCAGAAATCCTTGATGAATGTTTGAACAAGCATCCTAACACTGAAATATTAATAGCTTATATTTATAACACCCTCCTAAACAACGAGGTACCACCGACGGAACCATATAGACACACATGGGGAAATGAATTAGGTCATCCTATAACGAAAGATTTGTGGGACGAAAGTTTACAACATATACATCAATGTTCGTTAAATGCCAAACATGCTTTAATACAATTTAAAGTCTTACATAGATTACACTACTCTAAAATAAAACTAAATAGAATCTTCCCACAAATCTCTCCTATTTGTGATAAATGTCTACATCTAGAGGCTAATTTAACACATACGTTTGCAAATTGTATAAAAATTAAACATTTCTGGACTGATATTTTTGAAATAATTTCAGAAGTTATTAATACAAAACTGGATCCAAACTCAAACTTAATAATACTTGGAATATCAGAACAAAGTTTAATACTCACAACAAGCCAAAGAAATTTCCTCGACTACAGTATAATAACCGGGAAAAAAATAATATTAAAATTTTTGAAAGGCCCTACAACCCCCACAATGAAAATGTGGATTGTGGAAATGTCGGAGACCCTATACCTAGAAAGAATTAGACGTCTTAATGGACAAACAAGAACTTTTTGATAAAATATGGGCTCCATTCATTAATTATCTGACGGGATAGATTGGCCCAGCACGAAAACCCAACTGAAACTTGAACTCAGGATTAGATGAAAAGTCATACCTTATAATCTACGAACCTATCTCCAATGACGTATTATAAGTAATCCATTCCACCTTTTCTGTTTTTTTTAATATTTATAACTCTTTATTCTCTCTTTCTCTCTTTTTCTATATAAAAAAAAACACTAGAAGCAGAAGTAATCGACAATTGAAAATTTTAATAATGTATAACTGATGTATATGAAAAGTTTTTTTACTATAATATGTAACTATACTTTATAATATGTCTACTTCTAATAAAAATATTATTAAAAAAAAGAAAATGTGTATCCCATTTTCTTTTCATTATGATATAACATTGCTTCGTGAAAATGAATTCATGGATTTCACTGCAATGCCCTACAAACTTTATCTGTTATCTGAGGTCAGGACCATACAAATAGCATTTATATAGAAACATAGAAAATAGGTGCATAGAAAGTAGGCCATTTGGCCCTTTGATTCAATATGATCATGGCTGATCATCCAAAATCAGTACCCCATTCCTGCTTTCTCCCCATGTCCCTTGATTCCATTAGCCCAAAGAGCTCTAAAGGGCCTGTCCCACGAGCATGCAACTGCATGCGGCAAGCACGACCTAACGTGGTCACTTGAGCCGTACGGCCTCGCGGGGCCGGTCCCACTTCGATCGCCAGAGCCGTATGCAGCTGTGCGGAGCTGGTCCCGACATCACGCGGGGCTCCGGAAAACTGACAGTGTTCAAAAATTCCGCGCGGCAACGGCCTGCCGGCCCGCAGCCACATTGAGGCTGTACGCACCGCCTCGACGGGCATACGCAGCGTCTTGACGCCGTACGTCACGCGCGATCTTCCCGCGGACTTCGCTCGAACTTCACGTCACTCACTCGACCCCCGCGCGGCCCCCCTTCCGGTTTGGTCGCACTTGCCGCATGCAGTCGCATGCTAGTGGGACAGGCCCTTAACTCTCTCTTGAAAACATCAAGCTGTAAATCCTCCAACATGCATGTCTTCCCAATTACATAGACTGATTAATTACCAAGTGGGTCCTTTAAAATAATGAATGCAACATCAATGGATAGGCCGGAGGAAAGGCACAACCAAAGGCTATTCAAATGTATTACCTTTTCACCAGGTGTGACTGAGATTCTCCAAACACAGTGCGTGTATGAGGGGTATCCATTGGGAAATCCGGGAGATGAGAAATTGCCAGACGAATCCTGGAGAGTTTCTCCACAAGCTGCAAGGGAAAGCAATAAGACTTAGTATGGAAACAGGAGAATCTGCAGGCACTGGATCTTCAGCAAAATCAAAACGCTGGAGGAACTCAGCTGGTCTGGCAGCACCAGTGGAGGGAACGGGCAGACGACCTTTCCGGCTGGCACCCTCTCTCAGAATGATTGGAGTAGCGGGGAGAAAGCTGGGAAAGAGAGATGGGAAAGGTCAGTCCTGACCTTTCACCCCACCAGCCTCCCAATCCAACATTTCATTCCCCGACATTTCCCATGTGATCAACCAGTCACAACCTACTGTCCCCGCTCCTTTCTGCTTTCCATTGAGATCACTCGCACTCACTTATCCCTTCCCATCCCCCCCATCCCACCCATCCCACCCATCCCCACTGTCCCCGACAACCGCAGGAGATGCAACACCTGAACCTACACCTTCACTCTCATTTCCTTCTCAGGACTCAAGTCAAGTCAAGTCAAGTCAAGTTTATTCGAGCAGCCATTCCCGATAAGACAGGGGTGCAGGTGCTCCTCTGAATCTCATCCATGGCATTTGGTGCACCCAATGTGGCCTCCTTTACATCTGCAAGACCCAGGGCAGGCTTGGTTTAGTTTATAGACACAAAAAGCTGGAGCAACTCAGCGGGACAGGCAGTATCTTTGGAGAGAAGGAATGGGTGATGTTTCGGGTCGAGACCCTTCATTCAATTCAGGTTTAGTTTGGTTTAGTTCACAGATACAGCGTGGAAACAGGCCTTTCGGCCCACCGAGTCCACACTGACAAGTGATCACCCTGTACGCTAATTCTACCCTATACAATGAGGGACAAGTTTTACAGGAGCCAATTAGCCTACAATCCTCCACGTCTTAGGAATGTGCGAGGACATCGGAGCACCCGGAGGAAACTCACGCGGCATTTGATGGTTTCGCTGAACAGTTACACTCTGTCCATCAAAGCCTGCTGCAATTCCCAGTGGCTAGCCATTGTAACTCCTCTACCCATTCTCACACCGACCTTCCCATCCATGGTCTCCTCCATTGCCAGAGTGCGGCCCACATGCAAACTGGAAGAACAGCATCTCATATTCCACTTGGGTAACTTACAGCTCAACGGCATGAACATTGACACCTCCAATTACAAGTAATGGCAGATCGCAGAGTGACTCTGGGAGAGATGGTGAGATATGAGTTGGATGGATCAAAATGTAACAAATATTCATATCCTTTCCCTGTAACTAATTAACACAAGCCTACACACACTAGGGGCAATTTACACTGATACCAAGTATACAAACCCAAGCCAATTAACCTACAAGCCTGTATGTCTTTAAAGTGTGGGAGGAAACCAAAGATCTCTGAGAAAACCCACGAGGTCACGGGGAGAACGTTCAAACAGCACCCATAGTCAGGATCGAACCCAGGTCTCTCGCACGACAAGCGCTCTAACAACTCTACAGCTGCAATTAATCCTGGTTGGATTAATTACTTTACAGTATATGTTTTTTTTCCCTCCTGGGGCTTTCACTAAATCCAGAAGCAGATCTGTCAACTCCCTCAGGAAACATGGTTCACACTGAGCCTAATACATTGGCTTGGGGAGAACTCATGATAAGCCGGACCACCTGGAAAAATGCCCAATTATTTTCAACTGCTGAATAAAACAACCATAGAGCACATATGAAATCAAATACACACGAAAATTATTGCCATTTTATTTTGAAAGAACAATTTGATATTCACACCAATAGAACCATCGCATTAGCTCCTTTAGGTAAACAAAACACTGTGGAATAACTGTGTAGGAAAGAACTGCAGATGCTGGTTTAAACCAAAGATAGACACAAAATGCTGGAGTAACTCAGCTGGACAGGCAGCATCTCTGGAGAAAAGGAATGGGTGACGTTTCTGGACGAGACCATTCTTCAGACCTTGAAGAAACGTCTCGACCCGAAACATCACCTATTCCTTCTCTCCAGAAATGCTGCCTGTCCAGCTGAGTTACTCCAGCATTTTGATTTTGTGTCTAACTGTGGAATCATTTATAAATGTAGGAAAGAACTGGTTTAAATCGAAGGTAGAAACAAAATGCTGGAGCAACTCAGTGGGTCAGGCAGGATCTCTGGAGAGAAGGAATGGGTGACGTTTCGGGTCGAGACCATCTTCAAGGTCTGATAATAATAATTTGTTTACTTCTGTGGTGTTGTAGTTCAAACTACCAGTCATCTAATTAGTGTGTGTCATTACTTCTAGACAACTGTATTTGATTGCTGTTAATAATATAAACATTTGCCACCTCCTTTAATTAATGTCTCATGAGCTTTGATCAACAGCAACTTTACCTCATCAACATTAAAATATTTCGCTTTTCTAAAGTTATCTTGGAAGTTCCTACATAAAATTATTGTTCATTAGATATGACAAAACTGCTCAGGTTTTTCTGTTTTCAACATTTTTTCAGGAGGAAACAAGCAGATTATTAAAACCTTGAACACTATTCGTAAATCTGTACTATTCAAAGATGAAGATGTGGTAATACTCTCAGTTGTGAAAATGCACAAATTATTCTGAGCTGTCAGTATAGTTATAAGATCAACGGTGATAACTTTTTTCAATTGAATACCAATAAAAGAGTCAACTTTAAAAATTCTATTTCACTACTGATATATAATTCAAAAAGTGATTGAGAAATAAGATCATGACAAAATAGCTGAAGATCTAGCTTTATTCCCTAAATCAATCAATAATATGGTGTGAAGTGCTCAAATCATTATAAATGAGGCAATTGTATGTATGTGTGTGGGGTGATTGCCACAGATCCAGTAAAATTAAATGCAGTTTCAAATGGCTGAATGTATCATTTAATAACAAGCTTTCACATGATTTCATGTAGATAATGAGGAATTAACTTCCTTCCGCCTTCATCTGCAGTCCTCAGTTTACACCTCACGCTGCCTCGGCAAGGCCAGCAGCATAATGAAGGACGAGTCGCACCCTATCCACTCCCATCAGGCAAATGGTACAAACGTGTGAAAACGCACACAACTAAATTCAGAGACAATTTCTTCCCAACTGTTATCAGGCAACTGAATCATCCTACCACAACCAGAGAGCAGTGCTGAACTACTATCTACCTCTTTGATTGGGCTTTGCTGGTTTTACCTTGCACAAAACATTATTCACTTATCATATATCTGTACACTGTAAATCGATTGATTATTATCATGTATTGTCTTTCTGTTTGACTGGTTAGCATGCAACAAAAGCTTTTCACTGTGACACATATGACAATCAACTAAACTGAACAAACTCAGTTTACTGTGTAGGAGAAAACTGCAGATGCTGATTTAAATTGAAGGTAGGCACAAAATGATTGAGTAACTCAGCTGGACAGGCAGCATCTCTGGAGAGAAGAAATGGGTGACGTTTCGGGTCGAGACCCTTCTTCAGACTGATGTCACGGGAGGGAGTGGGACAAAATAGCATGTAGACGGAGACAGTAAAGGGCCTGCGTGGCGAATGCCACGTGGCGATTTTATTTGGCGACTGCTGGCATCATTGACTGACCTATCAGGGTCGCCGAAAGATTTAGAACATTTCAAAATCCAGCGGCGACAAAAAAAATGTTGCGACACTTGAGGAAACACCACGCGTCAATGCGGCGTCACGCCACGACTTTTTTGGTGACTTGATATGTCAGTCAATGATGCTGGCAGTCACCGAAAAAATTGGCACGTGGGACAGGCCCTTAAGGCTAATGGGAGAACTGGGAAGGGGGAGGGGGTGGAGAGACATCAGTCTGAAGGCATCCCCTGACATCAGTCTGAAGAAGAGTCTCGACCCGAAATGTCAACCATTCCTTCTCTCCAGGGATGCTGCCTGACCCGCCGAATTACTCCAGCATTTTGTGTCTAAACTCAGTTTAGTAATCTCCATGACAGCAGATAAAAATATAAAAATGCAGTTCCATAATTTGCCAAGGCATTGGTTGCAGTTATACATGTGGAGAGATGATACACATATCTCAGCCCAATTAAATGCTGAGGTAAGTTGCATAGAAATACACAATTACAACATATAACAAGAAAGCACAGAGGAAATTTTGCTTTAATAAATTTTGCATGTTTCAGTAGGACACCTGTCATTAATAGGCTTTTTGTTTTCATTGGCATGATAATTTTGTGCACCACAATGCTCTCTCTCTGGCATCCTGCATGTCTATCTCACCTCCATAGTAATGCAAACCCCAAACTTACTTCCAGTGAGATTTTCCATCAAAACTCTAAAGCAGTATAACATAAAGCTTCAGACACATTTTCCTTCATTAGCAAATAGAGTGTAACACAGTTCTCTGCATAACAAACCAATTGTACGAACCCAAACAGGGATTTCAGTCACCACACCTAAAATAAATGACCAGAAATGCAATTGAAACCCTATAAAAAAGACTCAATCTATAACTGATCAGATGTAAACTTAAAAGTAGCAATAACAAAGGCAAAACAGGTAGCACCAAAAAGACAAATCCACGTTTCCTCACACCTTTGACCAGGTAATAGTCCTTAAAGGTCATAAGGTCATGTGATAGGAGCAGAATTAGGCCATTCGGCCCATAAAGTCTACTCCGCCATCAATCATGGCTGATCTCTCCCCCCTAACTCCTTTCTCCTGTCATCTCCCCATAACCCTCGACACCCATTCTAATCAAGAATTTATCCGTCTCCATTTTAAAAATATCCACTGACTTGGCCTTCACAGGCTTCTGTGGCAAAGAATTACACAGAATCACCACCCTTTGACTAAAGAAATTACTCCTCATCTTCTTCAGAAAGGAACGTTCTTTAATTCTGTGGCTATGACCTCTAGTCATAAACTCTCCTACTAGTGGAAACATCCTCTCCACATCCACTCTATTCAAGCTTTTCACTATTCGGTACATTTCAATGAGGTCCTCCCTCATTCTTCTAAACTCCAGCAAGTACAGGCCCAGTGCCATCAAATGCTCATCATATGTTGACCCACTCATTCCTGGGATCATTCCTGTAAACCTCCCATGGATCCTCTCCAGAGCCAGCACATCCTTCCTCGGATTGCATGCCCAATTATGGATCATACCAGACTGCTCCTGCACTGTTTTAAGTAGCGGGAGCATGGGCTGGAAATATTTCCATGACTGTCTAATGTGAAAGGTGAACAAAGTCCTCTCGGGGAGGAGGGGGAGGGGGGGGGGGGGGAGGGAAACCTACACCAGCACCTGAAGTGTGGCACACAAACTGGCTTCCTTATGTAGAGGACATTTGTGACAGCAAGGAGAAGACAAGCTACTTCAAGCCGACTATCGGCGAAAGGTTTTGAACATCCCAAAATCCAGTGGCGACCAGAAAAAAGTTACGAATCTTTGGGCGATTTGAGACTACTCACGACCATACAGGCGTCATCCCGCGACCTTGTGGCGACAGCCTAGTCGCCTGTGGTCACCGAAAAAATCGCCTAAGTGGGACAGGTCCTTAATGCTCCTGCCAAATTTCAAAGCAAAGCTTGCACAGAATAAAATGTAAATGTTCCCCTCACTGTATATTGAGTTTTTCTGAGCTGCAATGTGCAATAAGTAAAAGTGTCATAAGTAGGATCCAGGCGGCAGGATTCTAAGTTTGCACATGCATACAAAAGAAAAATTAGATACTTGAATTCTCTCCTGATATGATTACTGTTTAAAGAAAGTACATGTGAAATTCTTGGTTAAATGCAATATGTAGGTATGTTGCAAAACCTACCTTCAGCGGGGCTGCAGATCTGTCCCAGCCCGTGTGCGTGATTTTGGCGCCGTTGAGAGGGGGGCGGGTTTAAAACGCGATTTTCCCTAGGCTATTCAAATCGAGGTTGTTCAGCCTACTTAGTTGCTGACGAAAAATCGCTGCGAGGTTCTTTCGCTGGAGCTATTTTTAAATTTAAATGGTTAATTTAATTGTTATAGTAGGTTAAAAATCATCCTCTAAACCCGCGACCGCTGACAACGGGAAGGATCTCATACAGGGGACAACGGAAGGTAGGTTGTTTATTTTTGCATTAAAAAGGGCTTCTTAAGATCCCTTTATACAAAGTTTTAAGTTGCGAGTAGCTAATTTGGGGCCCCATTAAATCCCGCAGTATTTTTCTGGGCATATGGGGTACAAATCTACCGCAATGTGAACGTTCCAAACCAGCGCGTTCCACAGAGTTCCACAGGATCCCACTCGAAAGCTGATTTAAATGGCCATTAATTTACAGCAATTGAACACTAAATTCCTTCCATTTGGCCTATAAATTAATGTAAATGAGATTTAAAAATCATGTTTTATTGTGAATTCTTTGTGAATGTTATTTGGACACTTAGGCTATTTAAAAATGTTAATCTTTTCTTAAGAAATGGATAGATGTTTAGATCTAGTAATTGAAGTTTGGAATTAGCTACAACTGGGTAACTAACTAATTATATGCTTTAATTTCAGGTCATCCAAGTAAGATTGTTTCATACTTGTTTCAGAATGCTTCAATCTATAATAACTGAACATTTCTTTCAGTTCTCTTAATTTTTAAGAAAGTTATGGCCATTTCACTGTCCTCGATCACAGCTTTTGTGTTAAGTCAATGGAAAATCAATAGGGAACAAGATGCTAATTTCCGAGTATGAAAATGGCCATAACTTTTTTAATACTGAAGATATGAAAGTGAATTAGGTGTCAAATTAAACTTATTTTTGTGCTTTATCTGATGGGATAAATTGCAGACTTGATTTTTAAAATCTCAAAATTTTGTAACATTGCTACAATATGTGGATGACATTGCAAACCCCATTAGTATCATCAGCTACTAACATTGTAGCTCTTAATATCCAAGCTACATTATTACGAAAAATAGACACAAAATGCTGGAGTAAAGGACCTGGCCCACTGTACGAGGTAATTCAAGAGTTCTCCCGAGTTCTCCTCTGATTCGAGCACGTGTAATGTACATGTAATGTAATGTACATAGCGGGTACGTGGGGGCTTGTAGGAGTAAAAAGTAACCATTTTATTCATCGCGAGTATTTTTTTACTCGTGGATATTTTTCACAGTGTTGAAAAAAACGTCACGAGTTTACCGGATTTCCTGAGTACCTACCTTTACTCGTACGAGCCGCTACGTGACATCCACAAGCTCCTATAGACCCGCTACGGACATTTTCCGAGTTCGAATCAAGGGAAAACTCGGGAGAATTCTTGAATTACCTCGTACAGTGGGACAGGCCCTTAACTCAGAGGGACAGCCAGCATCTCTGGAGAGCAGGAATGGGTTACTTTATTACATTATTACCAATATAGCTTGCACAGAGCTCACTTGCATTCATTGTAATCTCCATTATGGGTTTCTAAGTTACACATACAGACAGTACCCATAGTCAGGATCGAACCCAGGTCTCCGGTGCTGCAAGCGCTGTAAGGCAGCAACTCTACCGCTGTGCCACCGTGCCGCCACCGTCATTGCCTCATAGCTGACGTTAATAATGACGGAACGGTGGCACAGCGGTAGAGTTGCTGCCTTACAGCGTCTTGTCACCCTGGTTATTCTCATTCTATACAAATCAACTCACATCCCAGTATAGTTCAGTCAAAATATACAAATACGCAGATGACACAACCATCATAGGTCTCATCTCTAACAACAACGAAACAGAATACCGCACTCAAACACACAAAGCAGTCACTTGGTGCACAGACAATAACCTCCTACTCAACACATCAAAAACCCATGAACTTATCATCGACCTCAGACGTAAGGCACAACCCAAGACCCCCCTACTCATCTCCGGCGAACCCATATCCACCACTGACTCATTCAAATTTCTTGGCACTCACATAAGCAATAACCTCAAATGGAAAACCAATTCAGATCACATTTATAAAAAAGCCAACCAAAGACTCTTCTGTCTCCGTCAGCTCAAGAAGTTCAGAGTGAGGAAACATCTCCTAATCCGATTTTACACAGCCATCATCCAAAGCATGCTCACTTCATCAATAACAGTTTGGGACAGCAGTTTAGACACTCACTCCCGTAATAAACTACAGCGCATTGTCAACAAAGCATCCAAAATCATCAGCACTCCCCTCCCATCAATAGAATCACTCAATCTCAAACGGTCCGTGTCAAGGGTGAAGAAAATCATTTCTGATCCCTCCCACCCAGCTCACCACATCTTCCACCTGCTGCCCTCAGGGAGGCGCTACAGCTCACTGCCTGCCAAAACATCACGATTTAAAAACAGTTTCTATCCATATGCAATTCGAACTCTGAACACTCTATGATAATATCACAAAGCCACCTCGTGCATGTACTGTATACTGTATGTTGTTTGTGTTTTATGTTATGTTTGATGGGAATCAGCTTATTGTGTAACATCCTGTACTGAATATAAATCCCACCAGCTTGACTGTGTGGTCATTAAATAATCTTGAATCTTGAATCTTGAATAAGAACATAAATACGCAATGTCTTTCCACTTGTTGTGAAGGAGTTTCCAGAGGTGCCATCGATGACACCGACACGTAATGTAAATACATTTATGTGTGCAATGTTCATATCTGTGAGGAAAGGTAGCAGTGATAGCAGAGCTGTATGTCTGAAGGGCCTGTACCACTTGGGCATCATTTGGGCGTCATTTACGCAACATCATTTACGCGTCACGACGCACGACACACGTCTGTGGAATTCTCTGCCTCAGAGGGCGGCGGAGGCCTGATCTCTGGATGCTTTCAAGAGAGAGCTAGATCGGGCTCTTAAAAATAGCTGAGTCAGGGGATATGGGGAGAAGGCAGGAACGGGGTAAACATAGAAACATAGAAACATAGAAATTAGGTGCAGGAGTAGGCCATTCGGCCCTTCGAGCCTGCACCGCCATTCAATATGATCATGGCTGATCATCCAACTCAGTATCCCGTACCTGCCTTCTCTCCATACCCTCTGATCCCCTTAGCCACAAGGGCCACATCTAACTCCCTCTTAAATATAGCCAATGAACTGGCCTCGACTACCCTCTGTGGTAGGGAGTTCCAGAGATTCACCACTCTCTGTGTGAAAAAAGTTCTTCTCATCTCGGTTTTAAAGGATTTCTCCCCCTTATCCTTAAGCTGTGACCCCTTGTCCTGGACTTCCCCAACATCGGGAGCAATCTTCCTGCATCTAGCCTGTCCAACCCCTTAAGAATTTTGTAAGTTTCTATAAGATCTCCTCTCAATCTCCTAAATTCTAGAGAGTATAAACAAAGTCTATCCAGTCTTTCTTCATAAGACAGTCCTGACATCCCAGGAATCAGTCTGGTGAACCTTCTCTGCACTCCCTCTATGGCAATAATGTCCTTCCTCAGATTTGGAGACCAAAACTGTACGCAATACTCCAGGTGTGGTCTCACCAAGACCCTATACAACTGCAGTAGAACCTCCCTGCTCCTATACTCAAATCCTTTTGCTATGAAAGCTAACAGATTGGGTACTGATTGGGGATGATCAGCCATGATCACATTGAATGGCGGTTCTGGCTCGAAGGGCCGAATGGCCTACTCCTGCACCTATGGTCTATTGTCTATTGTCTATTGCATGGTGCGCATTACGCACGCCTGATGCGTGGTGACGTAGGCAGTGACGTGCGGTGCCCCAGGATTTTGGGATGTACAAAATCTTCGCGCGCCATCTGCGTGATGCGCAAATGACGCCCAAGTGGGACAGCCCAATATTTGTGACATCCCACCGGTTACTATCAGTGAAGATGCACTGAAACACTTTCATCAAATGTCACCAATACTTTGAATCTTTCCCTGAATCTAATTGTCAGTGTTTGATGTGAGGGAAAGGTGGCCACCAAAGCAAAGGAAAGGATCTATTTTCTTCAGGGTCTGCTTCTTGACGATGAATGTTAAAGGATAATTTTCATGGTCCTGTGCAGGATGATAAAGCAACTTTAGTTTAGTTTAGTTTATTATTGTCACACGTGATAAGCATTGATGTTGTTGTTGCGTGCTATCCAGTCAATGAAAAGACTATACATGGCTATACATGGCTTTCATGATAAAAGGAACTGCAGATGCTGGCTTACAACAAAAGAGATAAACTGCTGGGGTAATTCAGCAGGTCAAGCAGCAAATCTGGAGAACATAGATAGGTGACCTTTCAGGTTGGAACCCTATTTCAAACTGAAGAAGGATCCCAAATAAGCCCAAAGTCCTTAATGCAAACAACGATAATTCATAGTTTAGTTAGTGTTTTGGTTTTCAAAGTCCTGAACCAAAAATGTCACCTATCCATGTTCTCCAGAGATGCTTCCTGACCCACTGAGTTCCTCCAGCACTTTGTGTCTTTGTTGGCTTCCACAATGTAGAGTGCATCCCAGAATTTGGAAAGTTTCCACAGTGAGATTCAGCATAGATTGCAAATCTCTATTGGGAAGAGCAACGATAGTGTCATTAGTAGGCTGACAGATGCCATTGAAAACATGGGTCTTGCAATAGAGTTGTCCCAGACTGAACAACTTTCCACACTCAACAGTATGTTTATTCAATTTGCACTAAAGCACCTTCTATGTGTTGGCTCAGGATTCCAAATGAGTATTGAATTGAAGAGTTGTGACTAGGGTTGTACCAAACGTTGGTTAGACCACATTTGCAGCATTGTGTGCATTTTTGATTGTGACACCAAAGGTAGAATGGAGTTTAACCGGAGAGGGTGCTGAAAAGGTTCACAAGGAATTTGCCCAGGCAGGAGGGCTTGAGTAATGAGAGACATTCTAAAGGCTGTGACTGTTTTCCCTGCTGAGGATGAAGGATGAGTAATAGAGGCAGTGATGCCAACTGTCCCTTATTAGCCGGGACATCCTGTTTTTTGGGCTAAATTGGTTTGTCCCGTACCGGATCGCCCTTGTCCCGTATTTGACTGCTACCAAGCGGGTCGAGGGGACTGTTGGGTTGGAGCGCCGCGTCCGGCCCCGCCTCACCCATCCCGACATAGTACAGCCCATGGAGTGCAGTGCCTCACCCGTGGCCCCATCGGTCGGCAGCCCGGCCAGCTGTCCGACCTTCGGGCCTTCGCTGACCGCCGACACTACCACCCCTCCTTCTCATGGCCGATCATCGAGTTGAATGGGGAGCTGGACTTTGAACGCGACGTTGCGTGGGCCAAAACTCCTCAGCTGGCCTGCCGGCTGGGCTTTGTGTACCGTCCAGCACCCGGGCCAACTCACCATTCACCCAGCCAAGGCCGAGTCGGTCAACGAACCGCTATCAGAAATTTGTCCTGCATTTTTCCTGTTTTCACTTATTTGGGAGTGAGAAAGTTGGCAACCCTAAATAGAAGTCTACCACATGATTAGAGGAACAGATAAGGAAGATAGTCACAGTCTTTTTCCCAGGGTAGGGAAGTCTCAAACCAGTGGGTACAGGTTCAATCTGAGAGGAGAAAGATGTAAAGGGAATCTGAGGGCCCTGGGTATATGGAACCAGCTGCCAGAGGAAGTGGCACATGTGGGTATAATTGCAATATTTAACAAACCTTTGGACAGGGACATTGACTGAACAGGCTAATGAGATTATTTTAGATGGGCATGTTGGATGGCATAAACAAGATGGGCCAAAGGGCCTGCTTCCTTTCTGTACAACTCTACGAATCTACATAAAGCCACTAATCAATAAAGCCACTAATAATCATTAATCAATAAAGTTTTATTATTAATGTTTAATGTTTTATGTGTCATTCCTAACTGTCACTGTATGTCGTTGTCACTTGCGGGCGGAGCACCAAGGCAAATTCCTTGTATGTGAATACTTGGCCAATAAACTTATTCTTGCATTCATTCATTCATTCATTCATTCATTCAATCATTCATTCATTCATTCATTCATTCATACATTCACACCCATCTCATTATTTCTAAACTGTCTGTGATCAGTGATTTTCCTTTCAGAGTGAAAAGGAATGTTCAAAAAATGACTTATGTTAAAAATAGCTAGTGAGGTTTGGTCAACATCAAGAACCACATAAAAAAAATAATAGTCCTTTGAGTGCAATGATCAGTCTCGCTCTGCGATTGTACTCTGCCTTCCGCGGGGAGAATGGCAATGTGTTCACATTTTACTCCAAGGCTGATGAACATAATTCTGAAATGGTACTTCAGTGAGATACTGGGAGAGTAATGTGCAGCCATCAGTAGTTGAGAAGTCAGCACAAATCTCCCATTTGGCTATGAGTGAATTAAAATATCCCATAATAGTATTACATAGTTAATTATTATTTATATTAATAGATCATAAGATCATATGGACATAAGTGATAGGAGCAGAATTAGGCCATTCGGCCTCTCAAGTCTACTCCGCCATTCAATCATGGCTGATCTATCTCTCCCTCCTAACCCTATTCTCCTGCCTTCTCCCCATAACCTCTGACACCCGTACTAATCAAATATTTTTAAAGTTTAGTTTAGAGTTACAGCGTGGCATAGTATCATAATAACATCCCATAATTCCCAGAATCTCAGGCCGAAGAAGGGTCTCGACCCAAAATGTCACCTATTCCTTCTCTCCAGAGATGCTGCCTGTCCCGTTGAATTACTCCAGCATTTTATGTCCATCTTCGCTGTAGACCAGCATCTGCAGTTCCTTTCTACACATCCCATTATACTATCTGAATTATAACAAGGTGTTTGCACTGGTCAGCAATTATACTTCAACTGAAGCAGGGACATGGATGGGAATTTCTGCAGTAGATGACCTGAGACAGGGGAAGAGGCCTATTAATAAGCTGGAATTGTCCAGTCTTAATGATGCTGAGAAATTCCTCATGGGATCAAATACAACATCCAGTTTGCATTCTGTTTCCTCCTCAGAATAAACAAGCTCATTGTCCCTGAAGGGCCGAACAGACAATACAAAATGCAAGCTCTTTCTTTGCAATAAAAAAAGCGAAAAATGTGAAAATACATGTCGGTGGCTGACAACTGTAAGAAAAACGCAGGATGTGAGTCTTCTTTATAACGCAGTGAAGTTTTGTAGCTAACGGAAATCATTTGCAATGTCAAAACAATAATTAAAAGCAAGCCCGAGATTAGATCCAATATGCCTATCGACTGTAAAATGAGGTACTATATTATCTAATGTTACAGAACTCAATGCTTTCCAGATGTTCTCCATTTCTGGCTGCGATTGGATCTAAAACCCAATAACAGAATGATCAATGGAGCTTGCTTTTCCACCAGCCATTATTTTTGGAACTTTGTACACAACCTATTTCATTCATGATTACAATAGAAGAGACTGTTTGACAAACAAATCTTTTTTTTAGTATAGGAAAGAATGGCAGATGCTGGTTTAAATCGAAGGAAGACACAAAAATGCTGGAGTAACTCAGCGGGACAGGCAGCATTTCTGGAGAAAAGGAATGGGTGATGTTTCTTCAGTCTGAAGAAGGGTCTCGACCCGAAACATCACCCATTCCTTCTCTGCAAAGATGCTGCCTGTCCCACTGAGTTACTCCAGCATTTTGTGTCTACCATTTTTTAATTTAGTTTAGTTTAGAGATATAGCATGGCAACAGGCCCTTCAGCCCACCGGGTCCGCACAGACCAGCGATCCCCGTACACTAGCACTCTCCGATACACAGGGGACAATTTACAATTTTACTTCGGAGTCACGTGAGTGACTACGTGAAGAACCCGTCCAGCACACATGCGCAACATGAGCAGTGCAACAGCGACGAACGGGAGTACAGGCGCTCCCGCTACAAGTTTAAAAAGACGGACCGTCAGTTAAGTACTTACTCTGAGGTCGTAATTTACAATACCTTGTTCTGCTTTGTGCACTACAGAAAATGAACAAGGCAAAACAAGGAAAGAAGGTCGCTCCCTGTTTGACTCCAACAGAACAGGAGCGTTCCATCAGTGGGGGGCGAGAGGCGGCACCTGGACCGCACACGCTGCGGTCCACAATCACCGATTCCGAGCCGAGCCCAGTACCGCTAGCGCAGCCTGACCAACAGCAGCGGACTGGAGGCAAGGCGAAAAGGAAATCAGACCGGCCGGTAATCTCTGATAACTCCGACGAGGAAGACTCGCCGCCCGAGAGCGGCAGAGGCAGCCGCCTGAGCCGCTTGGAAAGGCTCATGGAGCAAATGCTCCAGCGAGACTTGCTTCGGGAGCTGGAGCAGTCTCGCCAAGGGAGTACAGGCACTCCCGCACCAGTGCCCTACAATGCACTGGCCATTGCTTCTCCCTCAGCCGAGGGCAGCGTTGGCGACCAGGGCTGGGCTGGTCAGGAACAGGGGTCACTGGCTGAAGATGCCGGGAGTACGCACGGGGTACAGGAACAGGAAGAGCTGCTGGGTGTGGTGAACTGCAACGTGGCCACACCA
The DNA here is from genome assembly GCF_010909765.2 of Amblyraja radiata. Taxonomy (NCBI): domain Eukaryota; kingdom Metazoa; phylum Chordata; class Chondrichthyes; order Rajiformes; family Rajidae; genus Amblyraja; species Amblyraja radiata. The sequence goes on from NC_045956.1 coordinate 27,083,054, forward strand.
CGAGCAGGGTGGCCGTTGCAGCCAAAACTAGCGGCCAGCATTGACTACCTGTCCTTCAAACCCCTACAAGAACAGGTAGTCAATGAGGCATTAGAACTCTACTCGCCTCCGGATAACTGAATTTCACTCAACGTACCCGCCGTCAACAGCCAAATCTGGGGGTACGTTGGGCAGGGTATCCGAACCCAGGAACTGAAATTACAGCGCATTCTAAAGCTCCTGACGTCAGCTATAACATCCTATGCTCGTTCCGTGGATGGAGTGGACATGACCACCAACCAGCAAGACACCCAGGCTCTGCTGTGTAATAGGCAATATGAGGTCAACAACCTCCGCAGTGCAAAACACTGGCCTCAGAGCCACAGATCCTGCTATTTGGCAAGGACTTGTCCAAACAAGCCAAAGATCTAGAGGAGGAGTCAAAAGCATTCGGCCTCATGAGGGCAGGCCCCGGAACGAGCAGACCCACACAACCCAGACGGCAGTACCCCACCGCGTCCACCTCATGGGACTGGTGAAAGCTTGGGGTCCGCATACCATCCCCGAAAGCCTTTTTTAGGCCAGGGCCCAGAGGGCCCCATGGAAAATGCGCCACCTCCACCCAGCACCACAATGACAGATGAAGAAACAGAAGAAAGGAACACACCCATAACTATGGAGGTAGGTGTGTCTGGTTCCTACCAGCATATAAAAAGTGGGGGAACTGTACTAACAGGGGGGAGATTACACCTGTTCATGGAAGCATGGAGGACTATCACAAATGATAGTTATATACTTAACAGTATTCGTGGATATAAAATTGAATTTATTCAAGAAAAAATGCCACCAGTTCAGCATGCACCCCAAAGGGTCTTTACCCTCTCAGTTAAAGAAAAACTAGAGGTCAAGCAGAACTGGTGAGGTTACTTACAAAGGGTATCATTGAGTAAACTAAACATGAACCTTTGGAATTTGTGTCAAATATATATACCAAAAACAAAAAAGATGGTGGATGTCGCATCATCATTGACTTAACTACACTAAATACTTTTGTTAAGTATATACATTTCAAAATGGAAACATTTGTAACTGCCAAACAAGTGATTTCCAAAGGACACTTTATGGCAAGCATCGACTTAAAAGATGCCTACTATTCAGTACCCATTCAAAAGGATGATCGTAGATACCTGAAATTTACCTGGATGGGGCAAAATGGCAGTTTAAAGCATTGCCTAATGGTTTAACATCAGCCCCAAGACTATTTACCAAGATATTAAAACCAGCCTTGGCAATATTAAGAAAACAAAAACATATTGTCATGGCATATCTTGATGATATCTTAATAGTAGGCAAAACCATGGAATTGGCTAAATCAGCTGTATTAGCTACCAAACAACTGTTTGAAACCTTGGGATTTGTCTTACATCCAGATAAATCTAAGTTGACGCCATCCACAACTATGGACTATCTGGGATTCACTATTAACTCAGTCCACATGTCTGTAACGTTGCCAAAAAATAAATCAGCATAATTGGCACAGATGTGTAACAATTTAATGATCAGCAATCGACCAACCATCCGACAAGTAATTGGAAAAATAGTAGCAGCATTTCCAGCTACACAATTTGGACCTTTGCACTATCAAACCTTACAAAGAGCAAAAGTGCAAGCGTTAAAATGACATGCAGGTCACTTTGACCGAACCATGAAATTACCCATTGAAGCAATATCAGAGTTACAATGGTGGATAGAGAACATTTGGCATTGTTCCAGTCCTATCATCATCAATAACCCAACGTTAAATATACAAACAGATGCCAGTGCTCAAGGCTGGGGAACAACTAATACCATATCCAGCACAGGTGGTAGATGGACCAACCTAGAATCATCTCTACTACAGACACTGGGCATAAACTATTTAGAAATGTTGGGTGCGTTTTATGGTTTAAAAGCATTTTCCACAAATATGCACCACTTGCATGTTCGTTTAAAGATAGATAATACCACGGTGGTGGCCTATATTAACCATATGGGCGGGATAAAATCGATATCATGTGACAATCTGGGCAACATAATCTGGCAATGGTGTGTCGATAGACATATTTGGCTATCAGCAACTACCAGGTTAGCTAAATACAGTGGCAGACACCAGGTCATGCAAATTCAATGATAACACCGAATGGATGTTAAATCCTAAAGTATTTGCTGAAATCACAAAGCAATTGGCACACCAGATGTCGATCTCTTTGCATCCCGACTAAATCACCAGGTACCAATGTATGTCGTTTGGGAACCAGACCCTGAGGCAGCAGCGATAGATGCATTCGCGCTGGAATGGGGGAACTATTTCTTCTATGCCTTTCCCTCCTTCTGCCTCATCAGTCGGATGCTACGCAAAATACAGATGGATTCTGCTTCAGGTATTTTGGTAGTACCCGACTGGCCTACACAGCCATGGTTCCCAATGGTCCTCGACAGGGTCATTGAAACTCCAATGACCATTCCCAGTAGTCCAGACCTATTGACTCACCCGGTGTCAGGCATAAGTCACCCATGCCATGACAGAATTAACCTACTGGGTTGCAGATTCTGAAAAGACCACTGCTGGGCCTGGGGTTATCTAACAGGACCATCAACACGATGACAGCGTCTCACCGTATGTCCACCCGGAAACAATGTACTGTGTTCCTGGCCGGCCTTCACCATAATGATCGACTGAGCTATAGCGCCATCAATAGCGCCAGAAGTGCTCTGTCAGCCTACTTAAAACAGGCACCAGGACAACAGGCCATAGGGTCTCACCAGCTGGTGATCAAACTAATGAGAGGGATTTTCAATTCGAACCCCCCAAGACCTAGGTACACCAAAATCTGGGATGTCAGTGTTGTCCTGAGGGGATGGTCACCAGCCAGATCTCTCACCTTAGAACAGCTAACCCTGAAAACGATCATGCTGATGGCACTAGTCTCAGCATAAAGGGTCCAGTCCCTCCACTTACTTCGACTGGATAACATGGTTATAACACCGGACCGCATCACATTCACTATTCAGGAGCTGGTCAAGCAGAGCAGGCCAGGAACTTCAGGCCTTGTTATGGATTTCCGGGCGTACCCACCTGACCCTCGGTTATGTGTCATGGCTCATTTACTCGTTTACATCAACACAACAAGAGATTCCCGAGGGAGAGAAAAAGCTCTATGGGTCAGCCACAAAAAACGTCATGGTCGGGTATTGAGCCAAACCATCTCCAGATGGCTCAAGCAGGTACTGGGAGCTGCTGGAGTAAATACTGACGTTCATACATCTCACTCCACCAGGGCAGCATCCACATCGGCGGCTAAAAGGATGGACGTGCCATTGGACCACATCCTGGCAACAGCGGGGTGGTCCATGGAGAAAACATTCCAAACGTTCTACCACAAGCCATTAGCAGAACCTATTTTATTTGCAGAAAGAGTTTTAGAATCTGCAAACATATAATTTAAGCCAAGGGGAGCATTATTTTCTGTTTGTTATTGTTAAATAAAGACCATTATTGTTTTACAAACAGATTCCTGGCTGATTACGATAACATACTTCCTCCCTTGGATGACTTCGGCAGCGAGTGAAGTATGAACTGTTACACGGTTTGAAATCACAGAGCTTTAAAATCTTCACGTAGTCACTCACGTGACTCCGAAGTAAAATAGTAAGATTAAACGAGAACTTACGAGTTTGAAGTTTGATCTGTATTTTATGAGGAGTTACGATGAGGGATTACGATGAGGCCACGAGTACGCAGAGACCACTCACGAGCATGAGGAAGAGTTACGAAGACCTCCTATGACCTCCTACGACCATGCTGCGAGTATGAGTCAAGGGCAACCGCAGCAGAGGTCAGGCTATTAAACTCGGCTCGGACAAAACTTTGAACAATAATAGCCCATAATCTGTTTATTTGCACCATCAGTTTATTTATTCATGTGTGTATATATTTATACAATGGTATATGGACACACTGATCTGTTCTGTATTCATGCCTACTGTGTTCTGGTGTGCTAAAGCAAAGCAAGAATTTCATTGTCCTATCAGGGACACATGACAATAACTCTCTTGATCTCTTGAACTCTCTTGAACTTGAACTTGAACTTGAACAATTAGGTCGTGAAAGTGGGACAGGGGCTTTCATGAAGATCATTTTCAAATTTAGAAAGAATAACGCCGTGATCTTTTTTCTACAAGGCCATCTCACTTCAGGTAACCCCGCATTCCTTCTCTCTCTATCCCTTCCGCACCCAATTCGTACTAGCTTCTCATGTTTGCCCGTCAAACAGCTTACAAATGGCCTGTTTCCTTTATCATCGTTAGTTTTTTGCATATCTTACATTCATTGTTCTTTATCTCTCCACATCACCGTCTATATCTTTTGTTTCCCTTATCCCTAACCAGTCTAAAGAAGGGTCTTGACCCGAAATTTCACCCATTCCTTCTCTCCAGAGATGCTGCCTGTCCTGCTGATTTACTTCAGCTTTTTGTGAGTGCAGCCCATGGAGTGCAGCATCAGTGCCTCGCCCGTGCCCCCGTCGGTCAGCAGCCCGGAAAGCTGTCCGACCTTCGGACCTTTGCTTACTGCCAACACCACCGCCCCTCCTTCTCATGGTCGAGCATCGGTTCATGAATTGGACGGGATGCCGGGCCAAAACTCCTCAGCTGGCCCGCCGGCTGGGCTTTGAGTGCAGTCCACCACCCAACTCATCATTCACCCAGCCACGGCCGAGTCGGTCAACGAATTGCCGTCGGGAATTTGTCCCGTATTTTGACATTTTGTCCCTTATTTGGGATTGAGAAAGTTGGCAACCCTGGGAATAATACACAAATTTTCATCAAAGCATTTTAAAGCTACCAATGTTACCTTGGCCTTACGTACTTTTAAATGAGTTGCATTTGAGGAAAAACCTTAAGAGAGTTGTGAATCTGTGGAATTCTCTGCCACAGAAGGCAGTGGAGGCCAATTCACTGGAGGTTTTCAAGAGAGAGTTAGATATGGCTCTTAGGGCTAACAGAATCGTGGGATATGGAGAAAAAGCAGTAATGGAGTACTGATTTTGGATGATTAGCCATGATTATTTTGAATGGCAGTGCTGGCTCGGAGGGCCGGATGGCCTACTCCTGCACCTAGTTTCTATGTTTCTATTTGGAATTTTGAATGGTTAAATTACGGCTTATGGATAGTTTAAACAGGAAATCTGAGCACATTTCCCATTCTGTAATATAATCACGGTGATGACATTAAATCACTCTCTTCAAACAAAGATTTAAAAATTGCAGCAAAGGACTCACTGTTTTCTAAGAGTAAATGATGTATTGTTGCTTGTATGAGTGTGTGCCTGAGAATGGAGCAAGTGATGATTTTCCAAAGGACAAACAAAACTCCTTCATAATGTCATAAGGTCATAAGTGATAGGAGTAGAATTAGGCCATTCAGCCCATCAAGTCCACTCCACCATTCAATAATGGCTGATCTATCTCTCCCTCCTAACCCCATTCTCCTGCCTTCTCCCCATAAACTCTGACACTTGCACTAATCGAAAATCTATCTATCTCTGCGTTAAATATATCCACTGACTTCTACAGCCTTCTGTGACAAAGAATTCCACTGATTCACCATCCTCTGACTAAAGGCGTTTCTCCTCATCTCCTTCCTAAAAGAACGTCCTAGTCTAGACTCTCCCACAAGTGGAAACATCCTCTCCACATCCACTCTATCCAAGCCTCTCATTATTCTGTATGTTTCAATGAGTTCCCCACTCATTCTTCTAAACTCCAGCGAGTACAGGCCCAGTGTCGACAAGCACTCATCATAGGTTAACCTACTCTACCAATTCTACTTCTGATTAATCTCCAATCTGCCAGAAAATGATGCAAAGTTTAGGAGTAATGCAACAGGTCAGGCAGAATCTCTGGAGAACATTGATAGGCGACATTTTGGGTTGGGCCCCTTCTTCAGACTGATTGCTGTGTGGGGGATTGTTGGTAGAGAGGTGGTGGCAGGACAAAGACTGGAAAATGATAGGTGTGTACAGGAGAGGGGGAAGGGGGGGCGGTTAGTGGATGGTTGGACAAAGTCAAGAGTGAAATGACAAAACGCTGTGAATGAGAAGATAAAGAGAGAATCAGTGTGAAACGTAAAGCCAGAGGAATGGACATAGGTGGAAATGGGCGGGGGTGGGGGGGGAATTGGAAGGGAAAAAGTGGGTTTGTTGGAGAAATGCTTACAACCCATTAGGTATGAACATTGAATTCTCCAATTTTAGGTAACCAACCAATAAACATAACCTGCCCCTTCTTTCCACCTCTCTACCCTGTGCCCCACCAGGATGTGCACCCATTTCTCCCATAAATATGCCCCTCCTTCCCATTTCCCCCACCCCCTTCCACCTCTATCCCTTCCTCTGGGTACACATTTCACACCTCTTCTCTCCTTTATCCCACGGCCATTTTTATTTTCATCTCTGGTCTTTGTTCAACCGTTTGCTAATCAATGGATGGAATGGAACATGTGACAAGTCACAGTGAGATTCTTTGCTTGCTTGCCCAAGGTTTACAAATAGTGGCCACCTACGGCGCTGACAAAGTTACAAAGTGACTGGCTCCTCCTTTGTTCTCCACCCTCTCCCTGTCCGGGTTCCCATTGTCCATTGTTCTTCCCCGTCCCTCACAGGGGACCCTCGTGCCGGGTTCCTCCATTGTTCCCCCTCATCTGCGTCCACCTATCACTGGTGTAGGAAGGAACTGCAGATGCTGTTTAAATCAAAGGCAGACATGAAATGCTGGAGTAACTCAGTGAGACAGACAGCATCTCTGGAGAGAAGGAATGGGTGACGTTTCGGGTCGAGACCCTTCTTCAGACTAGTGCTAGTCTGAAGAAGGGTTTCGACCCGAAACGGCACCCAGCTAGTCTGAAGAAGGGTCTCGATCCGAAACATCACCCAGCTGGTCTGAAGAGGGTATCGACCTGAAACGTCACCCATTCCTTCTCTCCAGAGATTCTGCCTGTCCCGCTGAGTTACTCCAGGTTTTTTAGTCTATCTTCGATTTAGATCATCATCTGCAGTTCCTTCATCCAAGTATAATCTTCTTTCTGATTTAGCAATACAGAACCTAAGTGCCCCAAAAGCCAGACATTGCTCAGGAATAGTCACAGAATCTTACAGCACGGAAATAGGCCCAACGGCACAACTTGCCCATGCTAACCAAGATGCTCTATCTACACTAGTTCTACCTCCTCGTTTTTCACCTATTCCCCCCTCATTCTTCTAAACTCCAGCGAGTACAGGCCCAATGCCGAAAAACACTCATTATAGTTTAACCTACTCATTCTTGGGATCATTCTTGTAAACCTCCTCTGGACCCTCTCCAGAGGCAGCACATCCTTCCTTAGATATGGTGACCAAAATTGCTCACAATATTACAAATGTGGCCTGACCAGCACCTTTTAGAGCCCAAGCATTACATCCCTGTTTTTGTATACAAGCCCTCTTGTAATAATTGCTAGCATTGAGTTTGCTTTCTTTATTATCGATTCAACTTGCAGGTTAACTTTTTGAGAATCCTGCACCAGCACTCCAAAGTCCCTTTGCACCGCCGATTTCTGGATTCTCTCCCCATTTAGACATTCTCCTCACCCACACAGAGAGCACCGGAGATCAGGATGGAACTCGGATCTCTGGTACAGTGAAGCAGCAGCTCCACCCGCTGCGCCACCGTGCAGCCCATATTGAGTGAGCTGGATAAAGAGAGTGTGGAAAATGCTAAGAGTGCTTCACTCTGCCACTGGATAAATTCCAATTATGCTAATGGATTCTCAAATTAAACAATACATCATACATTTAATCAGATACTTAAGGGGCTGTCCCACTTAGACGACCTAATTGGCGAGTTTAGAAGAGTTTAGGAGAGTTTGAAAAAATGTCATGTTGAAGATCTCCTTCGACTATGTTGAAGACTAGCTTTGACTAGCTACGACTAACTTCGGGAAAATTGGTCACCGAATAGTGGAGAGTGAAGACGACCTCCTTCAATCTCCTTCGACCTCCCTTCGACTATGATGAAGACTATCTACGACTACCTTCGACTACCCTTGATTACCTACGACTGACATGCCGACCTACTACGACCTACTACGACTAAACCTACGAGTGAAAAAAGTATAGGTTTTTTCCATGGCGACCTTATTTTACTCGCGGGCATTTTTCAACACGTTGAAAAATACGCCGCGACCTAGCTGAGGCCTCGAGTACACGGGACTACTCTCGAGCATGAAGGGGAGTTACAAAGACCTCCTAGGACTTTGTGTCGACCATGCTGCGAGTATGAGTCGAGGGCAAACTCGCCAGAACTCACGGATTAGGTCGCCCAAGTGGGACAGGCCCTTGAGTCTCCTTCCTGAACAGATTCTGATTCCCTTCAACGTTGCTGCTGTCTAATTAAGAGTGGAAAATAGGTGGGTGTGGGACAAAGACAAGTGGCTAGGCTGCTGTGAGATCAAGCTGTGATTTTTACAATGCAATTTGATATTCTTGGAATTTTGCCAAGCCTCAGGGATTATCTTCGTGAAGCACTTATGCCGACAGAATGACAACGTTAATTGTCCTTGTAATATTAAATGATCAGCACAATAATAGGTAGAACATTTGTCAAGATGGGGAGCAATAAAAACTGAAGTAAGACTTCCCACCTGGAATCCAATGCAGTGACCTGACGTAATTAGCAAGAGTGGAGGAATGGAGGTTGATTTGCAGTAAGTGGCACGTGTAGTTGTAAGAAAGGTCTCGACCCAAAACGTCACCCATTCCTTCTCTCCAGAGATGCTGCCTGACCCGTTGAGTTACACCGGCTTTTTGTGTCTACCTTCGATTTAAACCTGCACCTGCAGCTCCTTTCTGCACGTGTAGTTTAGTTTAGAGATACGGCACGGAACAGGCCCTTTGGCTCACCGAGTCCGCACCGACAAGTGATCCCCGTACATGAACACTATCCTACACACACTCAGGGCAAATTTACACTTACACCAAGCAAATTAATCTACAAACCTGCACATCTTTGGAGTGTGGGCAGAAACCCGAAGATCTCGGTGAAAACCCACGGAAAATCTACAAACTCCGTACAGACAGCACCCCTAGTCAGGATCGAACCTGGGTCTCTGGCGCAGAAAGGCAGTGAGTAGCTCTGTCGTGATGCCACCGTGCCACCCATGGTTTAGTCTAATATTACATTTATGGATTATTGAAGAGATTTGTAAAGGTTCTGTACTTAAAAGCTCTACTCTGAGGAGAAGGCTCTCAGGTAAGGTTTACTTAACAACTTTCATAACGTCGTCTCCCCAGGTACTTCACATTTAATTAAGTGCTTCTGTAGGAGAGCTCTTCCCATAATAGAACTCTCACACTCTGAGCTTTGTCACAGTAAGAAGTAACCAGAAGGACAAAATAAATCTCTGAAAATGCTCTCAAAACCTCCTCGAAAAAATGCCTTCATTTTCTCTGATCCCAGGGTCAAAATAACAAAGGAGCACTCCTTCTTCACTTGTTAAGTAAGGCCGATTAGTAGATTTTTATAACATTCCAGCAATTTTGATTACTGACAATGCCTAATTTCCAGTATCGTTTAACCATTTATAAATTCTTAAAGTAAAGACATAGTTCAGAAGCGTCAGTCCAATCCCATTGACTTGATTACTAATCCAATGATATCATCACAATGCTTCTGAACAACTAAAATCTGATGATTTCATATGGATAGAGGAATTAAAATTCCACTGACTTTACTATTTTGCCCTATGTCTTTGTAATCTCTGTGTATACAGCATTGCAACAGATGATTCAAATATTTTTAATTTGGAACGAGACATTTGTAACAAAAATCTTCAAATCTGCACAGGACGGCGCGGTGGTGCAGAAGTAGAGTTGCTGCCTTACAGCGCTTGCAGTGCCAGAGACCCTGGTTCAATCCCGACTGCAGGTGCTATCTGTGTGGAGTTTGTACGTTCTTCCCATGACCTGCGTGGGTTTCCTCCCACACTCCGATGACGTACAGGTATGTAGGTTAATTGGTTTGGTATAAGTGTCAATTGTCCCGTGTGTGCGTGTGTGTGTGTGTGTGTGTGGGATAGCGTTAGTGTGCGGGGATCGCGGGTCAGTGCGGACTCAGCAGAACAAAGGGCCTGTTTCTGCGCTGTATCTCTAAATTAAATTACATTTTAAAATCCAAAGCGGAAGGCAATCATGGAAAGGTGGCATGTCAGGCATTGGGATTTAGAAAACATAGAAAATAGGTGCAGGAGGTGGCCATTCGGTCCTTCGAGCCAGCACCGCAAAATTTGTTGGTTTCCCAAAAGTGCGGGCCGCAATTCACTGCACGCATACGCCCAGGAGGTTTGCCTTTCATAATCTAGACAAGTTCATCAACAGAAAACATTTCCACTCCGTGAAATTGTATTGTATCATATCTTATCGTATCATATTATTAGCCCCTTCAGCATCACTGTCCTCCAAATCAGCAACAACATGGATCACTGGTGATTGAGGAGTGTGTCTTTAAAGAATGATATCTCAGCAAAGTGTCAGTAAATGTATAGTCCTGTTGGGAACATCTCAAGTCCTGGCTTATTGTTTCATATTCTGATGTCATTTCAAACTCTGTTTATATAATGTTATGAGGGAGAGTGAGGGGAGGGGGTGGGGGGGGCTGATTTGAATGTAATATTCCAAATCACCAAAGGTAGGCAAATAAACCCGGCCTATGGGTTTCCTGCCTCAGTCACAATCCCGATCCTTTCTCTCACCCCTAATGCTGGATATACAGCCGCGCTTCTCTTCCCCACCGCACAATCCAGTCCTAACTCACATGTTGTACAGTGCGCAGTGGCAAATCTTATGAAGGAGTATGTGCTCAGGAGCACACACCTTGACTCTGATGGAATAATGAATTTGCAATGACGGGCAAATGATCAAAATATTTTGCCCACCCATCTTCAAGTCAAAAGCCCCCCCCCCCTCCCCCCTTGACCTGCATCCACCCATCACTTAAGATAAACACAAAATGCTGGAGTAACTCTGCAGGACAGGCAGCATCTCTGGAGAGAAGGAATGGGTGACTTTTCGGGTCCAGACTTTTCTTCAGACCGAATGTTTGACCTGAATATCTCGACCTGAAACGTCACCCATCGTTATTTTTTTGCATATCTTTCATTCACTTGTTCTTTATCTCTCTACATCATCGTCTATATCTCTCATTTCCCTTATCCCTGACTAGTCAGAAGAAGGGTCTTGGCCCGAAACATCACCATTCTTTCTCTCAAGAGATGCTGCCTGTCCCGCTGAGTTACTTCAGAATTTTTGTGACTATCTTCGGCTTAAACCAGCATCTGTAGTTCCTTCATGCTCACCTCCCACCCATCTCTTGCCAGGCTTAGTTCTCCCCTCTCCTTTCCAGCTTTCGATTACCCACCACAATCAGAAACGCTGTCTGTCCATTGTTTCCAGAAATGCTGCCTGTCCCACTGAGTTGCTCCATCCCTTTGCAATGTACTCACATCCCAGCATCTACAGCTCCTTGCGCGATCAAAACATTTGTTGTCTCTTGTGCAGCAGGATATTAATGGCTTCACTGACCCATTCAATTTCTCAGCCAGTAAATTCCCAATGAAGGATTATGCCGAGATGCTATTTTTGCAAAGCTAATAGCTGGTTGACACAAATAGGACAGCAATTTATAACCTCCTTGCCCGAGTTTGCTGCTCTATGCACCAACAAATGACAGTCGAACTTGCATTGTTCTGCTGGAAGATTTAAGGCCCATGTAAACTGAATAAAGAAACTGGTCAATATTACACATTCAAATACCAAGGAAAACAAGTTTAAAAATAGCAAGTCCAGATTGAAGTTTTGGATTTGATTGGGTTTGATTTTTTCCATAGGGGAATAAACACTTTAAATTAATTATTCTTTATTCGTTCTGTGTTCCTAAAGTTACTTTGTATTACAACTACTGCACAGCCAACCCGTCAAGCAGAAATAGACAATGTTAATGAGAAATTAACCAGATATTTAAAAGATGCTCAGGATACAAGCCAGCTGCTGTACATTCAAACTTTCATGGTGATGGGAATAATGAATGGGTCGTACGATCTCAAAGTACAGCCCATCACTAAATAGACAGGAAAACGTGCCTTTGGAAATTTATCCCGCACTGCGCTGTCTGCCAATTTATTTTCCGGTAATAATCAATGGTGGTGCAGAAGGCAACCGGCCAATTTACAATCGTTGGTTCCCTACTGCTCCATGCACTTGCCAGAGTGCAATCTTTGACCATAGATTTGATTGTGCATGGAGAAAGACAGTTGGGTGGATAACCTGCAGTCTAACGCATATGAAGTCCAAATCATCCAACATCGCCACGTTTGCCACTCTCTTTCCATCCACGTAATGACTTCAATTTCAAAGCGTTGATTATTGTTTACGTCTTTTTATCGCCTCACCCTTTCCATCCCTATAATTTCCTCCATTTGAGGTAGCCGCAGTTCTCTATTTATGGCCCAGGACATCACCAATTGTAATTAATCCACAATGTGGCTTTTCTTGCAGCTGTTTCTGCCAATGAGTCGGTCTGCCATTTAACCCTGCCCCGACCGAAAAGACACCAAATTCCTGCACATAATTTATTTAGTCTGAATCTTTGCAAGAATACAAAAGTCAAGAGTATATCCTTAAATACCAAGACTCATAACGTTCACTGCACCTATGATACAGGCACATAATGTTAAGATGGTGATGACCACATGAACCCCCATGCCAATTGTAGATGACATGGGTTTAAAGGGACAATGGCTGGATTTGGAACCACAGATGCAGGAAGCATCTATGCACTTTGTCACACTTCAGTGTGGCGGAACTACAGAATATTATTAACATCTTATCACATGTAACAAAATGGAGACACAAGAGATTGGAGATGCGGCAATCTGGAGCATAACGTACAGAATTTACAAAGTAATGAAATGCATAGAGAGAGTGGATGCGGAAAGGATGTTTCCATTGGTGGCAGAGTCTTGGACCAGAGGTCATAACCTCACAATTAAAGACGCTCTTTAAGAAAGGAGGTGAGGAGGAACTTCTTTAGTCACAGGGTAGTGAATCTGTGGAACTCATTGCCACAGAGGGCTGTGGAGGCCGAGTCAGTGGATATTTTTTTGCAAGGCAGAGGTAGACAAATTCTTGATTAGAACGGGTGTCAAGGGTTATGGGGAGAAGGCAGGAAAATGGGATTAGGAGGCAGAGGTCAGCCATGATTCAATGGCTGATTGGACTCGATGGGACGAATGACTTAATTCTACTCCTATAACTTGTGAAAACATCAAACTGCTGGAGGAACTCACCATCTCTGAGTGGGAAGGAATTGTCAATGTTTCAGGTCGAAAGTTCCTGCTACAGAGTCTAGAGCAAAAATGTTAATAACTCCTCCCCCTGACCGACAGATGCCACACAATCCACTGAGTCCCTCCGATGACAAAAAGCTGGAGTAACTCAGTGGGTCAGGCAGCATCTCTGGAAAAAAAGAATAGGTGACCCTTCTTCAGACTGAAGTCAGGGGGGGAGGGCGAGGGGGGGGGGGGGGGCACTGGAGGCATGAGGAGGTGCAAAGAACAAAAGAATGAAAGGTATGAAAAGAACAAATCAAGGCTGGCAAGGATGAGGAAGGAAAGGTGAAGCCCACAATGCTCTATTGTTGGCTGTGGAAGAGGTGATAACAAGGGGATTACAAACAATGAAACTGATGACAGTGAAACTAGTGGGATGACTAGGGTCGGGGAGGGATGGGGAGGGAGAATTGTCAGGGGATAGAATCTTTGCAGGAGGCAGGGTGGGACGAGATGCGGTCTAAATAGCTGTGGGGGTCAGTAGGTTGTAATAGATTTAAGTTTATCTCCTGTGATGGAGATGGTGAGATCAAGAAAGGGGAGGGAGGTGTTGAAGATGGTCCAAGTGAATTTGAGTGCAGGATGGAAAGTGGTCGTGAAGTTAATGAAGTACATGAGTTCTGCATGTGTGCAAGAGGTAGCACCGATTCAGTCGTCAATGCAGCGGAGATAGATTTTGGGGAATAGGGCCAATGTATGTCTGGAACAGGGATCGGTCAAGCGGCCTTTTCACGGGGCGACTCGACGCAAGAGTTAACCAGAGTTTAACATCGTGGGAACCTCGTGCGATAACAGTACGGCATTCGTGGACCACCGTGGACCACCGTAGCGCTAACGGCAGGTAATCGTGTATCTTGGTCACTCGGGAGAAAATTCAAGAAAGTTTGAATTTCTCCAAGAGTGACTTGTACACTTGTGGTTGAGCATTGCAACATTATATGAACGTAGTGGCCAGTGCGATATCCGTAATAACTCTTGCGGGTACCGTGGGAACTCCTGCGAACGGTGAACACGGAAGCTGGACAGAGGGGACAGAAGGTGAGTAAAAATTGTCTTCTGTGGGATTGAATTTAAAAAATAAATAAAAATAAAGATTTGCATCCGCATATGGACATCAACTTATTCATGAGTTATGTTAATGAGATTCAAGAAAATAACTATAATCTTTAAAAGGGACTTTACTGAAAGGTTACGCATTTTTATGGTCCGTGAGAAATTTTTCACATGTACTTCTTTGAGAGATACAGCTCGGAGTCCTCGCCGACTAGCGATCGATGCCATTCCGAAGCAGGGTCCGGAACGCTACCAATCAATGTTCTCCAGAGACCCGTGTAAGGAGTGAACTGCACATGCTGGTTTAAACCGAAGACAGACACAAAAAGCTGGAGTAACTCAGCGAGTCAAGCAGCATCTCTGGAGAAAAATAGCTGATGTTTCGGGACGAGACACATCTTCAGACTCAATTCCGATTAGGATGTCTGAAGAAGGGTTCCGATTCGAATCGCCACCTATTCTTTTTCTCCAGAGATATCGAGACCCTTCTGATATGCTGCCTGTGGTCGATAAATGCGTAACCTTTCAGTAAAGTCCCTTTTAAAGTCCCTTTTAAAGATTATAGTCGAGGGAGAGGAGGGGGAGACAGATGGGGGTGTCTTCATTTACTGGCGGCGGGTGTCTGTCACTGAAACAGGCAGGTGAGATTTCACATCCACCTTGTGTGTGCCTCTCTCTCTCTCTCCCTCCCTCTTACACAGGCTGAGAGACTCTGCCTCTGTGAGTGTACGTCTCTTTCTCCCCCTCTCCCACACACAGTAAGACCGAGGTACTGTGCTCAGTCCATCTGTGTCTCCCACATACACAGTAAAACATATCTCCAAATGAGCAAATTCAACCAAGGGAGGATATTTATAGTGTGTGAAAAAAAAAGTTACATCATTTGTGTCACGTGTAGTTCACGATGTTCATTCAAGATTTAACGCGAAAGCTCGGGAGACGGACAAGTCACTCGCACAAATAACAGAAATGCCGAGTACCGTGGGAACTCTTTATCTACCCCCCATTATATCGTGCGAGACTCGTGCTGGACCACGACCACTTCACTCTGGTGACATCTTGCGTCAACTCGCCCCGTGAAAAAGCCCCATCACTGTACCCTGCAAAGAGGCAGGCATAGCTGAGGCCCATGTGAGTGCCCATGACTACATCTTGGATTTGGAGGAAGTGGGAGGATTCAAAGGAGTTCCTCCAGTGGTGTGTTTCTCTACTCATACAACTAAGCCTTTGCTGAGGTGGTTATGCTCCAATCTATATGGCAAGAAGTCAATAAAACATCCTCTCAACATTGACTTGGAATGAGGTGTGCATTTTCTGCTCTTATTGAAGATTGGGCAATGCAGATGACTGAAGAGTGCTTTTCAAAGCAATTTAGTTTTGTTTAGTTTAGTTTATTGTCACGTGTACTGAGGTACAGTGGAAAGATTTTGTTGCGTGCTAACCATTCAGCAGAAAGACAATACATGATTACAATCACAGTGTACACATACGTGATAAGGGAATAATGTTTAGCGCAAGGTAAAGACAGTAAAATCCGCTGAAATAGTCCAAGGGTCAACACGGTGGCGCAGCAGTAGAGATGCTGCCTTACAGCAAATGCAGCGCCGGAGACCCGGGTTCGATCCTGACTACGGCTGCTGTTTGTATGGAATTTGTACGTTCTCCCCGTGACCGCATGGATTTTCTCCGAGATCTTCGGTTTCCTCCCACAATCCAAAGACGTACAGGTATGAAGTTAATTGGCTTGGTGTATGTGTAAATTGTCCCTAGTGTGTGTAGGATAGTGTTAATCGCTGGTTGGTGCGGGCTCGGTGGGCCGAAGCTGCATCTCTAAACTAAACTAAACTAAACTAATTTCTCTAGAAAGCCAAAGAGAATATAAAAAACATCCAAGTTGTTGAGTTAACAATATTGTTCTCATTTTAAGAGAATAGTGCTTGATGCAGAATTCCATTCACAACATATGATACTGTTGTGAATGGGATGAAAATAAATTCTCAACGGAGAACAGTCATCAGTATCAACATGGTAAGCAGAAGTCAACTCTCCATTGTTATCATTGTGAACCATTCAACGAGGCCAGTGTATCATTCATCAACATAATGAATGCTGAAATCAATGACATGGGTTTAAAGGGACAATGGCTGGATTTGGAACCACAGATGCAGGAAGCATCTATGCACTTTGTCACACTTCAGTGTGGCGGAACTACAGAATATTATTAACATCTTATCACATGTAACAAAATGGAGACACAAGAGATTGGAGATGCGGCAATCTGGAGCATAACGTACAGAATTTACAAAGTAATGAAATGCATAGAGAGAGTGGATGCGGAAAGGATGTTTCCATTGGTGGCAGAGTCTTGGACCAGAGGTCATAACCTCACAATTAAAGACGCTCTTTAAGAAAGGAGGTGAGGAGGAACTTCTTTAGTCACAGGGTAGTGAATCTGTGGAACTCATTGCCACAGAGGGCTGTGGAGGCCGAGTCAGTGGATATTTTTTTGCAAGGCAGAGGTAGACAAATTCTTGATTAGAACGGGTGTCAAGGGTTATGGGGAGAAGGCAGGAAAATGGGATTAGGAGGCAGAGGTCAGCCATGATTCAATGGCTGATTGGACTCGATGGGACGAATGACTTAATTCTACTCCTATAACTTGTGAAAACATCAAACTGCTGGAGGAACTCACCATCTCTGAGTGGGAAGGAATTGTCAATGTTTCAGGTCGAAAGTTCCTGCTACAGAGTCTAGAGCAAAAATGTTAATAACTCCTCCCCCTGACCGACAGATGCCACACAATCCACTGAGTCCCTCCGATGACAAAAAGCTGGAGTAACTCAGTGGGTCAGGCAGCATCTCTGGAAAAAAAGAATAGGTGACCCTTCTTCAGACTGAAGTCAGGGGGGGAGGGCGAGGGGGGGGGGGGGGGGGGGCACTGGAGGCATGAGGAGGTGCAAAGAACAAAAGAATGAAAGGTATGAAAAGAACAAATCAAGGCTGGCAAGGATGAGGAAGGAAAGGTGAAGCCCACAATGCTCTATTGTTGGCTGTGGAAGAGGTGATAACAAGGGGATTACAAACAATGAAACTGATGACAGTGAAACTAGTGGGATGACTAGGGTCGGGGAGGGATGGGGAGGGAGAATTGTCAGGGGATAGAATCTTTGCAGGAGGCAGGGTGGGACGAGATGCGGTCTAAATAGCTGTGGGGGTCAGTAGGTTGTAATAGATTTAAGTTTATCTCCTGTGATGGAGATGGTGAGATCAAGAAAGGGGAGGGAGGTGTTGAAGATGGTCCAAGTGAATTTGAGTGCAGGATGGAAAGTGGTCGTGAAGTTAATGAAGTACATGAGTTCTGCATGTGTGCAAGAGGTAGCACCGATTCAGTCGTCAATGCAGCGGAGATAGATTTTGGGGAATAGGGCCAATGTATGTCTGGAACAGGGATCGGTCAAGCGGCCTTTTCACGGGGCGACTCGACGCAAGAGTTAACCAGAGTTTAACATCGTGGGAACCTCGTGCGATAACAGTACGGCATTCGTGGACCACCGTGGACCACCGTAGCGCTAACGGCAGGTAATCGTGTATCTTGGTCACTCGGGAGAAAATTCAAGAAAGTTTGAATTTCTCCAAGAGTGACTTGTACACTTGTGGTTGAGCATTGCAACATTATATGAACGTAGTGGCCAGTGCGATATCCGTAATAACTCTTGCGGGTACCGTGGGAACTCCTGCGAACGGTGAACACGGAAGCTGGACAGAGGGGACAGAAGGTGAGTAAAAATTGTCTTCTGTGGGATTGAATTTAAAAAATAAATAAAAATAAAGATTTGCATCCGCATATGGACATCAACTTATTCATGAGTTATGTTAATGAGATTCAAGAAAATAACTATAATCTTTAAAAGGGACTTTACTGAAAGGTTACGCATTTTTATGGTCCGTGAGAAATTTTTCACATGTACTTCTTTGAGAGATACAGCTCGGAGTCCTCGCCGACTAGCGATCGATGCCATTCCGAAGCAGGGTCCGGAACGCTACCAATCAATGTTCTCCAGAGACCCGTGTAAGGAGTGAACTGCACATGCTGGTTTAAACCGAAGACAGACACAAAACGCTGGAGTAACTCAGCGAGTCAAGCAGCATCTCTGGAGAAAAATAGCTGATGTTTCGGGACGAGACACATCTTCAGACTCAATTCCGATTAGGATGTCTGAAGAAGGGTTCCGATTCGAATCGCCACCTATTCTTTTTCTCCAGAGATATCGAGACCCTTCTGATATGCTGCCTGTGGTCGATAAATGCGTAACCTTTCAGTAAAGTCCCTTTTAAAGTCCCTTTTAAAGATTATAGTCGAGGGAGAGGAGGGGGAGACAGATGGGGGTGTCTTCATTTACTGGCGGCGGGTGTCTGTCACTGAAACAGGCAGGTGAGATTTCACATCCACCTTGTGTGTGCCTCTCTCTCTCTCTCCCTCCCTCTTACACAGGCTGAGAGACTCTGCCTCTGTGAGTGTACGTCTCTTTCTCCCCCTCTCCCACACACAGTAAGACCGAGGTACTGTGCTCAGTCCATCTGTCTCCCACATACACAGTAAAACATATCTCCAAATGAGCAAATTCAACCAAGGGAGGATATTTATAGTGTGTGAAAAAAAAAGTTACATCATTTGTGTCACGTGTAGTTCACGATGTTCATTCAAGATTTAACGCGAAAGCTCGGGAGACGGACAAGTCACTCGCACAAATAACAGAAATGCCGAGTACCGTGGGAACTCTTTATCTACCCCCCGTTATATCGTGCGAGACTCGTGCTGGACCACGACCACTTCACTCTGGTGACATCTTGCGTCAACTCGCCCCGTGAAAAAGCCCCATCACTGTACCCTGCAAAGAGGCAGGCATAGCTGAGGCCCATGTGAGTGCCCATGACTACATCTTGGATTTGGAGGAAGTGGGAGGATTCAAAGGAGTTCCTCCAGTGGTGTGTTTCTCTACTCATACAACTAAGCCTTTGCTGAGGTGGTTATGCTCCAATCTATATGGCAAGAAGTCAATAAAACATCCTCTCAACATTGACTTGGAATGAGGTGTGCATTTTCTGCTCTTATTGAAGATTGGGCAATGCAGATGACTGAAGAGTGCTTTTCAAAGCAATTTAGTTTTGTTTAGTTTAGTTTATTGTCACGTGTACTGAGGTACAGTGGAAAGATTTTGTTGCGTGCTAACCATTCAGCAGAAAGACAATACATGATTACAATCACAGTGTACACATACGTGATAAGGGAATAATGTTTAGCGCAAGGTAAAGACAGTAAAATCCGCTGAAATAGTCCAAGGGTCAACACGGTGGCGCAGCAGTAGAGATGCTGCCTTACAGCAAATGCAGCGCCGGAGACCCGGGTTCGATCCTGACTACGGCTGCTGTTTGTATGGAATTTGTACGTTCTCCCCGTGACCGCATGGATTTTCTCCGAGATCTTCGGTTTCCTCCCACAATCCAAAGACGTACAGGTATGAAGTTAATTGGCTTGGTGTATGTGTAAATTGTCCCTAGTGTGTGTAGGATAGTGTTAATCACTGGTTGGTGCGGGCTCGGTGGGCCGAAGCTGCATCTCTAAACTAAACTAAACTAAACTAATTTCTCTAGAAAGCCAAAGAGAATATAAAAAACATCCAAGTTGTTGAGTTAACAATATTGTTCTCATTTTAAGAGAATAGTGCTTGATGCAGAATTCCATTCACAACATATGATACTGTTGTGAATGGGATGAAAATAAATTCTCAACGGAGAACAGTCATCAGTATCAACATGGTAAGCAGAAGTCAACTCTCCATTGTTATCATTGTGAACCATTCAACGAGGCCAGTGTATCATTCATCAACATAATGAATGCTGAAATCAATGCAGTGATCAACAACAACTCTGATATCCGAGGCATACATTCACCCATACCCATTAGCACACTCAGCCGCAGGCAGAAATGCCCATTAACTTGTGAATTAATCACAACAAATATAACTGCCACTGTGAAGGGTAAACAGTCCCTTTATCACCTTGATAGACACAAAATGCTGGAGTAACTCAGCAGGACAGGCAGCATCTCTGCAGATAAGGAATGGGTGGCGTTTCGGGTCGAGACCCTTCTTCAGAGTTTAGAGAAGGGTCTCGAACCAAAACGTCACCCATTCCTTCTCTCCAGAGATGCTGCCTGTCCCACTGAGTTACTCCAGCTTTTTGTGTCTATCTTCGGTTTAAACCGGCATCTGAAGTTCCTCCTTTCACCCTTTATAACCTTGATAGACAAAATATGCTGGAGTAACTCGGCGGGACAGGCAGTATCTCTGGAGAAAAGGAATGGGTGACGTTTCCGGTGGAGACCCTTATCTCTCGTTTCCCTTATCCCTATCTAGTCTGAAGAAAGGTTTTGACCCAAAGCACCATCCATTCTTTCTCTCCAGAGATGCTGCCTGGCTCGCTGAATTACTCCTGTTTGTTGCGTCTATCTTTGACAAAATTGACAATGTCTGGAGTGTCAAGCAACTATGATATCAAATCTGCATCGGCCTAGACAAATATCAGAATTCCTCAAAGAACCAACCTGTTAACATGAGTGTCAATAAAGTTAACATGAGTGCTAATTTTCTAGATGTGCAATCTGCTGATCATCTCTTGTTATTGTCAGGGTAGATTCCCTGATATTGAAATTGTCAGCATTACATTGACAAAAGCTTCCATCTCAAAGCTAGGCTATGCCTTTTCACCATTTGGTGTGCTGCGAACAGCAAGGTGGATAATAAATGCAACAATGATGACTCCATGAATTTTGGCACAATCACTTGGTTTTCACGCATTGGAGACACAAGAAGCTGCAGATGCTGAAATCCTGAGCAAAAAAAAACAAAACGCTGGACGTACTCAGTGAGTCAGGCGGCATCTGTGGCGGGAATGGGCGGATGATAACCAAAGGTTTTATAGCAGAGGTGCTGGAACTGGGGGTAGAGTTCCTCGTGGAAAGTGGCCAGGTTGCATTTGAAGAAACAGTACATTTTATTCCAGAACAAGCGGATCAAAAGTGTAAAGCAGATAAGGCAATGATGTTGGCGGTACGGAGCAAGAAACAAAGTGAGAAGCATTGCAAAAGACAACAGGAAGAAATTGTGGATTTTAAGGAGGAACTATGCTCGTAAGAAATGGAGTTTGGAATTTTAGGCAGCATTTATGTGTAATAGCCTCATGGGTTGCTGGCACTTTTGAAGAATTGTAAGATATGAAAATTGTATTGGAAAAGAAACAGGTTAAATTTGTAGTTCTTAATTGGGAGGTGAAGGATACCATGGGGCACCAAACAAGCCCATATTGAGACAGATCAACAATGAACCATTCTACATTTCCTTGAACATCGTCAGCTTTGATCTGTCATTTTCACCACTTACATTCTCTTTGTACCCTTCCATATCTCCAGTTTCCTTCTCCCCTGACGCTCCGTCTGAAGAAAGGTCATGACCCGAAACGTCACCCATTCCATCTCTCCAGAGATACTGCCTGTCCTGCTGAGTTACTCCAGCATTTTGTGTCTGTCTTTGCTGTAAACCAGCATCTGCAGTTCCTTCCTACACAATGAGACAGACCATCCTTGGTATGACATTAAGATTTTAAACCCAATGTCCAAAAATAGTCAGTAACAGCAGTAGTAACAATGATCCCATCGGGACAAAGTGGGGAAACAATAGAAACATAGAAAATAGGTGCAGGAGTAGGCTATTCGGCCCTTCGAGCCTGCACCGTCATTCAATATGATCATGGCTGATCATCCAACTCAGTATCCTGTACCTGCCTTCTCTCCATACCCCCTGATCCCTTTAGCCACAAGGGCCACATCTAACTCCCTCTTAAATATAGCCAATGAACTGGCCTTAACTACCTTCTGGCAGAGAATTCTAGAGATTCACCACTCTCTGTGTGAAAATTGTTTTCCTCATCTCGGCCCTAAAAGATTTCCCCCTTATCCTTAAACTGTGACCCCTTGTTCTGGACTTCCCTAACATCGGGAACAATCTTCCTGCATCTAGCCTGTCCAACCCCTTAAGAATTTTGTAAGTTTCTATAAGATCCCCCCTCAATCTTCTAAATTCTAGCGAGTACAAGCCAAGTCTATCCAGTCTTTCTTCATATGAAAGTCCTGACATCCCAGGAATCTGGTGAACCTTCTCTGTACTCCCTCTATGGCAAGAATGTCTTTCCTCAGATTAGGAGACCAAAACTGTACGCAATACTGCAGGTGTGGTCTCACCAAGACCCTGTACAACTGCAGTAGAACCTCCCTGCTCCTATACTCAAATCCTTTTGCTATGAATGCTAACATACCATTCGCTTTCTTCACTGCCTGCTGCACCTGCATGCCTACTTTCAATGACTGGTGTACCATGACACCCAGGTCTCGTTGCATCTCCCCTTTTCCTAATCGGCCACCATTCAGATAATAGACTACTTTCCTGTTTTTGCCACCAAAGTGGATAACCTCACACTTATCCACATTATACTGCATCTGCCATGCATTTGTCCACTCACCCAGCCTATCCAAGTCACCTTGCAGCCTCCTAGCATCCTCCTCACAGCTAACACTGCCCCCCAGCTTCATGTCATCCGCAAACTTGGAGATGTTGCATTCAATTCCCTCGTCCAAATCATTAATATATATTGTAAATAGCTGGGGTCCCAGCACTGAGCCTTGCGGTACCCCACTAGTCACTGCCTGCCTTTGTGAAAAGGACTTGTTTACTCCTACTCTTTCCTTCCTGTCTGCCAGCCAGTTCTCTATCCACATCAATACTGAACCCCCAATACCGTGTGCTTTAAGCTGTATACTAATCTCTTATGTGGGACCTTGTCGAAAGCCTTCTGAAAGTCCAGATATAACACATCCACTGGTTCTCCCTTATCCACTCTACTAGTTACATCCTCGAAAAATTCTATGATTCGTCAGACATGATTTACCTTTCAGAAATCCATGCTGACTTTGTCTAATGATTTCACCACTTCCCAAATGTGCTGCTATCCCATCTTTATAAACTGATTCTAGCAGTTTCCCCACTACCGATGTTAGGCTAACTGGTCTGTAATTCCCCGTTTTCACTCTCCCTCCCTTTTTTAAAAAGTGGGGTTACATTAGCTACCCTCCAATCCTCAGGAACTACTCCAGAATCTAAAGAGTTTTGAAAAATTATCACTAATGCATCCACTATTTCTGCGGCTACTTCCTTAAGTACTCTGGGATGCAGCCTATCTGGCCCTGGGGATTTATCGGCCTTTAATTCATTCAATTTACCTAACACCACTTCCCAGCTAACCTGGATTTCACTAAGTTCTTCCATCTCATTTGACCCCCGGTTCCCTGCTATTTACGGCAGATTATGACAGAACCAAAGTAGTTATTCAATTGGTCTGCCATGTCCTTGTTCCCCATGATCAATTCACCTGTTTCTGACTGCAAGGGACCTACACTTGTTTTAACTAATCTTTTTCTCCTCACATATCTATAAAAACTTTTGCAGTCAGTTTTTATGTTCCCTGCCAGTTTTCTTTCATAATCTATTTTCCCTTTCCTAATTAAGCCCTTTGTCCTCCTCTGCTGGTCTCTGAATTTCTCCCAGTCCTCTGGTAGGATGCTTTTTCTGGCTAATTTGTACGCTTCATCTTTTGTTTTGATACTATCCCTGATTTCCCTTGTTATCCACGGATGCACTACCTTCCCTGATTTATTCTTTTGCCAAACTGGGATGAACAATTGTTGTAGTTCATACATGCAGTCTTTAAATGCCTTCCATTGCATATCCACCGACAACCCTTTAAGAATCAATTGCCAGTCTATCTTGGCCAATTCACGTCTCATACCCTCAAAGTTACCTTTCTTTAAGTTCAGGACCCTTGTTTCTGAATTAACAATGTCACTCTCCATCCTAATGAAGAACTCAACCATATTATGGTCACTCTTGCCCAAGAGGCCACGCACAACAAGACTGCTAACTAACCCTTCCTCATTACTCAATACCCAGTCTAGAATAGCCTGCTCTCTCATTGGTTCCTCTACATGTTGGTTTAGAAAACTATCCCGCATACATTCCAAGAAATCCTTTTCCTCAGCACCCTTGCCAATTTGATTCACCCAATCTATATGTAGATTGAAGTCACCCATTATAACTGTTTTACCTTTGTTGCACGCATTTCTAATTTCCTGTTTGATGCCACAGGGAAGTGAGCAATCTTTGACATTCTCAATTGGGCAATTTTCCATGAAGAGTTATGATCCATGTATATTCCTCTCTCTGAAGCCCCGTTTCCAGCACTGGTTAATGTAAGTAGTCAGTGAACCTTGGAAACTCTTGCTGGCGGCATGGAGTTTAAGATGGACATTGTTGTAATGCCTGGACTTTCTGTGGGGCTGACTGAGAAGGGGTGAACAAACAGGACAACCACCACTGCCCACTCCTCCCCACAACATCACCTCCAACTGATCAAGGATACGGCTCCACAGTAGGTGTTGCAAGAATAATCAGCAAGCAAAGGCAGTTAAGAGGTTTATGACATATCCCCCAAATAAATGAGAGGAGGGTCATCTGAACTGGGAAAATGCTTTAACTGTGACAAGATCAGAAATATAGCCTGAAATTATACGACAAACAAGTATTATAAACTGTGTAGGAAGGAACTGCACATTCTAGTTTGCAGCAAAGATAGACACAAAATGCTGGAGTAACTCAGTCGGTCTTAGTTTAGTTTAGTTTAGAGATACAGCGCGGAAACAGGCCCTTCGGCCCACCGAGTCCGCACCGAGCAGTGATCCCCGCACATTAACACTATCCTATAAACACTAGGGACAATTTACACTTATACCAATTAAATTACAAACCTATAGGTCTTCGGAGTGTGGGAGGAAACCGAAGATCTTGGAGAAAATCCACGCAATCACGGGGAGAACGTACAAACTCCGTACAGGCAGCACCCATAGTCAGGATCGAACCCGGGTCTTCGCTGCTGCAAGCGCTGTTAGGCAGCACCTCTACCGCTGCACCACCGTGCCACCCACAGTTAGGCAACACCTCTGGAGAAAAGGAATAGGTGACATTTTGGGTCGAGACCCTCCCTCAAACCGAGAGTCTGAATTCATAAACTATTGTAAACTGTTTTCTATTAAAATATCAGAGATTAGAAAATAAGAAAGCTTACAGGCTTCAAGACTATTGGTTGATGGACTAATAGAGGGGGGAGAGAGGAGCGGTAGAGAGGGGGAGAGAGGGAAAAGGACATTAGGGGTTTCAATCTTTGTTGGGAGAAGATTTGAATTAATTCCAGGCTCTGTCTAAATTAATTACATATCAGGATTTGGCCAAGAAAGAAAAACATGTCTTATTTAATGTGAAAGTTACAGTATCTTTCATTGTTTTGCGAGGTAGTGCCTTTATGCATGGGGGTTAATGTGAGAACTGTGTATGACATCTGGCCTGTTTCAGGCATTGCTCTTTGCTTTCCTTTATTTTCCTGTTGTTTTAAAAGATCGTATTTTAATTAATAACGTTTGGCATCTGATGAAATAAGGACCATATTTCCACAAAGGCCATGTGCAATTCCAGTCGGCCCCACGAGTCATGTCGGAACCTCTAAATGCAGGTTCGTGATTCACACACATTAAAAAAAACTGGCAACAATCCACTAACCTAATTTGGTATTTGAGAGGATTTTGTTGACCTCATTAATTCTGACAAGGGGAAAGGTTGTTTAAATCGGTGGAAGTGACAGAAAATAAATTGTTTCCTCCAGGGACAAATGAACCCTTTGCCTAATCACTGCCACAATGAATCTAGTTTGTTTCACTGAACACATAGGAGAACATTAGAGGGATGAGGGGGGGAAAACCTCATTGAAACTTTCCGAATAGGGAAGTTAGGTGTGGATGTGGAGAGGATGTTTCCACTGGTGGGAGAGTCTAGGCCTAGAGGTCATAGCCTCAGAATTGAAGGATGTTCCTTTAGGAAGGAGATGAGGGGGAATTTTTCTAGTCAGAAGTGGTGAATCTGTGGAATTTTTTGCCACAGAAGGCTGTGGAGGCCAAGACAATGGACATTTTTAAGGCAGAGATAGATTCTTAAGGCAGAGGTAAGGCAGAGATAGATTAGTGCGGGTGTCATGGGTTATGGGGAGAAGGTGGCAGAACTGGGTTAGGAGGGAGAGATAGATCAGCCATGGTTGAATGGTGGAGTAGACTTGATGGGCCGAATGGCCTAATTCTGCACCTTATGATCACTTATGAACATAGGCAGGCACAGAGATGAAAGTCCTACAAAAAGAACATAAAGAGCTGGGTGGAAAGTTAAAAGACAGGGCCTTCAGGGTTGTAATGTCAGGATTATTGTCTGCACCATTTGCTAGCGAGGCAAGAAAGAGAAATATAATACAGGTGAATGTGCGGCTAAGGTGCTGGTACAGGGGCACGGCTTCAGGTACGTGGAACATTCACGTCGTTTCTGGGGAAGGAGGGATAAATTAAAAAATAATGGATTGCACTTAAACTGAAGGAGCTCCAATGTCCTTGCAGGAAGGTTTACTAGGAAACAGTGATAACTGATAAAATCAATACTCCAGCCTTTTGTGTCTATCTTTGGTCTAAACCAGCATCTGCAGTTCCTTCTAGCACAACAATCAATAGAGCATTGACTATTGTCCATCGTGAAACTGGTTTTGAAATTGTCAGACAGATTATAATCTTTGAAACAAGCTTAATGCCAAAATGGCAGATTTTTGATGTTAGTAGTTGAAGCCTAAAGGGCCTGTCCCACTAACGCGACCTTTCAGTGACTGTCTTCGACCTTCAAGCTCGAGGACACTAGCCTGAAAAACCTCGAGCTGGATCGACCGTCAGCGATGAAACCGTGAGCCAGATCGACCGTCTGCACACGCACACACACACACACACACACACACACACACACACACACACACACACACACACACACACACACACAAACACACACACACACACACACACACACACACACCACACACACACACACACACACACACACACACACACACACACACACACACACACACACACAAACACACACACACAAACACACACACACACACACACACACACACACACACACACACACACACACACACACACACACACACACAAACACACACACACACACACACACAAACACACACACAAACATACACACACAAACACACACACACACACATACACACACAAACACATTGCAAAGGCAAGGGCCAGGGAAAATGGGGGAGCGCCATCTGAAATTCACACCCACAATGAACAGGAAGGTAAAAGATGGCTGGCACAGTTACGGTAAGACCTTTAGAGAGTGCGGAGAAGGGGGGGGGGAGAGAAGGGGGAGAGAAGGGGGAGAGAAGGGGGAGAGAAGGGGGGAGAGAAGGGGGGAGAGAAGGGGGGGAGAAGGGGGGAGAAGGGGGGGAGACACTTTTAAGAAGCCAGCCAACTTTTAATAAAGTTTAGCAGGCATTTAACATTACCGGTCGGTTTACTTACCTTTTTTTTCTCAAAGAGCTTTACCTTCGAATACCCTCGATTACCTTCGACTTCCTTTGACTGCCTACGACTAACATTTACTACCGACAACGGCCTACCTCGACTAAACCAACGAGTAAAAAAATATCAATTTTCTCCATGGCGACCTTTTTTTACTCGCGGGCATTTTTCTGCTTGCTGAAAAAAACGCTGCGAACTAACTGAGGCCTCGAGTACGCGGGGACTACACTCGAGCATGAAGAAGAGTTACAAAGACCTCCTAGGACCTCATGTCGACCATGCTGTGGGTATGAGTCGAGGGAAAACGCTTCTAAAGTCGCGAATTAGGTCCCCGCAGTGGGACAGCCCCTTAATGCATTGCGATGAGTATGTATCGGGTGGATACATAAAATGGAACAGTAAAATTGAATTCATCAATTTTTCTGAAGAGTGATTGTGATTTTCTTTGTTTACATACGTTATTTATAGCATTGAAATAAAGAATTAAAGAAGCAAGCATGTGACCTGGATATGGTTAATTGTTCTAAGGTTAATGGTTAATGGTGAGAACTCAATAAAGATATTTTATTTAAAATAAATAAAATTATTTTACCTCTATAGGGTGAAACGACTTGACGACAAACAGACTTACATTGTTGAAATTCTCAGTTCAGATTCGGTTTTGCTTTGCTTTGTTTTTTTAATCTATTTTATTTTTATGCGTATTTTATTATTATCAATTTTTCTCTTTTTTTTCCTTTCTTTAGTTAGGGGTTTTTTGTTTTTTTTTCCTTTTTTTCTTTTTCTTTTTGTCTTTTTACCTTTGTGTTTTTTTTTAATATTTATAAGTTTCCTTTTAAAGATTTAACTATATTTACATAGAGACCGGGAGGTCTATAACATTGTGTATTTTGACTGGTCTCATGTTAGGTTATACCTGTTATTAATGTAATCCTGATCCCTATGTATCAATACCATTGTTTTGTTTATCATTATTCTTTTTGCTCTGTTTTTTTATGTTTTATTTTTGCTTTTTTTTGCTGAAAAAAACCCAATAAAAAGATTTTAAAAGAAAGATATTTTGTTCACAATGTGAGGTGCTTTGCATGCAGCATCATTATTGAATGTCAAGTTGTAGATTAGTAGACCAGAATATAGAAAGGTTGAGGAATTTACTATCTATTATAATAATGATTAAGATATTGTGATCAGGAAGCAATTATGTAGGAAAAGAACAGGAAGATGACGGACTGGACAGGAAACATCAGGATAACTGCCCAGGGTGGCACGGTGGCGCAGCAGTAGAGTTCCTACCTTGCAGCGCCAGAGACCAGGGTTCGATCCTGACTCAGGGTGCTGTCTGAATGGAGTTTGTACATTCTCCCTGTGATTGTGTGGGTTTTCTCCGGGTGCGTCGGTTTCCTCCCGCATTCCAACGACATACAGGTTTGCAGGTTAATGGTCTTTGGTAAAAATTGCAAATTGACCCTGGTGTGTGTGGAGTGATCGATCGCTGGTCGGCGTGGACTCGGTGGGACAAGGGGCCTGTTTCCGCGCTGCATCTCGAAAGTCTAAATGTTAGTAGATAGATAGTTCTTGGTATGGATAAACCTTTGATAATCTTTACTAAAGTTAAGAAAATTAAAATGAGAAATATGGATCAAATTAATGACTATCACAGTCCAACACCAATTATTACCTGGATGTGAAATGTTATGCCAAGATGATGTCAAGTTAACTTTATCCAAATTAGGAACCTTTTGATATCGTAATATATCTGAGGTCAGAGTTAATGGCAAATAACAGAATACTTTATCCTCAGAGTGGGAAATGTTGTTCTTCTTTGAAGAACAAATTTCCAACATTTGAAGATTGTTTCTTCAAAGAAATAATCTTCTTTGATCATTTATTCTGCCAATATTTGCACACAAAAAAAAGGAATTTTGATTAAGGTTAGAGAATTGTGTAGCTAATATGTAAACCATTTGCATGCTGGAGATCCTATCAGGTGCCAATGGGATCTTTGGTTTAGTAATGAACTAAATGAAAGGGTGGAGGTATAAACAACTTTACTAAAGTGACCTTTATGTACAGTAAATGTTAATGTAATAAGTTTCCTGTTTGTTCGTTAGTAACATCGTGAATAATGACATCTGCAAAATGTCTGCTTGCTCATTTTGTCTTGTCTGAGAACCATTTCAGCCCGACAATTCGACAATAATTGCAAATAATCACTACAAATTCTAACCTGTGTTATTGCAGCCTGGGGAACTAGTGCACACAAGACATGATAACCATAGATGCAGCAGGTAGCTCCATCCAATGCGCCACCATTTGAAATTACAGTACAAATTTACAGAGTTTTCACAAGCCACGATGTGGAACACACTCTTCAAATCATTCTGAACACTTTTGGCTGAAGGTGAAACTAAATAAGTCCAGTTAATGCAACACATCACCTTTGGAACTCATTTGGGCACTTTCCATCTTACAAGCAAAAGTCTCCCTCCTAAGGTTTTGCAACAAAGTGAAATCCAGACTGAGAAAATCAGAAAGTTTAGTTTTAATTTAGTTTAGTTTAGAGATACAGCACGGTAACAGGCCCTTCGTCCCACCGGGTCCACACCAACCAGTGATCCCCGCACATTAACACAGGCCTGCACACACTAGGGACAATTTATACCAAGTTTACAAACCCAAGCCAATTAACCTACATACCTGTACGTCTTTGGAGTGGGTGAGTAAACCGAAGATCTCGGAGAAAACCCACGCAGGCCACGGGGAGAACGTACAAATTCCATACAGACAGCACCAGGAGTCGGGATCGAAGCTGGGTCTCTGGCGCTGCAATCGCTGTAAGGCAGCAACTCTACCGCTGCGCCACCGTGCTGCTGCGCCACCGTTTACTTTAGTTAACATGGATGAATGGTGTATTTTGTTATCACTATGGTGCATTATTGGACTTTCTTTTGAAGTACATATTTGTATTTCTTTTTTCAGGTGAATATTCAAAGCATGCCCAGTATCTCAGGTGGCAATAAAGAGAGCAGCTATTGTTTTCACAGTTCCAAGCAGCGACTCTGTATAACCAATCGCAGTTTATAGTGCCCAGGCCCAGTCTAGTACTGTGTTCACTGATGCCCAATCTCCATCTGGTATCTGCTCCCAGGCCAATTTTGGTCCTTGAGTTTCTGGTCAAGCCAGATACCAGGCAGATACCATCTACAGTCAAGTACCACTCCAAGCCTAAAGGGCCTGTCCCACTTACGCAATTTTTTCGGTGACTTGCTGGCACCCGTCATAGTCACAGCAGGTTGCCGAACATTTTCAACATGTTGAAAATCCAGCGGTGACCAGAAAAAGGTACGACTCTTTGGGCGACTACTCACCACCAAACAGGCGTCACACTGCATCGTATCTTTTTCTGGTCACCGCTGGATTTTCAACATGTTGGAAAATTTTCGGCAACCTGCTGCGACTATGACGGGTGCCGGCAAGTCGCCGAAAAAATTGCGTAAGTGAGACAGGCCCTTAACCCTCCTGCTCACCACATGGCACAGGACCTCCAGATTCCACAGATGGAGTTGGGGCTGGCCCAGAGATTCTTGACCCTAGTCCTATTCCCACAGCTTCTCCTGGTCGCATGAAGAATTAACGTCCTATGTCAAAATCACATAGGGCAACTGTTTTTTCTTATATGTGTAGGAAGCAACTACAGATGCTGGTTTAAACCGAAGATAAACACAAAATGCTGGAGTAACTCAGCAGGACAGGCAGCATTTCTGGAGAAAAGGAATAGGTGACGATTTGGGTCGAGACCCTTCTTCAGACTCCTGAAGTAGTCCCAGGTTTCGGGTTCTTCAGGAGTCTGAAGAAGGGTCTCGACCCAAAATGTCACCTATTCCGTTTCTCTAGAGATGCTGTCTGACCCGATGAGTTACTCCAGCATTTTGAGTCTATCTTTAGTTTTTCTTCAGAAATACATGAAATCCCATATCATTCATGAATGTCCTCGAAAGGGAAAATAATGTTTCAGATCAACGAGCTTTCATCGATACCTGATTAGATTAAATATTATAATCTGCAATGCTAACATTCATTGCTGTAATGAGTCCAGTTAGTCCATTAACTGTGGAAAGCAGATGGAACCTTTTTTGATTTGTGCCATGGGGTCAAGGAAAGAGCGTTCACGTCTCGGCCCTGTTTCCACCAATCTTTCCACCACCTTCTTGTGCACAAGAAGCACAAGAAGCGACAAGACAGACACCATTATACAGATGCTGAGAAGTGTGTTCAGCTCTGGCTGAACAATTTCTAATCTTGTGTGTGGACTCGATAAGAAGAAGAATATTTGTGCCATTTATCAGATACTGAAAGCTCTCAGTTTATCTGTGTCTCCACGCTGAAGCTGTGATTTCAGTGTGGATTTGAGGCAGAAGACAAAGGAGTAGAATTCGAGTGTTCTCATTGCCCACCTTATTTCTGCCCACCTATTTTCTATTGTTTAGATTAGTTTAGTTTAGATTTGCGATACAGCACGGAAACAGGCCCTCACCAGGTCTGCACCGACCAGCGATTATTAACACTATCCTACACACACTGGGGACAATTTACAATTTTACAAAGCCAATTAACTTACAAACCTGTACGTCTTTGGAGTGTGGGATGACACTTGGGCACCCGGAGAAATCCTTCACAGGTCACAGGGGATACGTACAAACTCCGTACAGACAGCACCCGTGGTCAGGATCGAACCCGGGTCTCCGGCGCTGTAAGGCAGCAACTCTACCGTTACGCCACCGTGCCGCCCTATGATGGCGAAAATGGGGATGAATATTTCTTGCTTCATTTTCCATATGTGTGCGGGTTCATATGGGAGGGCAAGCTTACATCACATTGGAAACGCTATCAGTTCCACCTCCGTCATTAAAATTACTTGTCCAATATGAAGCCGTGAATGGAGCAAGCCACGGGGCAGCTCGAAACGCTGGTTTCTTCCCAGCAATTTTGAATCAGTGAAACAGTGGGCGGGAAAATGAAACTTTGAGCAGACATCAGCCACCTTTACTAATCCGACACATCAAACTGAGATGTCTAAAACTAGAGCATTCTTAGTATGCCTGACAAGAATATTACTAAACTACATCTAAACAAATTTATCATTGCGCCACTGAATAAGGCATGACAAGTCATCATGAGTCACTATGACCATAGGTTGGTTTGAAGGGAGAGGTGAAGAGAATGTCCTTAAGAGGTTATGAGAGGAAAACAGGGGAAACGGTGATGGCGACACAGTGGTGCAGCGGTAGAGTTGTTGCCTTACAGCGCTTAAACGCCGGAGAAGTGGGTTCAATCCCGGCAATGGGTGCTGTCTGTACAGAGTTTGCATGTTCTTCGGCTTCCTCCCACACTCCAAAGAAGTACAGGTTTGACTGTTAATTGGCTTGGTATAAGTGTAAATAGCCCCTAATGTGTGCAGGATAGTGTTAATGTGCGGGGATCACTGGTCACTTTGGTGGGCCGAAGAGCCTGTTTCCATTCTGTATCTCTAAACTAAACTAAATTACACTAAACAGAAAGAAATCTCTTCTGTTAGATTCCTACTTCATTTTCCAGGCTGTAGATAATCCACCCAATTGCCATTGTAGTGGATTATTGATTATTGATTATTTCAATATTATCCACATGCTTTACTCTGGCAATGAATGCTACATGCTGTGGAGTTATAACTGTCCCGAAGCACAAATGTGCCGAGACAAGAAATTGAGGGAAAATCTCCCGGTTGCTCAGCACTTTAACTCCCACACTGACCTTTCTGTCCTGGGCCTCCTCAATTGTCCAAAGTGAGGCCCAACGCAAAATGGAGGAACAGCATCTCATATTTTGCTTGGGCAGCTTACACCCCAGCGGTATGAATATTGACTTCTCTAACTTCAAATAGCCCTTGCTTTCCCTCTCTCTCCATCCCTTCCCCCTTCCCAATTCTCCCCCAGTCTTACTGTCTCCGACTGCATTCTATCTATGTCCCGTCCCCTCCCCTGACATCAGTCTGAAGAAAGGTCTCAACCCGAAACGTCACCCATTCCTTCTCTCCAGAGATGCTGCCTGTCCGCTGAGTTACTCCAGCATTTTGTGTCTATATGGGACCACAGGCACAGATTATAAGTGAGGAGCGGGAATACCTCCCACAAATCCCCAAATTGGTTTGTTGGGAGCACCTGGAAATTCATTGTAATCAAATGTTGGTCAAGTTGAGTAGTGTCACAAAAGGCCTTCCCTTCCAATGAGAACAATGGAAACATTCCAACTTAGCTGCGTGGCCCACAATCCACTTTCGATTAGACCAGGCTGGTGGAGAGGTCAAAATTTCTTCTCCACTCGAGCCTCCAAATATAATGATGGATTGGATCTTATTGACACCATCAGGATTAAACCTTGAATGTCGAGAAGTATCTGCCATGTAAAACAGAGCTGCTTCACATCAGGACAAGATGGAAAAGGAGAAAGTGCCTGCCCTTCCTTACAATGCCCACCTTCCCAATTTCCCATTGGTGTCAAGGTCAGATAGCACCGTAGAGCGTATTTTATCAGGATGCATCACAGCTTGGTTTGGGAACAGCTCCATTCAAGACCACAAGAAATTGCAGCAAATTGTGGAAGCAGCCCAGACCATCACACAAACCAACCTCCCTTTTATTGACTCCATTTATACCTCACACTGCCTTGGCAAGGCCAGCAGCACAATCAAGGATGAGTCGCACCATGGCCACTCCCTCTTCTCCCCTCTCCCATCGGGCAAAAGGTACAGAAGTGTGAAAACGCACACCTCCAGATTCATGGACAGTCTATTCCCAGCTGTTATCAGGCAAGTCAATCATCCTACCAAAACCAGAGAGCAGTGCTGAACTACTGCCTCTCTCTTTGATGACCCTTGGACTATTCTTGATCGGACTGTGCTGGCTTTACCTTGCATTAAACATTATTCCCTTATCATGTATTGTCTTTCTGCTGACTGGTTAGCACGCAACAAAAGCTTACTTTCTCCTCCTCTTCTCAGCTCTCCCACAGCCCTCTGGCTCCACCTCTTCCTTTCTTCCTCCCGCCCCCCCCCCCCCCCCCCCCCCACCCACCTTCACATCAGTCTGAAGAAGGGTTTCGACCCGAAACGTTGCCTATTTCCTTCGCTCCAAAGATGCTGAGTTTCCCAGCACTTTTGTTTACCCACACAACAAAAGCTTTTCCCTGTACCTCGGTACACGTGACAATAAACTAAACTGAAACTGAGGTTCAATGAAGACCATAGTTTAAATTTTTTTTTTCAGTTTTAAGCTCATCACTCATTTGAATGATAAAATAATTTGAATGATAACATAAATAGTAGCTCCTTGTAGACATGTTGAACTTGCATCCATTGCACTAGGCCACTGGTTAATTAATATTGGTCAATTAATATATACTAATGTTTCACAAAATGAACGGGTTTTTTTCCATGCCAAAAAAAGTTCTTCCACCATTTTGTGTCTATCTTTGGTTTCACAGAAGGCAGGATAAGAAACCTGAAACATTACTTCTGCCGTGGTTTGCGAATCACGTAGAATCATCGTTTACTGTTGCTAAACCAGCTCCAGAGGATAAGAGGACTCTGCCATTAACGATCGATCATGTATGACATTCAAATTGTTCTCAACAACCGAGAGTTAAATAAAAGCTTACGGTCCGACTATTTTTGAGAGATAGAGAAGCAGCAACGGCTATAATAGACCACGTCACAAAAATGTTTTTTTTGCGGAAAGAAAGATACCTTTTCACTCTACTATAATATCAATAATATGAATGCATGTGATTTGCCTTTCTCTCAATATTTTGGTATCAGGTGACAGTGAACTACATGTTGTTTATATATATGTCAGAATATTCACACTTCCATTGTGGTCATTCTTATTTCTAACGCTTTGCAAACTTCCTGCCATTTCACTGAGATGCACTTTGCAGAGGTTTATAGTAGTTTCTGTCTTCATTATCTCCTAAAAAAACCGTGGACCCAAATCCCAGTTTGTGCAGCACAATACCTGGACATCTATACAGCTTCCTTGCCTGTGCAATGTCTCCTTTACTTAATCGTGCACGTTGGCCAATGGGAGGTCGTATGCCATTTTCATTACGTCCGGGTAGAATGGTATCCAGAAACATTCCTCTGGGAAAAGAAAGAATTGTCACTTGGTATGATCAAATATTGTCAATTTTCTTTACATCCATCAGAGTAAAGGTGTCTGGAGTAAAGGTGTCTGGAGGTTAACGTGTCCCTTTACAAGGCATTTTAAGCATGTGTTCATAGTACATAGTACACCACCAGAGTGTCATCTAGTTAGACTAATTGGTCTGCAGCGAGTTAACTAATCGCAGTTAAAACAGATAAAGGGCCATCTCCTCTGTCACACTAACAAGGGTTCCTGCCCTTCACCATTTAGTTTAGTTTAATGTCGTTTAGAGATACAACGCGGGAACAGGCCCTTCGGCCCACTGGTCCACTGACCAGCGCTTCCCGCATATTAACGCTACCTTGCACACACTAGGGACAATCTTTACATTTCCCAAGCCAATTAACCTACATATCTAGGTACGTCTTTGGAGTGTGGGAGGAAACCAAAGATCTCGGAGAAAACCCACGCAGGTCACGGGGAGAACGTACAAACTCCGCACAGAGAGCACCCGTAGTCGGGATCGAACCCAGGTCTCCGGCACTGCATGCGCTGTAAGGCAGCGACTCTACTGCTGCGCCACCATGCCGCCCCTTTGTTGCCTATGATGCTAGAGGCAACTAGGTGTGGACTTTGGTCGAAGGAATCACCTCCAGTTAAGGAGTGCAGGCCTGCTAATAAATACTGCAGCTTTCACAGTCGAATATTTGCTCCTTAACCAAATCGCTGGAGGGCAGCAAAACCCATGTTTGCATATTAAGGACAGAATTAACCTTTCAGCAAAAGAGTGAAAGGAAAAAAAATAATAGTATATTGAAGTACATTCTGAGAGGCATCTCACCAAATGTTCAGGTACGAACACACCATATTAATGTATAAACAACAGCAGAAACATAAATAAACATTCAGAAAAGAAGTTCACGTGGCTAACAATCAATTTTTTTTTAGACATTGAAGTATCAGTATTAAACAGAACCAGAATAAATTAATTAATTGGATGTCTTTTATTTTCTCATACCATGTAATACTTCAAGGAAATAAATAGCAGATCGATCCTGCAGGACTGATTGAGGTGTATTTAACGAGTCTATGCTGTTGAGGGTGTTTTACAATGGAGCAGTGCAGGGGTCAATACTTTTTATAATGTTCTAGACGTTAATTTTAATGAACAGAAGAAGCTTGGGTGCAGTATATAGTGATCTCATTCTCAAATTCCTTATCAGCATTCCCATCTTGCAAGTTCAGTACTTGGCACATTAAAAAAAATGTATCCTGTCTTTGGCATGTTTGCCATTCTAATGCAAAAGATTGTCCATTAGAAATTTTAAGTGAACAAATACTTTCAGGCATCCTATTGATACCGCGAGTAAATGCAACAAATAAGATTACTCCAATCTAGTTTTGAACTAGGCCGATCTTGAGATCACTGGAACCTGTGCGTGTTTGCTGAATTGTCAACGGAGGCAAAACCCTGTGCCACCAACAGTCACTGAATGACATTCAGAAACACATCTGGCCATCCCAAACTCAGAAGAATAGACAGTAGGTGCAGGACTAGGCCATTCGGCCTTTCGAGCCAGCACCGCCATTCACTGTGATCGTGGCTGATCATCCACAATCAGTACTCCGTTCCTGCCTTCTCCCCATACTCATTGACTCCGCTATCTTTTAGAGCTCTATCTAACTCTCTTTTGAAAGCATCCAGCAAATAGGCCTCCCCTGCCTTCTGAGGCAGAGAATTCCACAGATTCACAACTCTCTGGTGAAAATGTTTTGCCTCATCTCCGGTCTAAATGGCCTACCCCTTATTCTTAAACGGTGGCCCCTGGTTCTGGACTCCCCCAACATCGGGAACATGTTTCCTGCCTCGAGCGTGTTCACAAGAAGCATGAGCAAATGCAGCATTCCCACATCTGCCTGTTGGAAAACAAGTAAAACAGCACAGGCCAGGAGTGTAGACTTGTTGGTAATCACATTTACATCTCTTCTACTCCCATTTCATCAGTTCGAGGCATGTTTTCATATTCCTTAAGGTTTTATCTTAGAAATAGTTTCCTGACTGGGTTGTTTTGTCTGACACCTGAAGGTAACCCACATCTGTCTTTGCTTAAATTATCAATTTTTTTGTTCAAGTTGCTGCATTACAGCGCTTGCAGCGCCGGAAACCAGGTTCGATCCTAACTACGGGTGCTGTCCGTACAGAGTTTGTTCGTTCTCCCCGTGACCTGCGCGGGTTTTCTCCGAGATCTTCGGTTTCTTCACACGCTCCAAAGACGTACAGGTTTGTAGGTTA
The DNA here is from genome assembly GCF_010909765.2 of Amblyraja radiata. Taxonomy (NCBI): domain Eukaryota; kingdom Metazoa; phylum Chordata; class Chondrichthyes; order Rajiformes; family Rajidae; genus Amblyraja; species Amblyraja radiata. The sequence goes on from NC_045956.1 coordinate 27,121,588, forward strand.
ATTGGCTTGGTATAAGTGTCAATTATCCCCAGTGTGTGTAAGATAGTGCTAATGTGTGGGGACCGCTGGTCGATGTGGACTCGGTGGGCCGAAGGGCCTGTTTCCACACAGTATCTCTAAACTAAACCAAATATCCTAACTACGGGTGCGGAGGTTTTTAGCAAAATCTTTAACCTCTCTCTGTTAACGTGCACTGTCCCTAAATGCTTTAAGACTGCTACCATCGTGCCTGTACCCAAAAAAACATTCATTACGAGCTTGAATTACTATAGACCTGTTGCTCTCACTTCGACCGTGATGAAATGTTTTGAACGGCTGGTCCTGGCCCACATTAAGTCCTCACTCCCACCCACCCTGGATCAGCATCAGTTTGCGTATAGAGCTAATAGGTCAACGGAAGATGCCATCAACACAGCTCTACATTCTGCACTGGCACATCTGGAGCGTCCTGGCTCATATGTGCGGATGTTATTTGTAGATTTTAGTTCTGCATTTAATACTATCATCCCCAGCAGAATGGTGGACACACTGTCTGATCTAGGTGTTAATGCAAACACATGTGGATGGATTAAGGACTTTTTAACAGACCGCCCACAGACTGTCAGGATGGGGTCCAATTACTCCCCAGTCCTGACGCTCAGCACAGGAGCGCCACAAGGATGTGTGCTGAGTCCAATCTTGTATACAATATACACTTACGACTGTATACCAACACACAATACAAACAGGATCATCAAGTTTGCGGACGACACGACTGTGGTGGGACTGATAAACAACGATGACGAGTCTGCCTACAGGGATGAAATCCAAAAACTGACCGTCTGGTGTACCAAAAACAACCTGGAACTAAACCCATCAAAGACAAAAGAACTTGTCGTTGACTTCAGGAGGAAGAGGAGAGAGGAACCTGCTCCCTTATACATCAAAGGAGCATTGGTGGAGAGAGTCAACGACTTTAAGTTCCTGGGAATAAACATCTCCCAGGACCTCAAATGGCAAATGAACACCGTCACTCTCTTGAAGAAGTCTCATCAGCGGCTGTATTTCCTGAGGTCTCTACGGAGAGCTAACGTCTCACAGCCGCTGCTGCTGTCCTTCTATCGATGCGCCGTGGAAAGTATCCTCACCTATGGAATCCTGGTGTGGTTTGCCAGCTGTACTGTGGCTGAGAGGAGGGCGCTGCAGGGAATTATAAAAACTGCGCAGCGCATTACAAACGCTAACCTGCCCTCCTTGGATGACATATACAAGGCCCGATGCTTGCGCAGGGCCATAAATATCAAGAAGGACACATCCCACCCTGCCAACCACCTTTTTACTCTGCTACCCTCTGGGAGGCGACTCAGGTCTCTGCAGGCTCGCACCGGTAGACTAAAAAATAGTTTCTTACCCATGTGCGGTAAAAGAGCTTAACTCCAATAGTGAACACTGGGAAGCAAGAAGTAACTTCGAGGAATACCGCTAAATTCTTTTAAACTCTTTTAAAAATGTATTTATTATTTTACTATTAACTGTACATGTGTATTGGTTGTCGTGTTGTATTTCTTTTAACGGAGGAGAAGCAAATGGAATTTTGTTGCTCAGTTTTGTGCAATGACAATAAACATATTCTATCTATCTATATGTAAGGGGCAGAAAAAATAATGTCATTATGCAGCTTTCCAATATAAGTAATAGATCCCTAAATCAGCAATAATCCAAGGTAAAGTTTGCTTTGCGTTCTACTAGCTGACTGAATTTAAAAGTCAAAGAAGTGCAACCTTAGACTCCAACCTTGAGAAGGTGTTCCTAGCATAGTGCATGATACTGTCAAAGTCATATGATTCTCCGAGGGAGTTCACTTCTCCAGGCTCCATCTTGAGGAAGTTGTATTCCTGGCCTGCATGAAGTAAGAAGAAAAAAAACAATTTTCAGTCATGATCAGCATAACTCTATGGATAACGGTTCAAAATAATCTGCTGAGGCCACCGTAAAGATTTCAAATTTCTACTTTCCCTTTGTTCCATCAGATTATCTTTTGCTTACTGAATTTTTGAAAAGAACAAATAATTTCTACCAAACATTCACACTGTTCCTTATCTAAGTGCAACTCTGCACAAGATACAACACTTTAATTCCATTCATTTCTTTAATTCTATTGATTTTTTTTGTTCTAAGTATAAAATTGCAAGGAGCGTTTGTTCTTTGCTGTGGCATTTGCTGTACAGTAATTGTAAAGGGCCTAATAGTCTCAATGTAAAAAAGGCTGCCACAGCATAGTTGAAATAAATTCACTAATCAGAAGTAATGCTGGAATGTGCAATTTATAGGGCATGGTTTTTTTGGAGGATTGTGATTCTGGTTTGGTTCAGCATCTTTTTTTTCAGTTTTTAATCAATGTTTTGCAAATTGGGGCATCGCTGCATCAACTTTAAAATGGAGTGAAATAAATATTAACAATAACATCTGGTGCACTGGTCTTATTAGATAAATTAAATTTACCAAGTCATCTCCATCTTGTTACTTAACAAAGCGTCTCCACAAACAATGTTACACAAACAAATGCACATTGCATCTTTATCAGTTCTCATTGGTTGAAGCCAAACAATTCAACTCTTAACCATTTCTGAATGACACAAACGTAAGCTATTTGGCAGTGGGTGAGGCAGGCATTGTTTTTTGTCTCAACTATTCCCCTTGAGCCAGTTTTGGCTGCCACCTGGCAAGCGAGCAGCCTGATATTATTTTCCCAAAATAGTTAACCTGTCTGTGGAGGTACAACACAGACTCATAGCTTGTTAGAATAATATTAATGAGGCAGAATGCCCAACTTCAGCCTGACTTTAGATGGACACAAAAGGCCAGAGTAACTCAGCGGGACAGGCAGCATCTCTGGAGAGAAGGAATAGATGACGTTTTGGGTCAAGACGTCGATAAGGATCTCGACCCGAAACGCAACCCATTTCTTCTCTCCAGAGATGCTGCCTGTCCCGCTGAGTTTCTCCAGCATTTTATGTCTATAAAAGGAAATTTAGATTGTTTCATTATTAGCTGAGGAGAAGATGACAAGGAGGCATACAATCAGTAAAATTAATCAAGAGGACAGTGAAACCTGTCGGAGAACAAGGATGGGGGCAGGGACGGAGAGAGAGGGAAAGCAAGGGTTACTTGAAGTTAGAGAAATCAACATTCAAACCGCTGGAGTGTAAGCTGTCCAAGTGAAATATGAGGTGCTGTTCCTCCAATTTGTGTTGAGCCTCAATCTGACAGTGGGGGAGGCCCAGGACAGAAAGGTCAGTGTGGGAATGGGAGGGGGAGTTAAAGTGTTGAGCAACCGGGAGATCACACAGGCCTAGGCGGACTGAGCGAAGGGGTTCAGCGAAACGATCGCCAAGCCTGTGCTTGGTCTCGCCAATATATATAGGAGTCCACACCTGGAACTCTTCGTTTTAAACCAGAATCTGCAATTCCTTCCTGCATTCAGCCTGACTTTCGGTCCTTTGTTAGGCACGTAACTTCAGGCCCTAAAGCACACCAGTGGAACTTCAATCTCCACGTTTCTTTGCAAGCTTACTGTAGTTGAATCATAATGGACTACAGCTGGAGCTATATCCTCAAAGCTATTTCCTATCCTTTAATCTGTGGAGTGTTTGAGCCCTGATATTCCATTCTAAATTATCAATAATTAGTGTATTAAAATAACCAAATATAAATCCATTCTTAATTTTAAAATGGCTAAATAGAAACACAGAAACACAGAAAAATAGGTGCAGGAGTTGGCCATTCGGCCCTTCGAGCCAGAGCCGCCATTCAATATGATCATGGCTGATCATCAAAATTCAGTACCCCGTTCCTGCCTCCTCACCATATCCCTTGATTTTGTTTGAGCTATATCTAACTCTCACTTGAGGGAGTGTAATGGTCCTGAGTCAGCTGATCCTTGAGTCAGCTGACCTTAATGAGAGAGAAGATTTCAAACTACACTGTTGTCTCTGTCAGTTTATTCGACTTACGTTGTGGAAGTTCAAAGCTTGATAATCTTTTTTCATTATTGTTTATATTTACTATCGGGATCTCCAAAGTCCACGAATGATCACAGTCACATTTTCAGCCTTTCATCAGCGGCATAGTGGCAGAGCAGGAGAGTTGCTGGCTCACAGCGCCAGAGACCTGGGTTTGATCCTGACTACGGGTGTTGGCTGCACGGATTTGGTATGTTCTCCCTGTCACTGCTTGGGTTTACTCCGGGTGCTCCGGTTTCCTCCAACGCTCCAAAGATGTACAGGTTTGTAGGTTAGTTGGCATTGGTAAAATTGTACATTGTCCCTAGTGTGTGTAGGAAAGTGTCAGTGTACGGGGATCGCTGGTCGGTGTGGACTCGGTGGGCCGAAGGGCCTGTTTCTGTGCTGTATCTCTAAACTAAACCAAGTTCAAGTTCAAATGTATTTGTTACATGCACCATAAGGTGCAGTGAAATGTAATTTACCATGCAGTGTTACAATTAAAAAAGGACACAATACACAACATAATTCAACACAGACATCCACCACTGCATTCTTCACTGTGGTGGAAGGAAATATAGTTCAGACAATCCTCCTCCTTCCCTTGTTCACCCGTGGTCGGGGCCCTGACCCTCCGTAGTCGCCGCTATGGACGGCCCGATGTTCAAGCCCTCTGGTCGGGATGGTCGGAACGCCGACGTCGGGACAGGTCGAGCACACCCCGCGGCCCGGAGCTCCCAAATCAGCCACCTCCTTACCAGAGACCATGGCTTCCAGACGTTGTAGGCCGCAGGCCGGCGGTCGGAGCTCTTCTCTGGCGACCCCTGGCGAGGGATCGCCCGCTCCACGATGGCAAAGTAAAGCCTGCTCCATTCCTGCCGCCAGAAGCTCCACAGACTGAGGTTCCAAGATGGTGTAGGCTGCAGGCCAGCGGTCGGAGCTCTTCTCCGGTGACCCCCGGCGAGGGATCGCCCGCTCCACGATGGCAAAGTAAAGTCTGCTCCATTCCTGCCGCCAGAAGCTCCACAGACTGAGGTTCCAAGATGGTGTAGGCTGCAGGCCAGCGGTCGGAGCGCTTCTCCGGTGACCCCCGGCAAGGGGGCCCGCGATGTTGCAGTCCCCGCTGCACCGCCGCTGAAGCTCTAGGCCCGCGATGTTGCAGTCCCTGCTGCACCGCCGCTGAACCTCTGGGCCCGACTCTGGGAAAGGCCGCATCAAACCAGCTGTAAGGCCGCGAGGAGGGGGTGAAAAAGCGACAAGGAAGGGCGAAGAAGCGACAAGGAAGGAAGTTGCATCTCCGTCGAGGTAGGTGCCTGAAAACGGTTTCCCCCTATTCCCTCCCCCCACTACCCCCCACACAAGACATACAGAGAAACACAAAAACATAATTTTGGACATACTGAAAAAAACAAAAAGTCAAAACAATGAACCTGCTGCAGGCGAGGCAGCCGACTTGCAGCGCCACCGGAACCCGACTGTCAACTGGCAGACTGAAAGGAACAGCTACTTGTGTACAGTATCAGAGCACCTGAAACCCATATTCTAGAAACAACTGAACATAGACACAAAATGCTGGAGTAACTCAGCGGGACAGGCAGCATCTCTGGAGAGAAGGGATGGGTGATGTTTCGGGTCGAGACTCTTCTTCGCCCTTCTTCTGGAAACAACTTACAACTTCATACAAAATCATTAAAAAAAAACACTATTAAAAATAAGGAACTGCTGAAATCTTGAGATTCGATTCCAAATTGGCACAACGTTGATGAAGATTTTTTAGATGACTCATCCCATGATCCCACAAACACCAGGCCATCATCTCCCAGACTGTTTCTGACCTCATCACCTCTGGCAATCATCCCATCCACAGCCACCAAACCTAACGTTCCCCAGCCCCGCACATCCCGCTTCTATATCCTCCCCAATATCTACAAGCAGGACTGCCCTGGCAGACCTGTCATCTCTTCTGTCTCCTGCCCCACTCAACTCATCTCCACATACCTCGATTCCATCCTATCCCCCCCTTATCCAGTCCCTTCACACCTATATCCGAGACAATTCACACACCCTTGAACTCTTCAATAACTTTCAATTTCTAGGCAAATCTGAGCCCCATTGCTACTTTACCATGGACCTCCATTCCATTGACACCTCTATCCCCCAACAGGAAGGTCTCAAGGCCAATAGACAATAGGCAATAAACAATAGGTGCAGGAATAGGCCATTCGGCCCTACGAGTCAGCACCACCGTTCAATGTGATCATGGCTGATCATCCCCAATCAGTGCCCCATTCCTGCCTTCTCCCCATATCTCCTGACTCCGCTCATCATCACCCCTGGCCATCACCCCATCCACAGCCTCCAAACCTAATGTTCCCCAGCCCCGCACTGCCCGCTATCTCCTCCCCATTATCTAAAACGAGGCCTGCCCTGGCAGATCCGTCATCTCTTCCTGCCCTCCAGTTCTTTTTTGAACAGAGACCCAATTGTTTTCCCTCTACCAACACACCCCTCCACCTGGCGGAACTTGTCCTCGCCCTTAAAAAGTCCTCTTCTGACTCCTCTCACTCTCCCCAAGGTAAAGGTGTAGCCATGGACACTCGCATGGGCCCCAGCCATGTCTGCCTTTTGTCGGTCACGTCGAACCGTCCTTGTTCCAGGCATCCACTGGCACCACCCACCAAAACTTTCCCTGCTACATTGAAGACTGCATCTGAGCTGCCTCCTGCACCCATGCAGAACTCGTTGATTTCGATAACTACCATTTACTTCCACACTCCTCTCAAATTCACCTGGACGAGTTACACCGGCACTTTGTCTCTTAAGATTATTGAACTACATTCGCAATGTTTAACAACAAACATTTAATCGGGGGAAAGAACCTATCAATCAGGTCTCACTGCGTCGACTGCCAAATTTAATCTGTACATGCCAGCACAGTTTGAAACTAATTTATCTTTATGCAAAACTAGGAAATGCAAAAGCAATTACTTTTGATATTAGTTTGAAAAGCTATGACTGACCAGCTGCAGAAACAGACACACTGGCCCCGATTTTATTGCAAGCCTGGCTGGTGAGTGGTGGTCGAGGGGTTAACCATGTGCTCAAAACCCAAAAACATAGGTGGGTTAAATTACACGATTCACATAGCTTTGAATAATTCATTTTTTAATTTCCTTTCAGCTTTCTGGTCTCCATGCTGCTCTGTGGAGTGGTGTGCACGCGTGTGACCTGATCCCCACGCCAACTATTTCAATGGAATTTGCAAGAGTTAGGAAATGTTGAATATCGTTCCACGGCCGGCACCTGGACTGAACAATGTTTTCCCTTCATTTATTGCTGGCTGCAGGCCAGGATCGTGAGTGGGAGGGAGAATGTTTCCCCGCCCCGTAAATAGAAGGAAGCAACCGGCGGCTCCTGTCTGGGTGGGCTGGCTCAGGGTGACCAAGGAGGTGAACAGCCAGAGCATTGTGCTGCAGTCTTCAATACAATGCAGGAACACAGAGCACATCTGCTAAATCACCACGGTAGACACAAAATGCTGGGGACACAAAACTCAGCGGGGCAGGTAGCATCTCTGGAGAGAAGGAATGGGTGGCGTTTCGGGTCGAGACCCTTCTTCAGACTGATCACCACCATCCCCATTGCATCCTAGTTCACTTTCCCTCTTCTGATGAACCTCACCAACCTGGAATGCTAGCTCAGGTTCTCTCTCCAAAGCTGCTGCCTCATCCACCGAGTGTTTCCAGCAATATCTGTTTTTTATTGCTTTGCCACAAACTCGTCCTGCGATATTTACTCCGTCGCTTCACGACTTGCCCTCATGTATTAGGGGCAAAATTTTATGTACATCTCCATCCCACATCCATTCATTGTCTCCATCCACCTCAAAGCATGGCTAGCACCTCATTTACAAGGGGGGGGGGGGGGGTGCGGCAGGTTGGACTGCTTCACAGCGCCAGAGAGCCGAGAAGTTCCTGACCTCGGCTGCTGTCTATGTGGAGTTTACACGTTCTCCTTGTAGCAGCGTGGAGCTTCAATGGTTTCTTTGTTGTCATGTGTGCCAGGGACACTGGAATACAATTTGTGCAAACAGCTCAACAAGGCCATCCCAGTACATGGACACAATCACCCCAGTCAGTACAAAATGTACAAAACAGCCCCCCCCCCCCCCCGAGTCCACACGCACGTGGCTCCTTATGGCCACCATTTTACAGTCCCAGCTTTTCTATTCTCGGGCTTCCCTTATCCCTCCAGCCTCTCTGGCCATAACAAACCCCTCCATCCTCCCACCCGGCTAAACCGATGTGAGCTTTACCCAGCTCAGTTTCAGACCAGGTGGTGCTGCAGGTCGGGCTGCCTCACAACACCTGAGGCCCAGGAAGATCCTGATCTCGGCTGCTGTCTATGTGGAGTTGACACGCTGTCTGGGTTTATAGGTTAATTGGCCTTCTTTACATTTGTCCCTAATGTGTCGAGGGTGGATGGGAAAGTATGATAACGTTGAACTAGTGTGGATCAGGTCACTCGTGGACTGACGTGGGCTTGTTTCCGTGCCATGTCTCTAAAGCTAAACTCAACTTCTGCAGACTGGCACGCCTGCCTGTGGGGAATCATTGGACGAGGAGGTGGGTTGCCGGACTGCTCTTTCATCACCATAGAGAGAGCAGCCAAAATGCAAGTGAAAAGAAAGTGATGAAAGGTGGGCTGCCATAAGCACAGACACAGAGGAAACACAATGGGAATAACTAGTGCATCGGTCAGAGATAGAGATTGGCAACTCTCAGACGAATGGTGACACACTTACAAATCCTCTTACACGACGACTTTATAACGGTCGTAAATTCACATCGTTCAACAACACAGCTAACAATGGCCTGTTTCCTTTATCATTGTTACTTTTTTGCATATCTTTCATTCATTTGTTCTATATCACTCTACATCAACGTCTATATCTCTCGTTTCCGTTTCCCCTGATTCTCAGTCTGAAGAAGGGTCTCGACCCGAAATGTCACCCATTCCTTCTCTCCAGAGATGCTGCCTGTCCCGCTGAGTTCCTCCAGCTTTTTGTGTCTATCTTTGGTTTAAACCAGCATCTGCTGTTCCTACCTACACATAATCCGACCATTGACCCTGGCAAAATTGTCACACTGCCATGATTAATTTATACTGTTTTTTTTTTTTCATCTATCAAAGCCTTTAGACACAAAATATCTGTGGGTGTACAGAACGAGAATTCCACAGAGAAACTCGTGCCTTCACTGCTCATGAGAAGGTGTGGCCATCCACTCGCACAAATGTTTGGTGGCAGCAGTTAGGCAGTAGCCTGTATCTTCATGTGATAGTCACAGTTCACAAGGGAGCACTAATAAACATCAGTGATGGGACGGTTAAACTTTAGAGATGCAGCACTGAAACAGGCCCACCAAGTCCACGCTGACCAGCGATCACCCTGTACCCTAGCACTATCCTACATATCAGGAGCAATTTTACAACTAACCAAGCCAATTAAGCTGCAAACCTGTACGTCTTTGGAGAGTGGGAGGAAAGCGAAGCACCGGGAGAAAACCCACGCGGTCAAGGGGAGAACGTACAAACTCCGTAGAGGCAGCACCCGTAGTCAGGATCGAACCTGGGTCTCCGACGCTGTACGGCAGCAACTCTACCGCTGCGGCCCTGAATTGTGGAGAGCCCACCTCAGAAGAAGCATTCTTCTCCAAGTTCTGTTCAGTACCCGAATCGGATGTTATGTTCCGTCCGAGAGGAAAATCTGAGAGCCTATTTATGATGTCTTTTGCCATCCCAGCAGAAAATGACAGTCGGCAACAGCCTATGGAGCTAATCCATTCGTGTATGATACGATATGATACAATACAACTTTATTCATCCCCGTAGGGAAGTTGGTCTGCCGACAGTCACAACACACAACAAGGTACACAAAAACATGAAATCAAAATTAAATTAAAAGTGAAAAAGAAAGAAAAAGACAAGCGAGTGTTGTCTGGCTGCCGTGTGCACAGCGCCTTCACCGGAACAAATGAACAAACAAACAAACCAACTCAGACTTATCCCTTGGGCAGAGGATTCTAAACTGGAGTGCCACCCCCCCCCCTCCCCCCACACCTGGTCCCCCCTTTGTTCTCCCACCGTCCCTCACGGAGGTCTCCTCACTCCGGGTCCCCATTGTATTGTGTAAACCTCAAGCATTCGTCATGTCACCTGTGAGGTCGGCCACTGCATTGATTTCCTCTCTGCCATTCTCCACTCGGTTCTGCTCACCCCTGTTCTCCACTCAATCTGCCACACACCTGCAGATCCCACCTCAGTACAACATGACAGTATAGATAACCAAGATAGACACAACATCCCAGAGTAACTCAGCGGGGCAGGCAGCATCCCTGGAGAGAAGGAATAGGTGACGTTTCGGGGTCGAGACCTTTCTTCAGACCATCTCTGTTCTCGGATGAAAGAAAATGCAACTACAGCCTGAATGTATCTGGATGATCAGCCATGATCATATTGAATGGCGGTGCTTGCTCAAAGAGGAGGATGGCCTACTCCTGCACCTACTTTCTATGTTTCTGTTTTTCAATGTATCAACTCTTCAGCCTTCAGATTCTCTGGAATCCATAAGAAATCTGCAAACATTTGAACTGAGATTAAGCAGATGTGAACACAGAACATCTGTTCTGAAGTAAAGTCTTTGGTCTGAAGTGTTAACTTTGTTTCTCTATCTGTGTGATCTACGGCTCATCTTCAATCTGTTCTGTTTTTACTCTTCTCATCGAAGCCAAACATAACAACAAGCAACCTGACTTCAAACAGTCTATTTTCCCTCCCCTTTATTGACCTAAAAAACCTATGCTGCAGATATTAGATTTGTATTCCTATTCCCGCACTGGTGATCTCCAATTGACACTTACATTTCCTGAACTACCAGTCTCAAGGTTTTGTATGAAACTGGTTATAATTTAATGGTTTTTCTTTTTTCATTTTCATGCATCACTCCTTGTTTGTGGTTCATTATCTATTCCATAGAAAATTCACTTGATAAGAATAGCCAATACAAGCACACTTAAAAATCAGCCATAGAAAATTATCTTGATAAGAATAGGTTATACAGTATATAGTAGGCCCCCCTCGGTCATGACTGACCATGGGTGATGCATCATGGTCGGATGCAAGCCTGGGCGATGTCATATGGAGGACAGGCTGTTGCCCATGCAGCACGTCCCCCCCTCTCCACGTCGCTGATCGATCCAAAGGAACAGCAGGGCCGTTACAGTTTGGCACCAGCGCCATCGCAGGAGCTGCCAGAGCGAGGTTGTAGACAATGACGAACTGCCTTAGGGGCTCCGACTCCGGATTTTCTTGAGTGGATATGGCCAAAAGGCAGTGGAGGTTTTAAATCAGAGTTTTCCCTCTCCTAGATGGACTGCCTTCCCAGGCTGACGAGCCACACCTTCCCGTGCAGGTCTATAGCACCTGCCCACTGCCCAGAGGTTATACAAGCACACTAAATATATATCCTATAGTTTTCTTTTGAGGACCTATAGTTTTATTTTGAGTTTAAAGAATATATTGTCTTTGTTCTATGAGTCAACTCAATATTAGAATCATAGAAAATAGGTGCAGGGGTAGGCCATTCGGCCCTTTGAGCCAGCACCGCCTTCCAATATGATCATGGCTGATCATCCAGAACCTGCTTTCTCCCCATGTCCCTTGATTCTGTAATATTCAGAACAATTAAACAAGTAGGCCTAATTTGAGGAAGGACATACTTGCTGTTGAGACAGCGCAGCGTACGTTCACAAGGTTAATCCCCGGGATGGTGGGACTGTCATGTGAGAAAAGATTGGAAAGACTGGGCTTGTATTCACTGGAATTTAGAAGGATGAGAGGGTTCTTATATAAACGTGTACAATTATAAAAGGACTGGACAAGTTAGATGCAGGAAAAATGTTCCCAATGATGGAGGAGTCCAGAACCAGGAGCCACCGTCTCTAAGAATAAAGGGGAGGCCATTTAGAAACATAGAAAATAGATGCAGGAGTAGGCCATTCGGCCCTTCGAGCCTGCACCGCCATTCAATATGATCACTGCTGATCATCCAACTTAGTATCCCGAACCTGCCTTCTCTCCATACCCACTGATACCCTAAGCCACAAGGGCCACATCAAACTCCCTCTTAAATATAGCCAATGAACTGGCCTCAACCACCTGTGGCAGAGAATAGTAAGATTAAACGAGAACTTACCAGTTTGAAGTTTGATCTGTATTTTATGAGGAGTTACGATGAGGGATTACGTGAAGAAGCCCGCCAGGACGCATGCGTCCCATTCTTCAAAGCAGCGGTGTGAAATCACAGATAACTGTAATGACTAAACATAGTAAGATTAGAGAACAGGTACCAGTTAAGTATATGATCAGGGTGGGAGCAGAGGGCACGTAATCCCTCATCGTAACTCCTCATAAAATACAGATCAAACTTCAAACTGGTAAGTTCTCGTTTAATCTTACTATTTTACTTCGGAGTCACGTGAGTGACTACGTGAAGATTTTAAAGATCTGTGATTTAATGCCGTGGAACGAGCCCATGCATCACGTCAGCCTTGACTGTGGGAGGAATTGTGTTAACATAATTTGGACATGAATTCGACTTTGAAATCATAAAATGTTTAACACAAGTTTATAACCCCTTTTATGGGTTTAATTTAATTTACAGAACTTAAATTGTTTCTGCAAACGTTCCAGGTTTCATTACTGGTTTATTACAAAATAATTGGAATGCTTCCCCTCCAGACCATCCTGCTGCCTTGAGGATTTGGTCCATTGGTACATCCAACTGTATGCTGCCGATGTAGCTGCAGCCCTGGTGGAAAAGATTTTTTTTTAAATTAGTATCCACCCCAGCCTGGGTTAGCAACTGTTTCAGCCATCTTGAGATGGTCTGGACCGTCACACTTGGTGTGGTTGCTAGTGGCTGACCAAAATGTGCCTTTTCATAGCCTCTTAGGATATTCGTTTTCTTCATGTATAACGACAGATGTCTTATTATATACAGACGGTCATCTGTTGGGTATGACCTAATTGTATATTGAGGCCTGCTGATCCCTTTTTCTGTTCTGCTGTTATCTCAAAGATATGAAACTTAATTTTATCTGTTGAGAAATTATGTTGTCCAGTCTAGTGTTTGTGGTGACTGTATCCTTCGTGCCGTGACCAATACCTTTAGTATGACTGTTAATGTCAGTCTGGTTAGGGACAGAACTGTTGCTGGAGACCAATTCCTGAGCATCTTCAGGATATTCTCACATCCCATATTTGGGAGTATCTGGTTCCCCTCATGGGTATGAACCAGTGGGAGAGTCTCAACAGTGTAATGGTCTGTACCCTGCAATAGGTAGGTCAATAAGGCACTTCTGTCAGTCTGTGTAGGGACAGAACTGTTGCTGGAGACCAATTCCTGAGCATCTTCAGGATTATTCTTACATCCCATATTTGGGAGTATCTGGTTCTTGGGGATAGTATTAAAATTCCCCTCATAAGTTTTGTACCAGTGGGTGAGTCTCAACAGTGTAATGCTCTGTCCCCTGCCATCGGTAAGTCGATAGGGCACTTCTGGCGCAGTTGATGGCACTGTAACTGAGCCCCTCATCATATTGGAGGCCTGCCAGATATTCCAGAACAGATTGGATGTTCATGTCTCTGATTCCACGTTCGATACCACTGGGAACCATGGTTGTAGGCCAATCGGGTACTATTAATACCAGATACAGAGTCTTGTTGTATTTCCTTAATACCCGACTGATGAGGCAGGAAAAAGGAGGGAAAAATGCATAAATAAACAATTCCCCTTAATGGAGCGAAAAATACATCTGTCGCCGCTGCCTCAGGGTCTGGTTCCCGCGTAACATTACTTGATAACTGGTGGTTAAGTCTGGACGCGGATTAATCGACATCTAGAGTTCCATGTTTTGCTGTGATATCAGCAAATACTATTTTATTCAACATCCATTTGGTGCTTTCCATAATTTGCGTGACCTGGTATTTGCCACTGAATTTAGTCTTCCTGGTAGGTAAGTGGCTGATATCCAAATATCTCACTGGATACACCATTGCCAATTTGTATAGCCAGGTTGTCACATGATGTCGATTTGTTTCCACCCTGTGGTTATTGTATGCTACCACGGTGGTATTGGTATTGGTGGCTCCCCACCCAAGTGCACTGGCATCAGATTGTAGTACCTTGGAAAGGTTACTGACAATGCTTGGATAGGAACAAGGCCAGATGTTGTCTATCCACCATTTTAGTTCCATTTTAGCTTGATTGGTAGTTTCACAGATCTGTCAAAGTGATCTGCATAATTTAGAGTGCTTGTATTTTGCTCTCTGTTTGTTTTGGTAGTGAGGTCCAAAATTGTGGCTGGAAAAAAGGCAGCCATTATTATGCCAATTGCTTTGCTACCAATCTGATGGATGGTTTGCTGATGTCAGTGAGGTTATTGCAACCTCTATTAAATCTCTCGCCTTTCCCTTAGGCAGAGTCACTGACATGTGAACTGAGTCAAAGGTGAAACCCCAGGTAGTCCATAGTAGTGGAAGACGTTAGTTTAGATTTAACTGGATGAAAATAAATCTCAGTTTTCCAAATAACTTTTTTGTGGCTGTTACAGTTTGGCCAATTCCAAAGTTTTGCCCATAATGAGTATGTCATTTAAATATGCCATGTACAGCCTGGGCTGATGATACCCATTTGGCAGTGCTTAATACTGTCAGAGTTGTTCCATCCAGTAGAATTTTTAAGTAACATCTGTGGTCACCTCGTATAGGCACTGAATGGTAAGCATCTTTTAAATCGATGCTGTCCATTGAAGCAACCTTTGGGTTATATTGTTAAGCAGTAACAAAGGTATCTATTTTGTCTTTGATAAATATATAGGACACGAATTCTAATAGTTCGTGTTGAGCTTCTCAATTACATTATCATGTGAAAACCCGCTTCAGTTCAGCTTGCGCTTTTGATTCCCTTATCAAAAGCATGAACATTTGGTTCAGTATATATTGAACTGGAGGGCTGTACTAGTGTGTAAACTCTGTTGTATATCCCTGGATACTGCTTAATCATGCTCCATGCATTCAGAAAAAAGTGTAAACTCTACCCAATCTCCGTTCCCATTGTATATTGTAGGGAACCAGACCCACCTACCTCCACAGTTTCTAGTGGCAGGTTTACCTCTTGTAGGTTCTTCGCTGCTGTTGTAGCGCTGGAGTCTGGATTTTTCGGTTTTGTTCGGCGATGGAGGTCCGCATCTTCCAGGAAGGCCGGCCTGGGCCATGGCCTTTAAAAGACTCATGTTTTGGATACCGGTCCTTCGAGCTTATCTTTTCTTCTGCGGACCCCTCTTCCAGGTCAGCCCAGAACTGACCCGCAGTGCTCCCCTCTGATGAGGTAGAAGCACTGTGCAGCCCTGAAAGAGGTACTGCTGTGGGTTTATCATAGGGCCCACAGTGACCCGACTCCATCTCCCGGAGTCTGTCATATTGGAGCAAAGCTCCATACACCGCTTCTTCCGTTCCAGCGCTCTCGGGCGCTGGCCGCCTGCGGTTATTCAAAGTCGGACTCCTCTGAGTCCACGACCTTGTTTGTTTTGTGTCTAGCCTTCCCGCCTAGCCGCGTGGACCTGGCTGGTGCGGAGGCGACATTGAGCACAGCTGATCCCACTATGGGTGATCCAAGTGCCGCTGGCTGCTGCTGGTTGCCCGCTGCTCCACGGTCCTCCGTTTCGAGCTTTGTCCTTACTGTTCTTCCGTGGAGTGGATATGGCCCGTGTGGGGGACATCTGGTACAGCTGTTTTCATCTAGCCCACCAGCTTTATCGCAGCCCGTTGTTTCTGCACCTGCAATTAGCAAGGAAATACAAAAAGACTGCAACTCTTAGCTGCAGGTCCAAGTTAAATCGTAGCTACGGGTGAACGTCGTTCCACCCCGTCTGCTGCCTTACTTGACTGTCAAAAGTCAACTTGAAGTAAATATGAATGGTCTCCTGCCCGGCCGTGGTGTTCTGGCCGGAGTGGAAACCAAAAGTCGGCACTGCTCTTCCTAAAGCGGGAGATAAAACGTGCCTACAGCTGCTGCTGGCTGCCTGCGATTCCGCTGTCTTCCCCAGCCAGCTTCACTAGTAGCACTTGTGGACACTCCTTTGTCCAGTTTCCCCTTCTGTAAAGATCCATGCGGGGAAAAACATTAGTTTTGCTCCCTCTCCCGCCCTGACCGGTGTGGGAGCGAGTCGGGAGAAAGTTGGACACAGCTGTTCCCATAACGGGAGTTAGCATGCCTTCTATTCTCCTATGTCCCCTTGTTTTAAAAAAGGGGACAGAACATAAATACAACCCACTGTCTCTGTGGGTTGTTGGCTCTGATCCTCTACCCGTTTGGGGTGATGTTTTGGCACTTGCTCCCTTATGGGAGATGCTGGTGCCGACATTAGTTGCTGCCTGCTGCTGTTCAGTAAACGGCAGCGACATCTATGGCTCTGTGCTGACGTCCTGCTGGCTGCCTGCTGTTGTTCAGAAACGGCAGTGACGTCTGTAAAGAAAAGGTAAGGAGAATTCTCTTACCTGTGCTGGTTCTCAGCCTGCCGTTTGGGAGGAACGTCCTTCCTCCCGCAGCCCCACGGACCCCGTAGCGTAGGTCCTTGGGCTGTTGCCGAGATGTCGGGCTGACGGCTCCAGGGTACTCCTGTCGGCGTTCTTTCCCCCCCCCAGCTGAAGTCGCACGAACTCCCGCTAAGGGACTGTCGTGCTAGTGGCCGTTTGCTGGCTACCTGCTGTTGCAGATTCCTCCCTTGCCAGCTTTCAACAGCCTTCCTGTAGGAAAAGGTAAGTAAATAACGACGTTCCCTTACCTTTCTGTTGCAGGTTCGAAACTCTGCCGTTTGGGAGGAACGTCCTTCCTCCCAACAATGACGAGTTGCAATGCGTGTAGCGCAATGCCACGCATGCGTCCTGGCGGGCTTCTTCACGTAGTCACTCACGTGACTCCGAAGTAAAATTCCAGAGATTCACCACTCTCTGTGTCAAAAATGTTTTTCTCATCTCGGTCCTAAAATTCTTCCCCCTTATCCTTAAACTGTGACTCCTTGTTCTGGACTTCCCCAACATTGGGAACAATCTTCCTGCATCTAGCCTGTCCAACCCCTTAAGAATTTTGTAAGTTTCTATAAGATCCCCCCTCAATCTTCTAAATTCTAGCGAGTACAAGCCGAGTCTATCCAGTCTTTCTTCATATGAAAGTCCTGACATCCCAGGAATCAGTCTGGTGAACCTTCTCTGTACTCCCTCTATGGCAAGAATGTCTTTCTTCAGATTAGGTGACCAAAACTGTACGCAATACTCCAGGTGTGGTCTCACCAAGACCCTGTACAACTGCAGTAGAACCTCCCTGCACCTATACTCAAATCCTTTTGCTATGAATGCTAAAATACCATTTGCTTTCTTCACTGCCTGCTGCACCTGCATGCCTACTTTTACCCTCAATAACTTCACGTTTGACTCCTCCCATTTCCTCCAAATACAAGGCGTAGCTATGGGCACACGCATGGGCCCCAGCTACGCCTGCCTCTTTGTCGGGTACGTCGAACAATCCTTGTTCAATACGTACCAGGGCCCCATCCCCGACCTCTACCTCCGTTACATCGACGACTGCTTTGGTGCCACCTCCTGCACCCACACACAACTGACTTTATCCACTTCACCACTAACTTCCATCCGGCAATCAAATACACCTGGACCATTTCCGACACTTCCCTACCGTTCCTTGACCTCACCACTCCATCGCAGGTGATAGACATCTGACCGACATCCACTATAAACCTACTGACTCCCATGGCTATCTGGACTACACTTCTTCCCACCCTGCTTCCTGTAAGGACTCCATCCCCTGCTCCCAATTCCTCCGTCTACGCCGCATCGGCTCCCAGGATGAGGCGTTCCACACCAGGGCATCTGAAATGTCCTCATTCTTCAGGGAACGGGGGTTCCCCTCCTCCACCATAGATGAGGCTCGCACCAGGGTCTCTTCCATACCCTGCAACACTGCTCTCTCTCCCCATCCCCGCACTCACAACAAGGGCAGAGTCCCCCTAGTCCTCACCTTTCACCCCACCAGCCGGCAAATATAACAAATAATCCTCTGCCATTTCCGCCACCTCCAACGTGACCCCACCATTCGCCACATCTTGCCATCTCCCCCCATGTCTGCCTTCCGCAAAGACCGCTCCCTCCGTAACTCCCTTGTCAATTCTTCCCTTCCCTCCGATACCACCCCCTCCCCGGGCACTTTCCGTTGCAACCGCAAGAGAGGCAACACTTGTCCCTTCACCTCCCCCCTTGACTCCATTCAAGGACCCAAGCAGTCGTTCCAGGTGCGACAGAGGTTCACCTGCATCTCCTCCAACCTCATCTATTGCATCCGCTGCTCTAGATGTCAGCTGATCTACATCGGTGAGACCTAGCGGAGGATGGGCGATCGCTTTGCCGAACACCTCCGCTCAGTCCGCAATAACCAACCTGACCTCCCGGAGGCTCAGCACTTCAACTCGCCCTCCTATTCCATATCCGACCTCTCTGTCCTGGGTCTCCTCCATGGCCAGAGCGAGCAACACCGGAAATTGGAGGAACAGCACCTCATATTTCACTTGGGGAGTCTGCATCCTGCGGGCATGAACATTGAATTCTCCCAATTTTGTTAGCCCTTGCTGTCTCCTCCCCTTCCTCAGCCCTCGGGCTGTCTCCTCCCATCCCTCAGTCTTCGAGTTCCTCCTCCTTTTTCCTTTCTTACCCCCCCCCCCCTCCCCCCATCAGTCTGAAGAAGGGTTTCGGCCCGAAACGTTGCCTATTTCCTTCACTCCATAGATGCTGCTGCACCCGCTGAGTTTCTCCAGCATTTTTGTGTACCTGCCTACTTTCAATGACTGGTGTACCACGACACCCAGGTCTCGTTGCATCTCCCCTTTTCCTAATCGGCCACCATTCAGATAATAGTCTACTTTCTGTTTTTGCCACCAAAGTGGATAGCCTCACATTTATCCACATTATACTGCATCTGCCATGCATTTGCCCACTCACCCAACCTAACCAAGTCACCTTGCAGCCTCCTAGCATCCTCCTCACAGCTAACATTTAAAACTGAGATGAGAAAAAAACTTTTTCACCCAGAGAGTTGTGCATTTGTGGAATTCTCTGCCACAGAAGGAAGTAGAGACCAATTCACTGGATGAATTTACAAGAGAGTCGGATAGAGTTCTAGGGGCTAGCGGAATTAAGGGATATGGGGAAAGGGCAGGCAAGGGTTACTGATTGTGGACGATCAGCCATGATCACAATGAATGGCACTGCAGGCTCGATTGGCCAAATGGCCTCCTCCTGCACCTATTGTCTATGTTTCTGTGTTTCTATGTAAGTTGGAACTGTGCTGTTAAGGAACTTGCCCATTTTCCCGTTATTGATCTAAATGGAGAAAAAACAGAGGAATGGATTGTTTCCATACTACATGCTTTCCAACCTGCCTGAGTTTCCCGCCGTGCTGCCACAGAATAAACATTGTATAATTCATGCCCAACCATCTACAAATGAATCATGTTTTATCTACCTCATTTCATTGTCACCAATTATTATTCATATTAACTACAGGCGGCAAAAATAACTTCTCTAAGTTGGTAGCATTCTCACCATTATGTTAATAAGTTATGAATTCACACCACACATTAACCTTGAACACGTAATCCAGTCTGACACCTCAGAAGTCTGATCTCTCAAAATTAACAAGTCGGAACGCACTGATGGCAAGCCAGCAGTTCAGTAGATAGCAGCCAGCAAGCTTCAGTAATTCTGGACTGCCCCGTTGATTCACTGCACTACGGAACTTGGGAACACATTGCACATCTGACGCCTTGCTTCATCCCTGGAATCAACGTTGAGTCCAGGGAGCTCCATTTGTGTAGGAAGGAACTGCAGATGCTGGTGTAAACCAAAGATAGACACAAAATGCTGGAGTAACTCAGCGGGACAGGAGAAAAGGAATGGGTGACGTTTTGGGTCAAGACACTTCTTCATACACACACCAGTTTGAAGAAGGGTCTCGAACCGATACATCACCCATTCCTTCTCTCCGGAGATGCTGCCTGTCCCACTGAGTTACTCCAGCATTTTGTATCGAGCTCCATTAGTAGCTGACTCTGGATGGTGCAGCTTCAATCATTTCTGGTTGTTAGCACTAAACAGATTCTAGAGTATTAGTCCAGGTCTGAAATCCTGGCTAAAAGCAGCAAAATTAAAAGGTCATAAGGGATAGGAGTAGAAGCAGGCCATTCAGCCCATCGTCTACTCCGCCATATAATCATGTCTGATCTATCTCCCCCTCCTAACCCCATTCTCCTGCCTTCTCCCCATAACCCCCGGCACCTGCACAGAAAAGGGGATGATACATGCTGCCTAGAGCATCACACAAACCAACCTCCCTTTCATTGACTCCAGTAGACTGTATTAGGCTGTTCAATAGTTTCTCATTATGGGTCGTTTTGTAAATTAAAGCCATAACTTAAACCAAGTTACACATCCGTCACCATTTGGTTACATTCAACTGCATAAAATATTTCAAAATTGTTAAGCCTTTCATTGCAAATCAAAACAGCAAAAAATAAAATTGGGGTGGCACAGTGGCACAGCGGTAGAGTTGCTGCCTTGCAGCATTTATAGCAGCAGAGGTCCGGGTTCGATCCTGGCTACGGGTGCTTGTCTATATGGAATTTGTACGTTCTCCCCGTGACCTGCGTGGGTTTTCTCCGAGATCTTCGGTTTCCTCCCACATTCCGAAGACGAACAGGTTTGTATGTTAATTGGCTTGGTATAAATGTAAAATGTCTCCATGGTGTGTAGGGTAGTGTAGGTGTATGGGAATGGCTGGACATCGCAGACTCGATGGGCCGAAGTGCCTGTTTCTGCACTGTATCTTTAAAGCTAAAACTAAAACTGAATCAATTTGATTGATAGCCAGAGGTTTCATATGGTTCATTGTGGAGCCTAATGTTATATTTGCTGATTTGCTGGGGCAGAATTGACTCATGAACTTGCTCCTGTAGCTTTTTGCCCAGAAAGCCTGGAGCGTGGATGGCAAGCCCGTTAAGGGCCTGTCCCACTTAGGTGATTTTTTAGGCAACTACAGGTGACTAGGCTGTCGCCACATAATCGCCAGGGTGTTGCCTGTATGGTCGTAACTTCTTTCTGATCGTTGCTGCATTTCCAACATGTTGAAAAAATTTCGGAGACAGTCGGCGACGGTGGGTTTGACGCCAATGAGCGTAGCTTGACTTCACCTGACGTAGGTGCTGTCGTAAATGTCGCCAGGTTAACATAGTTGTCACGTGGTTAACGTGGGTTGTCGCCAGGTGACGTTGGTTGTTGCCGGTGCTGACTTCGGATTTTTTTTTATGTCAATGTAATGATACTATTACAAATTTTATGTCGAAGGGGGGTCCAGTCGTCAGTTTTTCGGCGACCTGCTACACTATGACAGTCGCCGGCAGTCGCCTAAAAATAGCTTAATTGAGACAGGCCCCTTAGTGTGAAAGGACTTAGCAATGCTGTGAACTTTTTAGCGGCTTGCTTGACTTATTTTACTTTATTTTAATATTTCTAATTATTTGGAAGTTTTTTTGTGGATCCTTAATTAGTAGGAAGTCCTTTTTAAAATAATACATTTCTCTTATAATTGTGTTTAAATGTCTCTATCCACGATATTTGAAGACAGTTCAGAAGGCTTTTGGCAAGTACAGGGCTTTCAAAGACCCATAGGGGTGCAAAGGCTTGGGTATCTCAGGATATGTCGCCTGATAGCTAGTCACAGATTTGCCCTTTATCACGGAAGTCCCCCTTTGCAACTGGAAACGTGTCTTGACAGGGTACAAAGGCCGACAGCTGATGATCTGTCCCTATATCATAAGTACCTCACCAATAATGTGCAATATGAAACTGCAACTTGATATTAATATACATAAATCAGATGCAGCAGACAATGGGAACTGCTGCTGTAAGTGCTGCAAGATATTAATATTTTATCCAATGACAACAGATCAAGCAATAATGTTCATTTAATTTGAAGATCTTAGAGTCATAGAGTGATACAGCGTGGAAACAGGCCCTTCGGCCCAATGCCCACACCGGCCAACATGTTCTAGCTACACTAGTCCCACCTGCCCACATTTGGTCCATATCCCTCCAAACCTGTCCTATCCATGTATCTGTCTAACTGTTTCTCAAAATTTGGGATAGTCCCTGCGTCAACTACCTCATCTGGCAGCTTGTTCCATACACCCACCACCCTTTGTGTGAAAAAGTTACCACCGATTCCTATTAAATCTTTTCCCCTTCACCTTTAACCTATGTCCTCTGGTCCTCGATTCACCTACTCTGGGCAAGAGACTCTGTGCATCTACCTGATCTATTCCTCTCATGATTTTATAAACCTCTATAAGATCACCCCTCAACCTCCTGCACTCCAAGGAATAGAGACCCAGCCAAGTCAACCTCTCCCTATAGCTTACATCCTCTAGTCCTGGCAACATCCTCGAAACCGTCTCTGTATCATTCAGCGGACAGAAGGTTTTTGCTCCCAATGGGTAACAAATACACCAAATTCACTGATGCACATTGATGAATAAGACAAATGAGTGAGGTGTTTTTTTGTTTTGTGGAACTTTACCGGGCTGGATGTTTTCTCTAATGATGGTCACATGATCGTCTCGGTCTGGTCTGGTGTGTTCATGCCAAAACCCGATCACATGGCCCAGTTCGTGAACGACAATCCCGAATTTGT
The DNA here is from genome assembly GCF_010909765.2 of Amblyraja radiata. NCBI lineage: Eukaryota > Metazoa > Chordata > Chondrichthyes > Rajiformes > Rajidae > Amblyraja > Amblyraja radiata. The sequence continues at coordinate 27,144,439 of NC_045956.1, forward strand.
CGCAGTTTTTGCCAATCGAAATAGCCTGAGGACCATTACCACGCCTGCCCACATAGGAGCAACACCTGTTGAACAAAACCACACCATTAGCTTTTAATCACAGCAAAGCTTCCTGTTCAGATAGCAGCCGTTAATAGGTTTACCTTGCAGGAGTGAGTTTTGGACAAAATTACAGACAAATCCATCACAATATGCACCTTACAACTTTTTAATTGAGTCAAATGCACTGGAAGGTTTACAGTGCAATGCATCAGAGTCGATGCAGTACAGCAGAACATCGATAGAGCCCACATCTCCATGCAATGGATAGCTATTATTGTATTAATCAGCTTATGCGAACAATGATTACAATCATAAGTCTGTCAGTATCACCAACATTACAGTATGTACCTGATGGACAACAGCTACTACACCAGCTGCTGTCCAATAATGTTTAGGGTTCTTGTGGATAAAAGCTGTGATGACGGAGCCCTGGAGCACAGATCCGATCCTCCACTTTATTGTCTCCCATTTTGAATTTATTTAGACTTCAGAGATACAGCAGGGAAACAGAGTCCGTACCGACCAGCGATCGCACTGTACACTAACACAATCCTACACACACTAGGGACAAGTTACAATTTTACTGAACCCAATTAACCTACAAACACATACGTCTTTGGAGTGTGGGAGGAAACCAGAGCACCCGGAGAAAACCCACGTGGTCACGGGGAGAACGTACAAACTCCGTGCAGACAGCACCCCATGGTCAGGATCGAACTCGGGTCTCTGGTGCAGTAAGGCAGCAACTGCCGCTGCACCACTGTGACTGCCCCAGGTTATAATGCTACAGAGAGGGACCAAGGAAGGGGTTAGATGAAGGTATAATTATGAGGGAGTCACCCACTAACTTGAAGGAGAGCAAGAAGTACATTTTGGGTTGAAAGCTCTATTCTATCAACTTGAGGTCATAATCTTGCAGTTGCTGTAGTGGGGCAGGGCAGTGCTTTGAAGGTGTTATTTGTAGAATGAGTCAGAAAACCTGTCGTTGCAGGTGGAAGAAAAATATCCTCTGACACCATTCAATGAAATGCAGGTGAATACCCCCAGTGGCCTGTCTAATCTTTATGGCTAAGAATAGAAGAATAGAAATAATTTTATTGCCACACAACCAAGGTCGGTGGTATTTGGGTTGCCAGCAGCGGTACAATAATAAAGAACACAACCACATTCTCTCACTCACTACTTTATTAATCGGTCATAGAGTTCAGAGTAACATTGACACGAACCTGGAAACAATCACTCAGGGATTTTGTAAGCGTCATTCCTATGTGTAATGGGTTTCAGTGCGTCAGGTTATATTGTACTGGGTAAAGGCTTAGTGTCAAATTCCTGTGTGCGCTATTTCAATAGGTTCAAGTTCAAGTTCAAGTGAGTTTATTGTCATGTGTCCCTGTATAGGACAATGAAATTCTTGCTTTGCTTAAGCACACAGAAAATAGTAGGCATTTACTACAAAACAGATAAATGTGTCCATATACCATGATATAAATATATACACACATGTATAAATAAACTGATAAAGTGCAAATAGCAGAAAGTGGTTATTAATAATCAGAGTTTTGTCCGAGCCAGGTTTAATAGCCTGATGGCTGTGGGGAAGTAGCTATTCCTGAACCTGGTTGTTGCAGTCTTCAGGCTCTTACCTGAAGGTAGCAGGGAGATGAGTGTGTGGCCAGGATGGTGTGGGTCTTTGATGATACTGCCAGCCTTTTTGAGGCAGCGACTGCGATAAATCCCCTCGATGGAAGGAAGGTCAGAGCCGATGATGGACTGGGCAGTGTTTACTACTTTTTGTAATCTTTTCCTCTCCAGGGCGCTCAAATTGCTGAACCAAGCTACGATGCAACCGGTCAGCATGCTCTCTACTGTGCACCTGTAGAAGTTAGAGAGAGTCTTCCTTGACAAACCGACTCTCCGTAATCTTCTCAGGAAGTAGAGGCGCTGATGAGCTTTTTTGATAATTGCGTTAGTGTTCTCGGACCAGGAAAGATCTTCAGAGATGTGCACGCCCAGGAATTTGAAGTTCTTGACCCTTTCAACCATCGACCCGTTGATATAAATGGGGCTGTGGGTCTTCCTCCTACTACTTCCAAAGTCCACAATCAGTTCCTTGGTTTTGCTGGTGTTGCGGGCCAGGTTATTGCGCTGGCACCATATGGACAGTTGCTCGATTTCCCTTTCTATATTCCGACTCATCCCCATCAGTGATACGCCCCACAATAGTGGTGTCATCAGCGAACTTGATGATGGAGTTCGCACTATGGTTGACTACGCAGTCATGGGTATAGAGTGAGTACAGCAGGGGGCTGAGCACGCAGCCTTGAGGTGCTCCCGTGCTGATTGTAATCGAGGCTGACACATTTCCACCAATACGAACAGACTGTGGTCTGTGGATGAGGAAGTCAAGGATCCAGTTGCAGAGGGATGCGCAGAGACCCAGTTCTGCGCGTTTGGTAACCAGTTTGGAGAGGATGATTGTGTTGAATGCCGAGCTGTAATCGATGAATAACAGCCTGACATATGAGTTTTTGTTGTCCAAGTGGTCCAGTGCGGAGTGGAGGGCCAGCGAGATCGCATCCACCGTTGATCTGTTGTGGCGGTGGTCATTATCACATCTATCTATATCTATCTATCTTCTTCTATACATCTAAAACTCTGATCTTGTTATCTTCTGGTTTGGCGGTCTTTCTATTTGCGCAAACACGGTTTGCGATAACGCTACGATTTTTCACCATTCACTCACTGTTCACCTGTGCAGCAAGTCCGACAATGTTTCATTCCGATTGGTTGAATGTCGTAAAAATTAGCGAGGTTTAAAAATCTTAAAACCGCGTGTGCGCAGATCGATCTCTTCTCCTGCCAGTCAGTGCCGCGCGGATTAATCTCTTTCCTTGTCACTCCCCGGGATGGTTCGCCCCTTCCTGCCCCATCGCGTCTTTACTGGAGTGAAGGTGGCCGGCGCAGGTTTCTAACCGGACTTCGGAGGGACCTGAAGCAGCCCAGCCCAGCCCCAAGCAACCTACCCCCATGCAGCCCAGCCCCAAGCAACCCAGCCCAAACCAGCCCAGCCCCAAACAGCCCTGCCCCAAGCAGCAGCCCAGCGTCGGAGACCCGAACCAGCCCGGAGTCGGAGATGTCGTCGATGTCGCCAAACGAAAAGCGGCGACTCTGATCCTGGCGAAGAAAAAACGACCAACGACTGCGGTGAGTCCCCATCGCACTGCCAATTCCAACCACTACCCCTCTGGTCACCCTCGCTGGCTCCTTCCCCCCTCCCTCGTGATGCCCCCCTTTTCCCCATGGTTCTTTCCCCGTCTTTTCTCCGAGCTCTCTCCTCCCCCCCACACACCCTCTCTCCCCCACAACTCCCACCCCACACACCCCCCACCCCCCCTGCACCCCCCACCCCCCACAAGCGTCCCCCCCCCGCCCACACACATCCCCGCCCACATACACACCTACCCCCCCCACACACACCCACCCCCCGCCCACACACGCCCTTGCCCTGCACGCCCCCACACACACCCCCATGCCTTCACAACCCTCCCTCCCCCCACACCACCCGCCCCCACAACCCTCCCTCCCCCCATACCCCCCCACACATCCCACCCACACACCCCAACCTCCACACATCCCCCCCGCCCACACCCCCCGCTCACACCCTCCACCACCCACATGCCTCCCGCTCACACACCCCGCCGCCCACACACCCCCTGCCCCCACAAACTTCCCCCGCCTCCACAACCCCTCCACCCGCACACCCCTCCCCCACACAAACACACAACCCCGCCCACACACACCCCCCCCACACTCAATCACACACTCCTCCCACACACACCTCCCCACATCCCTCCTTCCTCCCTACACTCCTCCCGTCCATATACACACTCCCCCCACCGCACCCCACTTCTCTCCCCTCCTTCCCTCCCACACATGAAGAGGGGGGGAGGGAGTGCTCAGGGATGAGGGGAAATGAGCCACGCCTGCGCAGTTACGCGCTATGGGTGAGTGGTGAAATATTGCATTAGGGGAATGGGTTACGTTGGGGGGCCAGGCCTCCTGTGTGACTGTGTAACGGGTCCCACTTAGTCTAGTCTATTTTTAAAAAAAAGTTTGGGAAAATAGGAGAAAAGATAATTTGATGTAATTGCATTAATCCAGGTTAAAAAAATAAGAATTTCAAACTTTTAGCAAGAGGAAATAATAAAGGTGAGAAAAAAATGTTAGGAAGCAAAATGTATATTTAATTTCAATTAAAAAGTTTGTCTCATTTGACATTAAAAATACATTGGATGCCTGGAACTGCAGATACTGGTTTACAAAGGAAGACATAAAGTGCTGAAGTAACTCAACGGGTCAGGCAGCATCACTGGAGAAAATGGATAGGAATGTTTAGGGTCGGAACCCTTCTTCAGACTGATTGTAGTAGGGGGAGGAAGGGGGATGAAAGTTGGCAGAGAGGAGAGGCAGGACAAAGTCTGGCAGGTAATAGGTTAATACAGGTGAGCGGAGGGAAGGTTGATTGTGGACAAAGGCCAGAAGGTGTGAGACGAAAGGACTGAAGAGTTGTTGATAGTGAAGCTTGAGGAAGGAATTTATGTAGAAGGGAAAGGGGAGGGGAGGGGAAACATTGGTGCATGTCCAGGTGGGGGAGGGGGAGGAAAGGGTGGGCGGGGGCATTAGGGTGGAAGAAGGAAGTGCATGGAGGGTTTTGTAGTTACCTTAAATAGGAGAATTCAGTGTTCATGCCATTGGATTATAAGGTAGCCAAGCAGAATGTTTGCATGTGGCCTCCCTCTGGCAATAGAGGAGGCCCACGACAGAAAAGTCAATAAGGAATTGGGAAGAGGAGTTAAAACGGTTCGCGACCGGGAGATCCGTCATCCTTGGCGGACCAAGCGCAAGTGCTTGGCGAAACAGACGCCAAGTCTACTCTTGTTCTCACCAACATGTAGAGGGCCTCATTGGGAGCACTGGATGCAGTAGATGAGGTTAGATGAGGAGCACGTGAGCCTCTGTCTGACCTGGAAAGACAGCTGGGATCCCTGGATGGAGGTGAGGGAGGAGGTATATGGACACGTGTTACATCTCTTGCAGTTGCAGGAAAAAGTACCTTGGCATGGGTTGGTCTTCCTCCCAAATATCCCCTCGCGATGCTAGCTGTGGAGAGGAGATGGTTGCCTGCTTCTTTGCGGAGTGGGGATCTCCAAAGAGGTTCTGGAGAAAGGACCAAACTACCTTCTGAGGTTTCATCCCAGGCAGCTGATGACTGCAGTCTCTGATCTAGAGGCTGTTCACAAGGACACGCTTGGAGATGGAGATAAAGTGTCGCTGAGAGGCCATTAACTCTGTGAAAGATGCTCTTTGATTTACCTGAGACCTGTTGGTCGAACAGCACAGCGAGATGTCCGTAAGGGAATGTTGCCGACTGCTCCGTTCCAGACTGCAGGAGAACATCCTAAGGGATGGACTGAACCTTGGTGCAGCCAATGTGAAGTGAAGGCTTTGTGGGGAGGACCACAGTCTCGGTTCCTTCTGCTTCTGGACATTGAGGTGCTGAGCACAGTAATGATGCCCCTCAACCAAGGGAAGGTACTCCCGAGCAGGGGTAACACGTGAGAGGTGCAATGGTTCTACTCACGCTTTGATGGGGAGAACACTGATGTGCCTTCCCGAGCCCCCATAGCCCCTGATGGTATTATAATCTCAGTCACCGAGGCCGTCGTCAGGAGATCCTCCTGGAAGGTGAACTCTCGGAAGGTGTCTGGACGTCTGATGGTATACCTGATCACGTTCTGCAAACCTGTGCAGACCAACTGGCTGAAGTTTTTGCGGACCTCTTCAACCTCTCATTACTGAGGTCTGAGGTTCCCACCTGCTTTAAAAAGGCATCACCAATACCAGTGCTCAGGAAGAGTAAGGTGAAGGACCTCAATTACTACTGATTGCTGGTAAGATATTAGAGTCCATTATAAAGGATGAGGTTTCTTCGTACTTAGAAGCTCATGATAAAATAGGCCGAAGTCAGCATGGCTTTGTGAAGGAGAGATGTTGACTGAAAAACCTGTTGGAATTCTTTGAGGAAGTAAATAGCAGGACAGACAAAGGAGAGTCAGTGGATGTTGTTTACCCAGACTTTCAGAAGGCCTTTGATAAGGTACCGCAACGTGAGGCTGTTAATGAAGTTGAGCACCCACGGTATCAAAGGGCGGATATGAGCATGGATAGCAGGATGGCTGGATGACAGAAGACAAAGAGTGGCAATAAAGGGGGCTTTATCTGGCTGGCTGCCAGTGACTAGCGGAGTTCTACAGGGGTCGGTGCTGGAGTCGCTGCTCTTCACGTTGTGTATCAATGATTTGGACGAGGGGATAGAAGACTTTGTGGCCAGGCTTGCAGATGATACGAAGGTAGGTGGAGAGGACAACGCAGCTGGAGAAAGCAAGGACTCTGCAGAAGGACTTGGACAGGTTGTGAGAATGGGCTGAGAAGTGGCAGAGGGAATACAGTGTATTTTGGCAGTAGGAATAAAGGCGTAGAATACTTTCTAAATGGGGAGAGAATTCAGAAATCGGAGGTGCAAAGGGACTCGGGAGTGCTGGTGCAGGATTCCCAAATAGTTAATTTGTAAGTTGAATCAGCAGCAATTAATGCTAGCATTTATTTCGAGAGGACTAGAATATAAAAATAGGGTTGTAATGTTGAGACTTTATAAGGCACTGGTCGGAATGCATTTGGAGTGTTGTGAGCAGTTATGTGCCCCATATGTGAGGAAGGATGTGTTAGCTTTGGAGAGGGTCCAGAGGAGGTTTACGAGAATGATCCCAAGAATGATTGGGTGAACATATGATGAGCGTTTAACAGAACTGGGCCTGTACTCGCTAGAGTTTAGAAGGTTAACGGGGAACCTCATTGAAATTCACCGAATAGTTAAACAGACCATGTAATTAATCTCAGTCACTACGAGTTAAAACATTGCAGAAGATTCTCCCTGGGTTCCCCCTCAACTGACCTATGATATGCAGAGTTTAAACAAAGACCTCTGCACGGAGGACTGCACAGTCACTTGCAACTCCTCGAACCTCATCTACTGTATCTGCTGTTCCAGGTGTGGACTCCTATTTATCGGTGAGACCAAGTGATCGTTTCGTTGAATACCTCTGCTCAGTCCGCCTAAACCTACCTGATCTCCCGGTTGCCAAACATTTTAACTCCCTCTTCCATTCCCACACTGACCTTTCTGTCCTGGGCCTCCTCCATTGTCAGAGTGAGGCCCAGCGCAAATTGGAGGAACAGCACCTCATATTTCGCTTGGGCAGCAGTATGAAAATTTGATTTCACCAACTTCAAGTAACCCTCGGATGCCTCCTTGTCACCTTCCCCTCAGTTAACAATAAACCCTTCTACATTTACTTCGCATCGTCTGCTTTGATCTGTTGTTTTCACACCTTACCCTTCCATGTCTCTAGACTCCTTCTCCCCTGACTCAGTCTGAAGAAGGGTCTCGATCCGAAACGTCACCCATTCCTTCTCTCCGGAGATGCTGTCTGTCCCGCTGAGTTACTCCAGCATTTTGTGTCTGTCTCCACAAGCTGGTGGATGAATAGCCACTGTAACGGCTATCGTACAGTGAGGAGCAGAAATTTGACAGTGATCACCCAGAATATTAGCAGGAAGACAGTGCCCCTGGGGATTCTACCAAGGTTAAGGCAAGTGATTTCAGAGACATCTGTGTAAATTTATTTTTCATGGCCCTTTCCAACAGCTATTCTACAGGGGGGGGCTGCTCAACCTTAGTTTAGTTTAGAGATACAGCACGGAAACAGGCCCTTCGGCCCAATGTGCGGCGACTGCGGGTGCTCGGAAGGCCCAGACCACGGATGAACATCTTGGAAGTTCGGAGGGGAGGCTGGCTGGACTATGCTGCCTTCCTCACCTTGGTGCCACTGTGTTATGTTGTGTCGTGGACTTTCTGTGTTTGTGCTTTTCTTTTTTTTAATTCAATTTTATTTTTAATATATTTTATTATTTATTATTTATTTATTTTTATGATACTGCCTGTAAGGAAAATTCATTTTGTTGTCTCTAATTGAGACAATGACAATAAATTTGAATACAATACGAATACAATACAATACAATACAATGAGTCCGCACCGACCAGCGATCCCCGCACACTAACACTATCCTACACCCACTAGGGACAATTTACAAACACACACACCAAGCCAATTAACCTACAAACCCTACAATGGACTTCAGTGCAGTCCTCGTGGTTCTGCTTGCGTCCTGTTTGTCTATTCACCGTGCCAGCTGTAGGGATGCCCACAACACCTGGGCTTGCAGACTGGGGTGACCCAACCTCAAACTGTCCTGTTCTTGCCACCTTCAGGCAAAGTGCTGCAGGCAAGAGATGGGAATTGGAGCCAATTTTGCAAGGACCACACCCTTCTTGAATGTGGGTCTGCCGGTACACAGGGCTGGTATACACCCGAGCCAGGGCTACGGCATAGATCCAATGCGAAACTCCACACCAGAATTCAAACCAATCCAGGAATGGAAACTGTGGTGAGGTACTCAGTGACCAGAGATGCAGGAATCATGTTTGAGTTCCTTTCCCTACTGGCTGGGACAAAATCCAGGTCCAGCCCATATCCAGTTTAGTTTAGTTTAGAGATATAGTGCGGAAACAGGCCCTTCGGCCCACCGAGTCCACACCGACCAGCGATCCCTGCACACTAACACTATCTGACACACACTAGGGACAATTTACATTGATACAAAGTCAATTTGCCTACACATCTTTGCAGTGTGGGAGGAAACTGAGGATCTCAGAGAAAACCCACTCAGGTCACGGGGAGAACATACAAACTGCATACAGATAGCAACCATAGTCGGGATCGGACCCGGGTCTCCGGTGCTGCAAGCGCTGTAAGGCAGCAACTCTACCGCTGCGCCACCGTGACAATGTGGGTATAGTGTAGTTAACATGCGTCAGGCACCATATAACGCTGAGCAGAATTATTGTGGGCAATGACCTGACACCTTCTAACACTGGCGTACAGATCAGGTGCGCAAATGTCTGCAATTGTTTAACACTGGGGTGAAGTTGGAGTGAGTACAGACCTGGCACTCCCATGATTAGCTGTCTGGCAAGTGTTGGCATGGATAATCCGTTTTCCAGGCATTTTAACTATTTTTTACTAACATTAGTCAGCTACTAACAGTAGCAAGAAATTCTGAATGGGCTGGCACTGCACAAAACTGTGGAGCACCAAGATTCAGGCCAACACTTTACATCAGCATTTGCTCGGCATATTCTTTGCCGCAGAAGGCTGTGGAGACCAAGTCAATGGATATTTTTAAGGCAGAGGTAGCTAGGTTCTTGATTCGTAAGGGTGTCAAGGGTTATGGGGAGGAGGCAGGAGAATGGGGTTAGGAGGGAGAGATAGATCAGCCATGATTGAATGGCGGAGTAGACATGGTGAACCGAATGGCCTAATTTTGCTCCTATCACTTATATCCAAAAGAAGAGACAGTTTCCGGCATTCACTGCCAAACAAGGAATGTCAAGCCTCCCGGCATTCGACGTGGCAGAAAATGAATTATAGTACCAGCTGAGTGTTTTCAGTATCCCTCTTCACTTCAAATGGGAGCATAACAACAACAAGCATCGGGCATCTCCCATTGTTGCTGCTGCACTACAACAATCTATCCATTCAGCAAATCTGCGGAGAGTAGCAGCAGTGAATCACTGTACTTTATTGCTTTCCAACAACATGGAATGCTGTTTGGAAGTTGAAATTCAGCTGACCAACGTCAGTAAAACATTGAGTTAAAATGGTTGGATAGGGGATTGGCCTAGACTTGCCTGATGCAGTTAATTGTAACTGTAATTAATTGTAATTGTAATTAATTTATTAGCCAAGTATGGAAGCATACAAGGAATTTGATTAAACAACACTAAACTGAGTTGTACTGCACATGAACAGGCCCTTCAGTCTATGCTGACTGTGATGTCTATCCACGTAAATCCCAAATGCCAGTGTTAAGCTTGTTTCCTCTATTCCTTTCCTATCTAAGTACCTGCCCATAAGTCTTTAATTGGCTTGATATCAATGTAAAAGTGTCCCTAGTGTGTGTAGGATAGTGTTAGTGGGCAGGGATCGCTGGTCGGCACGGACCCGGTGGGCCGAAGGGCCTATTTCCACACTGCATCTCTACACTAAACTAAACTCAATTCCCCACTACTTAGAATTACAAAGGCTGGTTATGTTTCCCCCACTAGAAGCTGTCCTGTTTTGGCCAACCTCAAGCAAATCAAAGAGAGCATTTTGCTCAAGATGGTCATGGAGTAATTCAGTGAGACACCATTGCTGGGGTGATCAGGTACAAATATTCGGCTTCCTCATCCCTGCGATGAGAAGCAAGTAAACAGCAGCTCATGTGTTGGAGGATATGCTCCAGCATTCACTTCCCAGTCTCATACATGAAGAGTGGCAAGCTGTTCAAGGTACAAAGAGCGGATGCACCTCAGCTTGGTTTGGGAACAGCTCCATCCAAGACCACAAGAAATTGCAGAGAATTGTGGACGCAGCCCAGACCATCACAAAAACCAACCTCCCTTCCATTGACTCCATTTATACTTCACGCTGCCTCGGCAAGGCCAGCAGCATAATGAAGGATGAGTCACACCTTGGCCACTCCCTCTTCTCCCTTCTCCCAGCAGGCAAAGGGTACAGAAGTGTGAAAACGCACACCTCCAGATTCAGGGAGAATTTCTTCCCAGCTGTTATCAGGCAACTGAACCATCCTACCACAACCAGAGAGCAGTGCTGAACTACCATCTACCTCATCGGGGACCCTCGGGCTATCTTTGATCGGACTTTGCTGGCTTTATCTTGCACTAAACATTATTCCCTTATTATGTATCTGTACACTGTGACTGGCTCGATTGTAATCATGTATTGTCTTTCTGCTGGCTGGTTAGCACGTAACAAAAGTATTTCATGCAACAAAAGTACCACTGTACACGTGACAATAAACTAAAGATAGACACAAAAAACTGGAGTAACTCAGCGGGACAGGCAGCATCTCTGGAGAGAAGGAATGGGGGACATTTTGGGTTGAGACCCTTCTTCGCACTTGACAATAATAAACTGAATGAACTGAGCTACTGTGCTTCATGAAACTTCCCTCAAGAGTATAGTTTTGTTGAGTTGAGTTTATTGTCACGTGTACCGAGGAACAATTAAAACAGTGTTGCGTGCTAACCAGTCAGCGGAAAGACATTAAATGATTTCAATCGAGCCAATCACACTTGACCGATACATGATGAAAGGAATAATGTGAAAAACATTATGTGCAAGATAAAGCAGTAAAGTCTGTTCAAAGATAGTCAGAGGGCTTCCAGGGGTAACTAGTAGATCAGCACTGCTCTCTAGTTGTGGAAGGATGATTCAGTTGCCTGCTAACAGCTGGGAAGAAACTGTCCCTGAATCTGGAGGTGTGCGTTTTCACACTTCTATACCTTTTGCCCGATGGGAGAGGGGAGAAGAGGGAGTGGCCATGGTGCGACTCATCCTTGATTATGCTGCTGGCCTTGCCGAGACAATGTGAGGTATAAAAAGTGGATCATGATATTTAGGTTCATCCTATCACTCACTTAGCAAAGTTAAATGGCATAGTGGTTCACTGGTGACTGATGCTTCCCAAGTAATAAACAAGATTTGTATGAACTCATCTTGTAATTCAACCTTGGCAGACACCAATTTAATTCCAAGGTTTCTGTGTTGAGATGACGAGACCTGGGTTTAAGTTTAAGTTTAAAGTCCGCGACTCCCAGCGATCTCCGTTCATTTACACTACCATACACGCACACAAGGGACATTTTACACTTATACCCAAGCCAATTAACTTACAAAGCATCTTTGGAGTGTGGGAGGAAACCGAAGATCTCAGAGAAAACCCAAGCAGGTCACGGGGAGAACGTAAAACTCCGTATAGACAAGCACCCGTTGTCGGGATCGAACCCGGGTTTCTGGCGGCAACTCTACCGCTGTGCCACTGGGGTGTCAGGCTGCATAGTAAACTCGGCCTCTCCATTTAGGGAAGGGTCATGTAATCCAGTGAGTGTAATGACGAAGGCCTTCTTCATGCATGTGTCTAACCCTCGATGCTGCGTAGCTGTTAAGACAGGGCTGCATGCACAAGAGTAGCTGCAACTTTAAGCCCACAGCTCCCTTAGTGCTGCTACATGTACAGTACATAAAGTGGTAAAGAAGGCATATGGTATACAATATTTGCCTTCATTGGTCGGCACATTGACTACAAGAGTCAGGAAGTCATGTGGCAACTTTGGTTAAGCCACAGTTGTGTGCAGTTTTGTGTGCAGTTATGGTTGCCCAATTACAACAAGGATATGGAGGCTTTGGAAAGGATTTACCAGAATGCTACCTGGATTGAAGGATATCAGTTATAAGGAGATATTAGACAGACTTGGATGTTTTTTTCTGGAGCATCAGAGGCTGAGGGGAGATCTGAAAGAAGTATATAAAATTATGAGAGCCAAAAAAAATGCTAAAGACTAGAGGTTTTGTGAAGATAGACACAAGAAGCAGGAATAACTCAGCGGGACAGGTAGCATCTCTGGATAGAATGAATGGGTGATGTTTCGGGTCGAGACCCTTTTTCAGTTTTGTGATACAGGCAAAGTTTAAGGGAGATGTGTGGTGCACAATAATGGCATTTAAAAGGCTTTTAAAGGCTCGTGGATGTGCAGGGAGTGGAGGGATGTGGATTACGTGTAGACAGACGAGATTAGAGTAACTTGACCTCATGTTCGACAGAGATTATGGTCTGAAAGGGCAGTTCCTGTGCTGTACTGTTCTAGGTTCTTAAACCTGGCCTGCATATGCAATGAGTGGCTGCAACAATCCATCCATTCAGCAAACCTGCAGGGAGCAGCAGCAGGGAAGCACGGTACATTGTTGCTTCCCATAAACATGGCATTGCTGCAATCCTAGGTACACAAAATTGCTGGGGAAACTCAGCGGGTGCAGCAGCATCTATGGAGCAAAGGAAATAGCTGCAATCCTGTTTGGAACAAAGATATTATAGCAGTTGAAATGCAGTAAATTACTATTGTCTCAAACTGGTGGCGTTGGAATGTGTACAAGCCTGAGGGGAAGCATGTGTTAATTTGAAAAGAGGTGTCAGTGCAATTGCTTTAAAATGGCATTGCTTCCCATGGATGCATGATTATAAAGGAGTGACCTTGATGCATTGAAGGAGAAAGCACTGAATCGATGGTACAAAGGGCATTAAGAAATACAGTCCTGAATGTGTTCACTGTACATATAATGAATGAAATAATTGTTTACAAACATGGCAAACAGAAGAGAATGCTTTCAGTCAATCACCCAACCACTTTGAGGACGGCATAGTGGTGTAACTGGTGGAGTTGCTGTCTCACAGTGCCTGAAACTTGGCCTCAGGTGCTTTCTGTGTGGAGTTTGCACGTTCTACCCATGACTGAGTGGGTTTTCTCCGGGTTCCAATAGACAATAGGTGCAGGAGTAGGCCATTCGGCCCTTCGGCCCTTCAAGCCAGCACCACCATTCATTGTGATTATGGCTGATCATCCACAATCAGTACCCCGTTCCTGCCTTTTCTCCATATCCCCTGACTCCGCTATCTTTAAGGGCTCTATCTAGCTCTCGCTTGAAAGCATACAGAGAATTGGTCGCCACTGCCACCTGAGGCAGAGAATTCAACAGATTCAACAGATTCACAACCTGTGTGAAAAAGTTTTTTCTCATCCCCGCTCTAAATTGCTGTCCCTTATTCGTAAACTGTGGCCCCTGGTTCTGGACTCCCCGCAACATTGGAACATGTTTCCTGCGTCTACCGTGTCCAAACCCTTAATAATCTTATATGTATCAAAAAGATCCCCTCTCATCCTAAATTCCAGAGTATACAAGCCTAGCCTCTCCATTCTCTCAGCATATGACAGTCCCGCCATCCCTTGCGAACCTAGGCTGCACTCACTCAATAGCAAGAATGTCCTTCCGCAAATTTGGAGACCAAAACTGCACACAATTCTCCCACATTTCAAAGACGTGCGGGTTTCAAGGTTAATTGGCTGTTCCTAAATTGCACCAGGGTGTAGGGATGAGGGATAACATGGAACCAGTGTGAACGGATGATCGGAACATCAGAGAGCAAGTGTGCGAATGAGCAAGCAAATGAATGTACAAAAATTGAGGCATGTTCAAGAAGCAGGAGAGACTGAGAGAAAACACTTGTGGTTTTCAAACTCCTTAACAGAAAAAAAAACACCAAGGAACCAGGAATTAATTCATCTGGTGACAAAAGAGCCATTACTTATTTTAGCATGCACATGGTACCAACTTCAAATTAATTTTCAAACACAATGGAAATGCTATTCCATGTATTCAGAGCCAGTCGCCAGACCTTCCACTCTAAGTCGCAGCATCGTACATATAGTTTAAAAATGGTACAAAGTAATATCTGACTAGCACAGTACACAAACAGTAAACTTTATTAAACATGCTTATACCTGCAAAATATCAGCTTGCAAATTGACACCATGACATCCTGTGAACTGTGCGGCCCAGTGTTTCCACTTTGAAGGAAATTACCCGAAATTCGGGAAACTCTGAGTGTCTTCGGGTAAATTTAGGGAAATTAAATAATTTGGGGAATTTCCGCATCCGGCACGTGAAGGGGCAATCCGGATGATTTGTGGAGAAAAAGCAAGCCTGCGCAGTTGGGGGAAGCCCGTCAGCTGCGTCACAATAGAAAATGGTGCCGGTGACGCGGTAGGGACGTAAAATGACGCCGTCACCCCGCGCGTACGCAGTGAGCCCGGTATCTGTGCGTGCGCAGTTGGGGCGGCAGTCGCACATGCACAGTTGGGGAAGGCTTAAATTTCAGGAAATACCATCAAATTGCAGGAAATTTGGGATTCTATTCAAAGAATTTTTTTCTTGAGGTGTGGAAGCACTAATGCAACTGGTGCCTGCAGTTTCCTTCCAAGTCAATTTGCAGCAGTCATTAATTCCATTTCATGTTAGCTTACAGATCATTAGTGACAAGCATAGATCAACAAATGGTGGAAAGCAAATAATGACAGAGCAGGTACACGCAGATTTGCAATCTGTCAAAAAAATAATTCATTTTCAGCTGCGCAGAAAGAAACAAATGGTAGAAAAGGGGATTAGGGCCGAGAAAATCCCAGGAAGTATGGCTAATTGATGCCTGCTAAACACTTTTGACAAAGAAGCCATTGTAGTCTATGTCATTCTGTTAAGCAGCTGAAATAATGGCGTGAGGTTAACATTACAGAGTGAATAATGAATCTACACCTTAAATGTGTTCGGTCCAATTTGTTAGCAAATTAAAATTGCTGAGGAGAAGAAAAGAACAGCTTCAGCTTACCCACACGGTCTGTACGTGAAGACAATGTAACTTTCTTCATCTGCCCGTTCTATGAAAGTAACACACGTGTATTTTTCCCAGTGCCGCATGGCTTGTTTGAACATTGCCCGCTGGCTACCTAGAGGAGTTAGAATACTAACTGAGAAATTGCATCGTACCAGTCAAGCACTAAAGAGCAGATGCTTACATTGGTTTCATTTGTTAAAGTTATCTGAACAGCACAGCAGCCCAAATTTCTGCTGCAAGAGAAGAGTTGAATTGACAGTTGACACCTCCTGTAAAATAAACTAAATTCTTATTGCGTTAACAAATTGTCGTTCACTTCCGTATTGCCTTTGTGTTTGAAAAACGAGGTGGTGGAGCAACTCGGCAGGGCAGGCGGCAAATATGGACAGGACAGGGCCGAGAACGGTTTGGGTCAGAACCCTTCCTCACTCTGCAACAGGAGTTCTGTGAGACCCGATCTCGCTGCTCCCCCTCTGTGATTCCTGCTGCTCTCCAATCCTCTGCAGGTGCTGCCTGGCCTGCTGAGTTCCTGCAGAAAGTCGTTACTTTGCTCAAGGTCACATCATCCACTAGCTATCGTGTCTGCCTATATTGGCTCTGTTAAAAACTTCTTATGACCAGAATCATTACCTGCCTTGAGAGGAATTTCGAGCTAACACATCCTTTGGCTGTAATATATCAGAATGTCCACATTTTATTGTATTCTGGAGCAAGCACAAGGGACATTCTCCTGTTCACTAGCAGGAGTAGGCTACGTGGCTCCTTCTACCTTCACCACCATTGTGCATACTTTGTCAGTGCCCTTTATGTGGTGACTATTTGCATACCTTGGGTATGCAAGCAAAGAATTTCACTGTGACTTGTCACTTGTGACAATAAGGTATTAAATAATTAATTAATTAATTCATTCAGTCGTTCATTCACAACACAGGCTAATTTTTTTATTTAACCCCTGTGCACCTTTCCTGTATTAAACCTATCTTCCTTAATTCCTCACAGAGTGAAAGAAGATGAGACAAAAAACATGCCAATTAAAACATGGGGTCAATGGGGCCTTGTGGGTCGGGGGGGGGCTCACGGGTCATGGGGCCTCACGGGTCGGTAGGGCGTCGTGGGACGGTGGACCCCCGTAGCTGCTAGAGACTGGGTCGACGATCGTGGAGGAGTTTGTTGAAACTTAATGGCAGCGCTAATGACAGAAATGAAATGATCCTGCTTTACCCTTGGATGCTCATTTCATTCAATGTGTGTGGGTTTGCCTCTGGAGACAGAGCACACCCTCCATCAAGGTGCCTTCATTTCCCATCCTGGATCACCTGTGACTTCAAAGGTAAATAGTAACTACTGGAGACATTTGCCATCAGTGTATCATTGTATTTAGTCTGTCCACACAAGGCAGCCATGTAATTTTCCCATCACTGTCCTCATCCCATGAGGTGGCCATCAACCAAAACATCATTTCTGAATGCCACAACTATTCTGCCCAAACAAATCTCCTGCAAGCCTGGAAGTCCCAATACTGCTAATGTCCTGCATTAACACAGAGCAGATGCCTCGGCAGGATGCCATGGAGAAGCCAGGCGGTGGAGCCCGTGCCTGAGCTGGCGGCTCACTGGAGCCTCGCGGGTCAGTGGGGCCTGGAGGGTTGGTGGGGCCTGGAGGGTTGGTGGGGCCTGGAGGGTTGGTGGGGCCTCGCAGGTCGGCGGGGGCCTTGCGGGTCGGTGGGGCCCCACAGCCGACAGAGGCTGGGTCAACGATCGTGGAGGAAGTCGGTGCAGCAGTCGATGAGGGCACTGGCAGTCGTGGACGGGCCACATGTGAGTCGGAGGACTCGTCGCCGGGAAGAAAGGAGGACCCGGCGTGCGTGGGACTGCAATGAGGGAGGTGGAAGGGGAGGGGAGGGGGAGGTGTGGGGAGTACAAAGGTGGACCTGCCGAGGTATACTTTGTAACTTTGTCAGTGCCCTTTATGTGGCGAATATTTACATACCTTGGGTATGGAATCAAAGAATTTAACTGTGACTTGTCACATGTGACAATAAAGCATTCATTCATTCATTCATTCATTCATTCATTCAATCAATCAGTACAGTGCAAAAACAGGCCGTTCTGCCCACCATGTCTGGGTCAAGCATAATGTCAGGTTAAACTAATCTCCTCTGCCTCCATGTTATCCATATCCCTCTATTTCTTGCAAATCCATGTGCCTATGTAAAACTCTTAATTGTCACTATCTGCCTCCACCCCTAGCAGCATGTTCCCGGCACCCACCACTCTCTGTGTAAAAAACTTGCCATAAACCGTACATCTCATTTAGATTTTGGCCCTCTCACCTGAAAGCGATGCCCTCTAATCCTTGACATTTCCACCCTGGGAAAAGTGTTCTGACCATCTATCGTATCTATGCCTCTCAATATTATGTAAACAGATTACAAAAGGACCCAATTTACATCTTACGTTCGTTCAGTGGGCATCTTTTGTTGTTTGAATTTGGTCAAAGAAGATATTAAAGTTGGCTTGTGGCCCATTGCTGATCGCCTGTGCTATGTCATCCAATTAAATAAGTCAGGAAGAAAGGTGACTATGTTACTCTTTCACCTTTCAATTTGAGCTTTACAGGAAGGGAAGAAATGCCTTCACCTCCCGAAAAAACTGCTCTCCTCCAAATCCATCTCAACTACAAATGATGGAATGGGGACTCTGGTATTTAAGAGCAGGCCAAGAAATCTGAATACTAAATAGAACATAGAATATAGAACATCAAGCACAGGAAGGACATTCTTGCTATTGAGGGAGTGCAGCGAAGGTTCACCAGGTTAATTCCCGCGATGGCGGGACTGTCATATGCTGAGAGAATGGAGCAGCTGGGCTTGTATACTCTGGAATTTATGATGAGAGGGGATCTTATTGAAACATATAAGATTATTAAGGGTTTGGACACTCTAGAGGCAGGAAACATGTTCCCGATGTTGGGAACCAGGGGGCCACGGTTGAAGAATAAGGGGTAGGCCATTTAGAACGGTGATGAGGAAACACTTTTTCACACAGAGAGTTGTGAGTCTGTGGAATTCTCTGCCCCAGAAGGCGGTGGAGGCTGTTTCTCTGGATGCTTTCAAGAGAGAGCTAGATAGGGCTCTTAAAGATAGCGGAGTCAAGGTATATGAGGAGAAGGTAGGAATGGGGGACTGATTGTGGATGATCAGCCATGATCACATTGAATGGTGGTGTTGGCTCGAGGAGCCGAATGGCCGACTCCTGCACCTATTGTCTATTGATCGGGCCCCTTGGCTCACAATGGTTGTCATAAGGCCATAAGTGGTAGGAGTAGAATTAGGCCATTCGGCCCATCAAGTTAGAGTAAACTTGACTGGCAGTCAATCCTGGCTGATGTATCTCTCCCTCCTAACCCCATTCTCCTGCCTTCTCCCCATAACCTCTGACACCCGTACCGATGAAGAATTTGAGCTTTACACAAACGTAAATTAGAACAAGAATGGTGCCGAACGTGATGCCAAGTTAAATTGATCTCATCCTCCTGAATTTGATACATATCCCTTTATTCCCTGATCTTCCATGTGTCTACCATAAGCCTCTTAAATTCCACTATCATATCAGATTAATTTATCAGAGTTGGCTGATTCTATGGCCTTGATCTTGAACATTTTCAAAACTTTTCAAACCTAGAATGAACTTTCATTATGTTATAGCTGGCCCTGAATTATCTAGGGCAGGCATCTCATAGAATCAATGAGAGATACAGCGTGGAAACAAGTCCTTTGGCCCACTGAGTCCGTGATGAACATCAACCACCCATTTACACTAAACCTATGTTTTGTATTCAGGGAAACAACACCCCTGGCTCCACTTCCAAAAACACGGCAGACAAAAGCATTTCAATGCAGTCTACCTGTCAAGGCTTGATCTGTGGGGTGGCAAAATGGTGCAGTGGGTAGTGCCACTGGCCTTGCACTGCCAGAGGTCTGGGTTCAATCCCGACCTCGGGTGCTGCTTGTGTTGAGATTGTATGTTCCCCGTGCCAATGGAGGTGGCCTAGGACAGAAAGGTCAGTGTGGGAATGGGAATGGGAATTAAAGTGTCTAATAACCAAGTTGCTCCCGGTTGCTAGACATTTTAACTTTCCTTCCCATTCTCACACTGACCTTTCTGCCCTAGGTCTCCTCCATTGTCAGAGTGAAGCCAAAGCACAAATTGGAGGAACAGCATGTCATATTTTGCTTGGGCAGCTTACACCCCAGTGGTATGAAGATAATTTCTCTAGCTTCAAGTAACCCCTGCATTCCCTCTCTCTGCATCCCTCCCCCACCCAAGTGGCACCAGCTTCTCGTTCTCACCCAACAAAGAGCTAACAATGGCCTGTTCCCTTTATCATCGTTACTTTTTTACAAATCTTCCATTCATTGTTCTATATCTCTCTACATCATCGTCTAGTCTGGCGCACAGACCTCTACTGGTCTGAAGTCAGGCACCAACTCTCAGACACCTCCTCGTACTTATCCTTGGTCCATGACCCCATAGACGAGCGCCAGGCCATTATCTCAAGCACCATCACTGGCTTCATCACTTCCGGTTCCCTGCCCTCCCAAGCCTCCAACCACATCGTTCACCAGCCCCGCACGGCCCAATTTTATCTTCTCCCCAAAATCCACAAACCTGACTGGCCTGGCAGACCCATTGTTTCTGCTTGTTCTTGTCCCACCGAACTTATTTCCACATACCTCGACTCCATCCTATCCCCCCTGGTAAAATCCCTCCCTACCTATGTTCAAGACACCTCAGACACTATTCGTCTCCTTCATGACTTCCGTTTTCCAGGCCCCCACTCCCTCATCTTCACTACGGATGCCCAGTCACTCTACACCTCCATCCCCCACCAGGAGGGTCTTAAAGCCCTCCATTTCTTCCTCAATCACAGAATCAACCAATCCCCGTCTACTAATACTCTCCTCTGCCTAGCAGAGCTGGTCCTTACCCTCAACAACTTTTCCTTTGACTCCTCTCATTTCCTCCAAATCCAAGGCATAGCTATGGGCCGCACATGGGCCCCAGCTGTGCCTGTCTCTTTGTAGGGTACGTCCAACAATCCTTGTTCAAGGCGTACCATGGCCCTATCCCCGAACTCTACCTTGAGTTCGCGAGTAAAAAAAGGTCGCCATGGAAAAAATCGATACTATTTTTACTTGTAGGTTTAGTCGTAGTAGGTCATAGTAGGTCGGCATGTTAGTCGTAGGTAATCGAGGATAGTCGAAGGTAGTCGAAGAGATCGAAGGAGATCGAAGGAGGTCGTCTTCACTCTCCACTATTCGGTATCCAATTTTCCCGAAGCTAGTCGAAGCTAGTCGTAGCTAGTCGAAGCTAGTCTTCAACATAGGCGAAGGAGGTCTTCTACATAGTCAAAGGAGACCTTCAACATGTCATTTTTTCAAACTCTTCTAAGCTTGCCAAATAGTTCGCCCAAGTGGGACAGCCCCTTGACATTGTTAAGGACCACTCACCATCCCAGGAATCCCTCTTCCCCCTCTCGCATTAGCCAGAAGAGACATGAGGTGGAAAGTACAGCTTTGTCCTCATTGTTATCAGACCTCTCATACACTAAGCATGAATTCCCTAATCTTCCAATCTACCTTGTTGCAGCCACTGCATTTAATTTTACTGCATTTTCTCTATCGCAGTAACACTAGATTCTGCCCTCTGTTTATTTTCACTTGTGCAGTACCAGATGTACCCATGATATATACAAAGTGTTGGAGTAACTCGGCGGGACAGGCAGCATCTCTGGAGAGAAGGAATTGGTGACATTTCGGGTCGAGATCCTCCCTCAGACCCTTCTGAAGGGTCTCGACACGAAACATCACCCATTCCTTCTCTCCAGAGATGCTGCATGTCTCGCTGAGTTACTACAGCACTTTGCGTCTATCTTCGGTTTAAAACAGCGTCTGCAGTTCCTTCCGACACCTGACGTACCCATGTATGGTATGAATTGCCTGGATAGCACACAATGTTTTTCATTGTATCCCAGTAAACGTGACGGTAATTACCAGTCCTCAAGGATTACAACAGCATTTACCTCATCGCAATTTAATACATGGGAAAAAACGTCATGAGCTGGCGATTAGCAATTAAGGCAATACGTGGGTTAACAATGTGTTATGTCGCAAGAGGTAATTAAAACGTCCAGTTTTATTTCACATTAGCAACTCTCACCTGTGAAATTGCCTCCGATTACGTAAGGGATGACACTCCCGGGCCAAATTCTCTCAGCGCGAGATGTTGCAGCTCTGGGAACTCTTTTCTTTTCGCTCTTTCTTAATGTTTCCGAGTTGTTCTTTTCTCTGTCAGTGGTATTTTGATCACTGTCTGGAAATAATTGTTTTTAAAATTGACAAGTTTTATTTTAAGTTTTATTTTGTTTTTATGAATATTATTCGTCTCCGACACTTTTAATGGAATATCACGCACACCATAGCTGCCATTTGTTGACCTATTCTTCAGATTATTGCTAAACCATAACAAATCCTCAAGGATTGCAGCAATATTTACCTAATTTCAATTTGAAACTTGGAAAGAAATGGGAAAACGCTTCTCAGAAACATTGAGCCCACTGGCAAAATTTAATTTTACGGTTTTTCTGAAGGCTTGTTTAATAGTTTAGTTTAGTTTAGAGATACAGCAGGGAAACAGGTCCATCGGCCCACTGAGTCTGCACTGACTGGTGATCCCCGCACATTAACACTATCAGTAGGGACAATTTACACATACCAAGCCAATTAACCCACACACCTGTGCATCTTTGGAGATCTCGGAGAAAACTCACACGGTCACGGGGAGAATGTACAAACACCGTACAGACAGCACCCGTAGTCGGGATCAAACCCGCCAAAGAGTAGGAGTAAATGGGTCCTTTTCAGATTGGCAGGCTGTGACTAGTGACGTACAGCAAAGCTCAGTGCTGGGACCCCAGCTATTTACAATATATATTAATAATTTGGACGAGGGAATTGAATGCAACATCTCCAAGTTTGCGGATGACACGAAGCAAGGGGGCAGTGTTAGCATTGAGGAGGATGCTAGGAGGCTGCAAGGTGACTTGGATAGGCTGGGCAAATGTATGGCAGATGCAGTGTAATGTGGATAAATGTGAGGTTATCCACCTTGGTGGCAAAAACAGGAAAGTAGACTATTATCTAAATGGTGGCCGATTAGGAAAAGGGGAGATGCAACGAGACCTGGGTGTCATGGTACACCAGTCATTGAAAGTAGGTGTGCAGGTGCAGCAGGCAGTGAAGAAAGTGAATGGTATGTTAGCATTCATAGCAAAAGGATTTGAGTATAGGAGCAGGGAGGTTCTACTGCTGTTGTACAGGGTATTGGTGAGACCACACCTAGAGTATTGTGTACAGTTTTGGTCTCCAAATCTGAGGAAAGACATTCTTGCCATAGAGGGAGTACAGAGAAGGTTCACCAGACTGATTCCTGGGATGTCAGGACTTTCATATGAAGAAAGACTGGATAGACTCGGCTTGTACTCGCTAGAATTTAGAAGATTGAGGGGGGATCTTATAGAAACTTACAAAATTCTTAAGGGGTTGGACAGGCTAGATGCAGGAAGATTGTTCCTGATGTTGGGGAAGTCCAGGACAAGGGGTCACAGTTTAAGGATAAATGGGAAATCCTTTAGGACCGAGATGATAAAACATTTTTCACACAGAGAGTGGTGAATCTCTGGAACTCTCTGCCACAGAAGGTAGTTGAGGCCAGTTCATTGGCTATATTTAAGAGGGAGTTATATGTGGCCCTTGTGGCTAAAGGGATCAGGGGGTATGGAGAGAAGGCAGGTACAGGATACTGAGTTGGATGATCAGCCATGATCATATTGAATGTCAGTGCAGGCTCGAAGGGCCGAATGGCCTACTCCTGCACCTAATTTCTATGTTTCTATGTCTCTGGCTCTGTAAGTGCTGTAAGGCAGCAACTCTACCGCTGCACAACCGTGCCTCTCTATTTACCTACCAGGACCATAAGACCAGTTTTCTGAGAGAGAGGATGCTCCAAATTTTGACATTGAGAGTAGCGGAGGAACACTCATGAACTTGTTTTAGAGGTTTTCTATGACCAGATATATGAATGAAGGTTCCTTGTGGAAGGGTAACCAGAACAGATGTGATTCTCGCAGGGAATACCAGTTAGATGCTTCCCAGTGAAGACATCTCAGATTTCTTGCCAAAGCACAAAGAGCTGGAGTAATTTAGCAGGATAGGCAGCATCTATGGAGAACATGGATAGATGACGGCCCCAAACTGAAATGTGACCTATACTTAATCTCCAGATATGCTGCCTGACCCGCTGAGTTGCTGTAGAATGTTCTGCCATTGTTTTGAATAAACCAACATTAGCAGTTCCTTGTATCTCATCTCTCAGATTTCATTCCCTTGTTTTTTTAAACCACTCACTTGTCACCTGATTATCAAAGAACCACTTCTGACATTTCTGGCCAATTATTATTTAGCAGGTACCTGTTGAAACCTCCTGAGGAATGTGGTGGCCCCCAATTAAGGCAATCTACTTCAAGTTTAATTTATATCACTCTATCTGTGACTGGAAAATAAATGTGGTTGGCCCTTTAAATTGCATTCAGATTCAGCCTTCATTGTTAATAATAACTGGTTCATTCATTATCAATGGATTAATAACATTAATAAGGTATGGTCAAAATGATAGCAGATAGCCTTGGAAGCTTTACCCCACTACTCAAACCTCACGTTAAAAACCTCGGCGTGATATTTGACTCAGCACTGAAATTTGACAAACAAGTCAATGCCGTGGTAAAAGCTAGCTTCTTTCAACTTCGGACGATAGCTAAAATAAAACAATTCCTCCACTTAGATGACCTCGAAAAGATCATCCACACATTTATCTCCTCCCGCCTAGATTACTGCAACTCTCTTTATACTGGCATCAGCCAATCTTCCCTGTCCCGCCTGCAACTGGTCCAAAACGCCGCAGCGAGACTCCTGACGGGCAACTGAAAAAGGGACCACATCACCCCGATCCTGGCCTCTCTCCACTGGCTCCCTGTGCGGTTCCGTATACATTTCAAGACCCTCCTCTATGTCTACAAAACCTTCAATGGGCTTGCCCCCTCCTACATTAAAAGTCTTCTCACCCACCACTCCACCTCCAGGTCCCTCAGATCGGCCGACTTGGGGTTGCTGAATATCCCACGGTCTAGGCATAAGCTTAGGGGCGACCGCGCCTTTGCGGTTGCAGCTCCTAGACTGTGGAACAGCATCCCCCTTCCCATCAGAACTGCCCCCTCCATCGACTCCTTTAAGTCAAGACTTAAGACTTATCTATACTCCCAAGCCTTTCTTGACGTCCATTGAGCGAGGGCTATATGTATATATGTATGTAGTTTGTTTGTTTATACTATTCTTATAACAAATGTAAAGCACTTTGGCCAACGAGAGTTGTTTTTTAAATGTGCTATATAAATAAATGTGACTTGACTTGACTTGACTATGGTGGCACAGCGGTAGAGCTGCTGCCTTACAGTGAATGCAGCGCCAGACACCCGAGTTCGATCCTGACTAGGGGTGCTGTCTGTACGGAGTTTGTACGTTCTCCCTGTGACCTGCGTGGGTTTTCTCCGGGATTTTCGGTTTGCTCCCACACTCCAAAGACATACACGTTTGTAGGTTAATTGGCTTGGTAAATGTAAAAATTGGCCCAAGTGGATATAGGATAGTGTTAATTTGTGGGGATCGCTGGTCGGCACGGTTTCCGCGCTGTATCTCTAAACTAAACTAAAAAAACTAAACTAAACTAAAAAGAAAGTGCAAAATCTTAGCATAGTGCAAAAGCTGAGTCTGTGTTGGCACTGCTCCTAGGATAGTCTCGAGGCAGGATATTATGTCCCCCAAAACCTCTCCATGCACAGAGTGTGTGTGTCTGTCTGTCTGTCTGTCTGTCTGTCTGTCTGTCTGTCTGTCTGTCTGTCTGTCTGTCTGTCTGTCTGTCTGTCTGTGTGTGTGTGTGCGTGCGTGCGTGCGTGTGTGTGTGTGTGTGTGTGTGTGTGTGTGTGTGTGTGTGTCCATTTCTGCATCTTCTGCCCCAAGTCTAAGTTCTCTGCTACGCCTAGCCCGAAATTCCCCATTGAAAAACAGTGGCAATGGCATGAGCAATGAGGCAACCAATGAATGAGTTGCTCAGTAGTGTTTCCAACAAGCTCTTCCTATTATATCGGTACTTTCGGAAGGCTCTGGGAAACATACAATTAATCCTGAAAATGCCCTCTGAACTGACATGCTTGAAATGATGGTAGACAAAAATGGTGGAGAAACTCAGCAGGTGGGGCAGCATCTATGGAGCGAAGGAAATAATGGTGTTTAGTTTAGTTTAGAGATGCAGCGCGGAAACAGGCCCTTCAGCCCACAGAGTCCGCGCCGACCAGCGATCCACGCACATTAACACTATCCTACACACACTAGAGACAATTTTTCATTGATACCTAATCAAGAATCTAACGCTGCCTTAAAAATTTCATGGACTCTCCCAATAACCGTTCATTATTTGGTAACTTTCAATGAGGCCCCCACTTATACTTCTAAACTACAGCGAGCACAGGCCCAGTGCCGTCAAATGCTCATAATAAGTTAACCCAGTCATTCTTTGGATCGTTCTTCCTCCTCTGAACATTCTCCAGCCAGCACTTCCTTCCTCAGATATGGTACCCAAAATTGCTCACAATACCCCAAATGCGGCCTTATGGAGCCTCCGCATTAAATCCCTGTTTTTGTATATTAGCCACCTTGAAATAAATGCTAGCATGTGCTCCGGTTTCCTGCCACATCCCAAAGAAGTGTGGCTTTGCAGGTATAATTGACCTCTGTAAATTGTCGCTAATGTGTAGGGAGCTGTTGTGATAACATAGAACACGTGTGAATGGATTCATGATGGGTTGACTCTGTGCGCCAAGAGGGCCTGTTTTCATTCTATATCTTTCATTCGAACCAGAACTCCTCTCATGTGTAGGAAGGAACTGCAGATGCTGGTTTACACTGCAGATAGACACAAAATGCTGAAGTAACTCAGCGGGACAGGCAGCATCTCCGAATAGAAGGAATGGGTGACGTTTCAGGTCAAGACCCTTCTTCAGACTGAGAGTTAGGGGGGAGGGAGACACAGAGATAAGGAAGGGTAAGGAGTGAAAATGAGACATCAAAAGAGATGCTCTCAAGGAAAATGTAAAATAGATCATTGTTTGCTCGGAGAAGGTGACAATACAGCAAACAGCAATACAATGTAATCAGGGAGACAGACTGGTATGAGAACTGGGAATGAGGAGGGATGGAGAGAGAGGGAAAGCAAGGGTTACTTGAAGAATGAGAAGTCAATATTCATGCTGCTGAGGTGTAAACTGTCTAATCAAAATATGAGGGGTTGTTTCTCCAATTTGCACTGGGCCTCACTCTGTTCCCACACTCACCTTTCTGTCCTGGGCCTCCTCTACTGTCAGAGTGAGGCCCAACGCAAATTGGAGGAACAGCACCTCATATTTCGCTTGGGCAATCTCAGGTATGAGCACTTCAATGTCGCTTTTGAAAATCTGCGGCTATTTCCTTCTCTCCGGCAGCTTTCCACTGCTCCGTGCACCATGAACAGCTGAAGTCCTGCACTTCTTGCTGCACAACAAAGTTGCGGCACAGTGGCGCAGTGGCAGAGGTGCTGCCTTCTAGCGCATGCCGCGCCAAAGATACGGGTTCGATCCCGACTACGGGTGCTGCCTACACGGAATTTGTCCATTCTCCCCGTGACCTGCGTGGGTTTTCTCCGAGATCTTCGGTTTCCTCCCACACTCCAAAGACGTACAGGTTTGTAGATAAATTGGCTTGGTAAATGTAAAAATTGTCCCTAGTGTGTGTGTAGGATAGTGTTAATGTGCGGAGATCGCTAGTCGGCGCAGACCCAGTGGGCCGAAGGCCATGTTTCCACGCTGTATCTCTTCTGTGTCTGTTGAACTTCGCAGAGTGTTATCAAGAACAACATCAGTCGTGGTTCAGGGCTGCTGCTGCTGCTGCACACTTGATCTCACTGATTTCTTGGTTTTCTGAGGGGGCCAACTTCAAACTCATAAAAGCCCCAACAACATTTTAGCCCACTGAAAAAGATTAAATCCACTTTCCATGCAATATTAAAAAATGATGAATGCAATATAATTTGGCATCATGTAATATTGATAATTAAGTTGAATTATACCTGTTCCCAATCTTAGTATCTGATCTATAAGTTGATAAATTGTTCCCTTCTTTTTGGAAACTTTATGTTCTCCAGATCCACCTTTAAAAATATAAAAGAGAATAACACTTACATTGATGCAGAACTGAGCACATTAAACCATTTTAATATTACTACATAAAAGGAGAATACGTCCAAGCTTACAATCTGTGTTCATAGGATTAAAAGGATTGTATAGAATAAATTATGTATAAAAATGAAAACTTTGTGTCAGTGCAACTCAGTTGACAACACTTTAGCCTCTGGTTCGACATATAATGGGGTTAGGAGGAAGGGATATTTCAGCCATGATAGAATGGCAGAGTGGACTTGATGGGCCGAATGATTTAATTCTGCTCCTATCATTTATGACCATATAATATCTTAGCAACAAGAGCTTCAATGATGAACAGGCCTGAGGAAGTGCTACAGGTAACGTCCCTTGGAAGAGGCATTAAAGTAAATACTATAAGCCTGCCAAAAGGCCTGATGGGGAAGATTGAGGATCTTTGCTCTCCTAGCCAATGTTCCCCCCTTAGTCAACTTCAACTAAAATAAATTGATAGTCCGATCATCTTGTGCTTTTTGTTAACTTTGGTATAGAATGTCAGCTACATTTGTCGACACAAAAAAAAAAACATTTGTCATTTCAGCCAGTAGAAAAAGTGCTTTGAGATGTTTCAATGTGAAAAGTGCAATCATTATTTCTCCACTGTCATGGCTGCAGAATCAGCTGGTGACAGGAAGATCTAAATAAACTCCAGGGTGCTCCATTAATCAGTGTCAGATTATTTGCATTAGTATCCAGGAAAAATACACAGTTCGGTTAGCAGCATGCAGCTATGATATATTTGTGGTCATTGCTGCCAGAATTAAAATAACCATTTCTTCCAAGTAGAAAACCATAATAGAAAAAAAAGGCCTATCTGCGACACTTTTTGCATCTTTCAAACAGCAATGCCCAAATAATAGATGAATTACAGTGTTGCGGGCGGGTGATAAGCAGCCAATATGCCAATTTGCAAGCAATAAAATCTCACAATGAACTGAGAGGAATCTGTGATAGTGTTGGTTTGGGGATGAATTTTGAGCAGGACACCAAAACATTAATGGGCGGTTTAGTACGGATACTTTGAGACATAGATGTTGTTATATTAACCAACAGTCATAACATTGGGAAGGCAGTGAATAACAATGCTATAATTAGTTTAGGGTACACAAACTTGCTGGAGGAACTCAGCGGGTGCAGCAGCATCTATGGAGCGAAGGAAATAGGCGACGTTTCGGGCCGAAACCCTTCTTCAGACTTCTACTCCACTATAATTAGTTTAGTTTAGTTTAGAGATCCAGCATGGAAACAGGCTCCTTCAGCCCACTGAGTCCATGCTGATCATCCACCAACAATCACCCGTAAACTAGTTCTATCCTACACACTTAGGACAATTTACAGAAGCCAATTAATGTACGGACCTGCACACCTTTGGAATGTGGGAGGTAAGCAGGAACGGGATACTGATTTTGGATGATCAGCCATGATCATATTGAATGGGGTGCTGGCTCGAAGGGCCGAATGGCCTACTCTTGCACCTATTTTCTATGTTTCTATGAAACGGGAACACCCAGAGAAAACCCACACGGTCACATGGAGAACGTGTAAACTCCATGCAGACAGCAATAGACAATAGACAATAAGTGCAGGAGTAGGCCATTCGGCCCTTCGAGCTAGCACCACCATTCAATGTGATCATGGGTGATCATCCCGAATCAGTACCCCATTCCTGCCTTCCCCCCATATTCCCTGACTCCACTATCTTTAAGAGCCCTATCTAGCTCTCCCTTGAAAGCACTAGTGGTCAGGATTGAATATAGACTGTATGATAACAACTCTACCACTGCGCCACTGTACCACACATATTCTCCAGTTTGCCCATGTATGAATTGTAATTCTGTGCTCAACAGGGAATAACTCTCAATAGCAGAAACATTCACCTTTAGCATTTAGTTGTGTGAATTGTCTTCATTATGGAACCTGTCGAATATCATTCTTTGTCTCCAATTATACCACATTCAAATTATATAATAAACAATCTTAACATTTCTAACAACCCACTTAGCACCGATGTAATTGACTGAAACAGTTTGAACTAAAACATAAATAAACTCATCAAGTGATTTTTCAATTGAATATTTATTCACTACTTCCAGAATGCACTTTAAGCTCTGTCCATTTTACTTGTCATTTTGTTAATTGATTTTTATCCCTTTCTCAAATGTAAGATCACTTGATAAGATTCAAATTTTCAACAACAAAATAGCTACTCCAGGTCCTTAGACAACAAATGTGAACTGAAAGGGCCATTAAAGTATTTAACTTGGGCACAATGATAGATCTAATCTTTCCATTGTCAATGACTGCACATGTCAACTGCTAGTGGGTGTCTCCTGCTAAGGGCTGCTTGGTCTACCTCTGCCTGGAATGAGGGAATGAGAATGATTAGAAACATAGAAAATAGATACAGGCGTAGGCCCTTCGGCCTTTCAAGCCAGCACCGCTATTCAATATAATCATGGCTGATCATCCATAATCAGTGCCCCGTTCCTGCTTTTTCCTAATATCCCTTGATTCCATTAGCCTTAAAGAGCCAAATCTAACTCTCTCTTGAAAAGATCCAGTAAATTGACACCCACTGCCTTCTGTGGCAGAGAATCCCACAATTTCACAACTCTCTGGGTGACAAAGGGTTTTCCCCATCTCAGTCCTAAAAGGCCTACCCCTTATTCTTAAACTGTCACCCCTGGTTCTGGACTTCCCCAACTCAGGGAACATGCAAATAATGGATTAGTATGGGTGTCAAGGGTTATGGGGAGAAGGCAGGCGAATGGGGTTAGGAGGGAGAGATAGATCAGCCATGATTGAATGGTGGAGTAGACTTGATGGGCCGAATGGCCCAATTCTGCTCCTATCACTTATGAAGATTAACAGTGCAGCAATCATGTCTGAAATGGACCTTAGCTATTGGGATGTGCATCGATTAAAGCACAGAGGGAATAGCACGATTATTCAATGATGCGTGAACGAACACACATTTACCAACAGCAAAAAATTTGAGGTGACAATGTTATTTCTTAAGAAGGTTGCCAACGATTTGATATGTTACAGGGCAACAAGTAATGTTAAATTGTAAGCGGCACTGCTATGGATTTCCACATAAGAGCTGGCACCAGGTGAAGTATATTGTCACCAGGGCAGACTTAGAAACTTTTCGCTTTTAGTTTAGGTTAGTTTAGAGATACAAAGCGGAAACAGGCCCTTCGGCCCACCGTGTCCGCGCCGACCAGCGATCCCCGCACACAAACTGATTAGGGACAATTTACTATTTTACCGAAGTCAATTAATCTACCAACCTGGACGTCTTTGGAGTGTGGGAGGAAACCAGTGCACCCGAAGAAAACCCACGCAGGTCACGGGGAGAACGTACAAACTCCGTACAGACCGCGCCCGTAGTCAGGATCGAACCCGGAATTCTGGCGCTGTGAGGCAGCAACTCTACCGCTGTGCCACCGTGTCGTTTAGTGGCTTGTTTTTTGGGTTGTTTCAGTTGGAAAATATGCTGACCATATGCATTAAACATACGTTACCTGTTGTGTGCCCAATGCTGCCCAAGGTGTGTCTTGATAAATCAATTGTCCTGTCAATCTGAAAGAGTTGCAAGTCTTCTTCGTCTAAGGCAATGTCTCCCCAAAATGCAACTTTAAAACAAAAACAATATCAATTTAGGTAAAGCAGCAAAGCTGTAATAAACACAGAGAAACAGGAAATATGCAATGGTATACAAATTGAACTTGATCAGTCTCGCATGGATCACGTATGCCTTTTCTGTCCTGAAGAGCACGCCAGAATAACATTTAATGAGCAGGACCCCAACCAACAAGAATTATTGAACCCTTCATGAGTTATTAAACGAAGAAAGGGAATGAGACCAACTGATGGCATCTTCAACCAACATACAGCACACACCCACATATTTTCGTTGGGTTCCTGAATACTAGTCAAAATGAGATGGCAATTGATTTGGACAGTTAAGTAACTTTGTCCATCCCAGTACTTATAAGCTTATGTAAAAAAGCAATTGCCTGCTACCACTCGGCACACATTGACACCTGGTAAGTTTGGTTTATCCCATTGAAGTGTAATTTGACTGATATTTATAATTTATCTGATATGTTTCTGATGATACATAGAAGGAATGGTAATAATTATAACTTGACAATACTCATTAACATTTTACTACGCTCACACATTATATAGATGGTTTACTCATGCGCCATGGAGTATCACAAGGGCATGAAGAATAAATGGATAGATTCTGCCCCATTTTTCACATGGTAACATTTTTCCCAACACCACAGTCCACCTCAAAAACTCTTAAATCTATCCCCTCTTGGAATCCGGCTTTCTGTTATTTCCCCTACTACTCTGCTTCCTCCACCTTACATGATCCTCCTATTTTGCACAGCTCCACGTTAAAGATCCCCTTGCGTTAGTTTCAGAGATACAGCGCGGGACCAGGCCCTTCAGCCCACCGAGTCCGCACCCACCAGCGATCCTGGCACATTAACACTATCCTATACGCACTAGGAACAATTTACATATAACACCAAGCCAATGAACCCACACACATATATGTCTTTGGAGTGTGGGAGGAACCGAAGATCTCGGAGAAAACCCACGCAAATTACGGGGAGAACGTACAGACTCCGTACAGACAGCACCCGTAGTCAGGTTCGAACTCGGGTCTCCGGCACTGCAAGCGCTGTAAGGCAGCAACTCTACCGCTGCGCACACCGTGCTTTGAGGTGGAGCGACTTTAAGCCATGTTCTGTATGTTGGGGGAGTCCAGAACCAGGGGCCACAGTTTAAGAATAAGGAGTAAGTCATTTAGAACGGAGACAAGGAAACACTTTTTCACACAGAGAGTGGTGAGTCTGTGGAGTTCTCTGCCTCAGAGGGTGGTGGAGGCAGGTGCTCTGGATGCTTTCAAGAGAGAGCCAGATAGGGCTCTTAAAAATAGCAGAGTCAGGGGATATGGGGATAAGGCAGGAATGTGGTACTGATTGGGAATGATCAGCCATGATCACATTGAATGGCAGTGCTGGCTTGAAGGGCCGAATGGCCTACTCCTGCACCTATTGTCCATTGTCTAAGCCAACATGTTCCTACTTAGGTCTTCCAATTATTGGAAGTACCTCTAGCACGACACGTTCCACCCCCTTCATCTCACATCACAGATCAAGATGTCAAAAGGCATGAAGCAAGCCTGCCCTTGAATCCTAAATACAACTATAAACAAACGCCTTCACAATGTTCCCCATTGCGCCATAAAAATGAAACCTGGGCAGCGGAGCATTCCTTCAGTAAAACAAGGAACTGATGCAGGTTGGACAAGGATATTCGGATGTATGAGGGATAAAAGATCGGAGAACGAGTATCAAGGTGGAGAGGTGCAGGAACGAACTGCGGATGATGGTTTACAACAAAGATAGACACAAAATGCTGGAGTAACTCTGCGGGGACAGGCAGCATCTCTGGATGGAAGGAATGGGTGACGGGGAGAAAGGGTCACCCATTCCTTCTCTCCAGCGATGTTGCCTGACTAAAATACTTTCGAAAATCAATGGATTAAATCTCCACATCAACAATGATGAACAGGAGTTTTAGAAGCATCGAGCCTGATGCAGATATTAATTAGAGTCTGCTGATCTGCATCTTGAATACCAAAGTGTTCACTTTGAATGGGCAATTTATAAAAATTCCAGTCATCATCTACAAAATATTTTTATTTTAAAAACAATAATAGCAAATAACAAACAAGAACAAATAACAAGAATGCTGACATTCTGACAAAGCTGTCCCTTTGTATTGAAAGGTCTCTCCAATTGACTAGCAGCGTATTTGTTTA
Organism: Amblyraja radiata; assembly: GCF_010909765.2. Classification (NCBI taxonomy): domain Eukaryota; kingdom Metazoa; phylum Chordata; class Chondrichthyes; order Rajiformes; family Rajidae; genus Amblyraja; species Amblyraja radiata. The sequence goes on from NC_045956.1 coordinate 27,178,198, forward strand.
CATGTGTTGGTCATCTATGGAGTTCAAAGACAAGCACGAAATCCAATTAAACTCAAAATAAATCAGAAATAAAAGGTAACACAAAATATGCATGCAGTGAAATGACGCTGTTATCTCGGATATGCTGTTTGATATCTGTTTTTCAAAAGTCATTAACTGATTAGTTCAAGGTAGACACAAAATGCTGGAGTAACTCAGTGGGACAGGCAGCATCTCTGGAGAGAAGGAATGGGTAACGTTTTGGGTCGAGACCCTTCTTCAGACTGAATCTGATAAGTTTAATTTAGAGAAGGAACTGATTAGTTTAGTTGAGTTTAGAGATACAGCGTGGAAACTAGCCCTTCTGCTCACCTGCTCCATGCTGACAAGCGATCATCTGCTGCCACAAGCTCTATCAAACACACTGGGAACAATTTACAGAAGCCAATTAACCTACAAATCTGCACGTCTTTGGAATGTGTGAGGAAAGCGGAGTACCCGGGCAAAACCCACGCGGTCACAGGTAGAATGTACAAACTCCACACAGACAGCTCCACATCAAACCCCAGTCTCTGGTGTGGTAAGGCAGCAACTCTACCGCTGTGCCACCATGCCACGCCTGATAGAAGTGCAACTGGCAGAATTGTAGTCGCACCGTTGCAAGATTGTTATCTGTGAGAGGACATCCAGCAGGTTCCTCCCACAATATAATTAAGTTCACTCTTCTCTGCCAAGTATAAGGAGACGGCCAACCTATATCAGCCCTGTTGGTTTGATCACTCTTGCTAAAGAGGACCTATTCAAACTACACACTGTAGTGGGCAGCACGGTGGTGCAGCGGTAGAGTTGCTGCCTTTCAGGACTTAGAGCACCGGAGACCCGGGTTCGAACCCGACTATGGGTGTTGTCGGTACAGAGTTTGTAAGTCCTCCCCGTGACCACGTGGGTTTTCTCCGAGATCTTCCGTTTCCTCCCACACTCCAAAGGCGTACAGGTTTGTAGGTTAATTGGCTTGGTGTGTGTGTAAATTGTCCCTAGTGTGTGTAGGGTAGTGTTAATGTGCGGGGATCGCTGGTCAGTGTGGACCCGGTGGGCCGAAGGGCCTGTTTCCGTGCTGTATCTCCAAACTAACCGAAACTAAACCAGATCAGGACATATAAAACAAACAAGAACATCAACATCCCATGAGGGATCTCTGAAAATGAGCCTCTGAGTTTCAAGGAGTGGTTCCAATGTCTTTGAGCTGTAAATAAATTCACGGCCAATTTCAAGAACACAAGGACATACAGCGATGTGGCACAGTCTTACTGTGACACAGTAGAGCCACTCACTGTAGACCGACTGTCTCACTGTGCCAGAGATCCAGGTTCAACCCTGACCTCCCTGTGATCGCATGGGTTTCCTCCAGATACTCTGGTTTCCTCCTACATCCCAGAGATGTGTAAGTTGATAGGTTAATAGCCCACTATAAATTGTTCCTTGTGTGTAGGTGAATGGTGGAATCTAAGGGGTATGGAATAGAATGTGGGAATGCTAAAAAAATAGAATTATCGTTGATTAGTAACTTTTTCACACGGTATGGAACAAGCTGCCGGAGGAGGTAGTTGAGGCTGGGACTTTCCCAACATTTAAGAAACGGTTGGACAGACACATGGATATGACAGGTTTAGAGGGTAATGGGCCAAACGCAGACAAGTGGGACTAGCGTAGCTGGGACATTGTTTGCTGGTGTGGGCAAATTGGGCCGAAGGGCCTGTTTCCACAATGTATCACTCTATGACTCTATGACTCGAGTATAAAATGTATGGCTGATGATTAGTGCGGACACAATAGAAATCCTGTTCCCATGCTGTTTCCCTGTGACTCAAAGACAATAGTTACTCTGAAGATGTAGAAAAATGGCTGAGGAAGATGAGAAATGCAGCCAATACTTGTGTCCTTCCTATCTGCAGTAAACCTTGTAGAAGACCTTGTGGGCAACACGGTGGACCAGCGGTAGAGTTGCTGCCTTACGCACCAGAAACCAGGGTTCAATTTTGACCACGGGTGCAGTTTGTACGTTCTCTCAGTGAACTGCGTAGACTTTCTCTGGGAACCCCCACACTCCAAAGACGTACAGATTTGTAGGTTAATTGGCTTGGTACAATTATAAATTGTTCCTACATCGTGTGTGTGGGATAGTGTTCATATCGCTGGTCGGTGCAGACTCGATGGGCCGAAGGGCCTGTTTCCACGCTGTCATCTCTAAACTAAACTAAACTAAAGACAGATTGGACTCCACGGCCATCTCCAGTTTCATTAATGATTTGTTCCCTGGCAAAAATTATCCCTATTTCCTGGATAGTCAGTGATGATAATGCACCAGTCTAGTGTTGGCCTCTGATTTCAAGAAGAGGAACTCCATAAAAAATACTGGAGAGCCAGTAAGAATACTGGATGACTTCACAGATTATGCTATCAAGTATTGTGGACACAAAGTGCTTGAACAACTCAACCTGTCAAGCAGTGTCTCTGGAAGACATGGATAGGTGACATTTCAGATTTGGACCCTTCTTGGGGTATATTTAAAATGTATTCCATTGAAGGACCATTGGCCTGAAACTTTCCAATAGATGAACGAATTAATACTTTATGAATGAATACTTTATTGTCATATGTGACAAGTAACAGTGAAATTCTTTGCTTGCATGCCCAATGTATGCAAATAGTCACCACATTAAGGCCGCTGACAAAATTACAAAGTATCCCATGCTAGGACCGCCTTTGTCCCCCCCCCCCCCCCCTCACGGCGGTCCCCCGCACACCGGGTCCTCCATTGTTCCTAACATGCTGAGTGTTCCCAGCACTTTTTGACTTTATTTCAGATTTCCAGCATTCTGCATATCTTTCATTCGTTGTTCTTTATCTCGCTACATCATCGTCTATATCTCTCATTTCCCTTTTTCCTAACTAGTCGGAAGAAGGGTCTCGACCTGAAACGTCACCCATTCCTTCTCTCCAGAGATACTGCCTGTCCCGTTGAGTTACTCCAGCTTTTTGTGTCTATCTTCTGTGTAAACCAGCATCTGCAGTTCCTTCCTACACATTGCTTCTGCAACGTTTTGTTATTTTTCATTTACAGCTGTATATGATTTCATCACTATCCCCGCCCAGACCTCCTTGCTTAATATATTGAAACCCCCTAAACTGGAACAGCCTAACCACATAAAGTATAATATATTAAAGTCTTTCAGTTGTTCACAATCGACTGAAACTTTGATTGAATTCAGAAGAATGAATGTTAACATGAACCAACATTCGGTGTTGTACTTCACGGTACATTTATCTGCTCCAAGTACCATTATTGAAGACAGCAGCATATTTCCAAAGAACAATTCTATCAAATATCATTGTTTGAGGAGCAGATTGATGATGTGTAAAAACACAGACTGTTGTTAATGGGTTTTGACACATCATTTATATTTTTAGAAAGATCCTGCTTCCTCAGGGAATTACTGTTGAAGGATTGAATTTTTTTAAATTTATTTGACAAGACAAATAGATCGCTGCAGAAAGGCAAGACATTTCTTCATTGGAATCCAGTCATTATTATAACTGAAACTCCTCATGACAGACAGGTATGGAAAAAGGCGACCACTGAATGAAACATGTTAAATTGCTTCTCAATTTCAGCCCACATGTGTCCTACCTCCACAAAGACTTTCGACCAAGCGGCATGCAGCAATTAATAAAATAATCTTGTATCAGCTTAGTGCTTGTGACCAACCAGACGGGTGACAGTTTGCACCATATCTAATGCAGTCAGTAGATCATACTGCTTAATCACCAGCACAGATATTGAGGCAGTCGTTCATTAACCCTTGCATCCCCTTTCTCTCCGTCCCACCCCCATCCCAGACATCGTCTTAGTTTCACTGTCATCTCGCTGCATCTCACGGTTTGTATTATGCATTATCACCTTCCCCACAGCCCACAATGGACCATTGTGGGCTCCATCTCTCCTTGATCATCATTGCTGGCATTGATCTGTTTTTTTGCATGTCCTTTCATTAACCTGCTCTCTGTACCTTTTCATCTCTCTCGATTTTCCCTGTTCCCGACTCTCAGTCTGACGAAGGGTCTCGACCTATTCCTTCCCTCCAGAGATTCCTCTTGCCCCGCTGAGTTACTCCAGCTTTTTGTGTCTTTCATCATCCATGCCAGGATATAGCCATCATCACCCTCCCACCAATAACCAAACCTTTCATGATGAAATGTACATGTGCAGCAGCTTTCAACAAAGCATTCCACCCATTCATATTTTCAAATTACAATTCAGATTCAGATTAATCAAAAACTCAAAACACATTATGGAAAACTCTCCCCTTGGCCTGATTTTGGACTTAATAAACCAAGCTACAATTTCTTTTGGAGCTACAATTACCAATCGCAGGACTTCATTTACATTGGTAAACCTATGGCAGCAGTTCATTCTTCTTTCATAAGATCATAAGTGATAGGAGCAGAATTAGGCCGTTCAGACCATCAAGTCTATTCCGCCATTCAATCGTGGCTGATCTATCTCTCCCTCCTAACCCCATTCTCCTGCCTTCTCCCCATAACCTCTGAAACCCGAATCCTCTCAAGGCCTACAAGATAATCGATTGCAGCAATTATTATGAGCAGCAATTCTAAATGCCTCATTCAGTTCCCTTGCCAACCTTCGGTGTACCTATTAAGGGTTTCAACCTGTCAAACCGTTTCCCATTCAATTTATGCCTTCTGATTCCAACCCTCTGGAGTAGGTAAACTATCATGACAGTCACATCTCCATCCTGAACTTCCATTCAATTGTGAATGCGTCAAGCCAGAAATGTCAAAAGATGATACCTCAGCCCCTTCCCATCATCACAATATATCCCACATGATATCAAGGTACTACTGAGAACACTAGACATAACCAAGCACAACATTACGCTCGGTCCACCTCGGCCTACAGGATCCCACGGTTGCCAACCATTTCAACTCCCTTTCCCATTCCCACATTGACCTTTCTATCTTGGGCCTCCTCCATTCCAAACGTGATGCCACACGCAAACCGGAGGAACAGCACTGCATATTCGGCTTGGGTAGCTTACAAACCAATGGTATGAACTTTGAATTTAATTTTAAGTCACCCCTTCCTCCTCCCTAGCCATTTCAACAGTTCCACAGTTCTCCACATAGTTTCTCTTGAGATCACACCTTCCCTAGACATCAATGGACCTACCAGGGGCTGCTCTGCCTGAGGTCATTTGTGGCTGGCCCTGTATGGTCCTGGTCTTTTCTTCACCCCTCCACCCATCTTTTCTTCACCAATTATCCCTAGTGGGTGTAGGATAGTGTTAATGTGCGGGGATCGCTAGTCGACGTGGACCTGGTGGGCCGAAGGGCCTGTTTCCGCGCTGTATCTCTAAACTTAAAAGCCTCCACTGCCTTCTGTGGCAGAGAACGCCACAGATTCACATCTCTCTGGGTGAAAAAGTTTTTCCTCATCTCAATCCTAAATTGGATAGGGGTGGGAGCGGGCATGATAGTGGGAGAAATGGCTGTGCATGATCAAGTATCAGCAAAGTATTGAAAACTGTCACCAACAATGCTGGCTCTTATCAATAAACTGCTCACTCTTGCCCAGTTTGGGTCTCACTAGGACCACTTGCTTCCAGACCACATTGGTCCAATATAGACCCAAGAAATTATTCACAGAGATGAGGTGAGGATTGCCCACCCGTTATATATTTTCATTTCAATTCAAATTCAAAATTTAAAATTAAACTTATTGGGAAGGATTATTTCTGGAACTAACTACTTTCCCTATCCTGGCATTTCTGCAGTTTATGCAGTTTAGGTTAGAATATAATAATTCCTGATGATAATAGCTTCTAATTATAAACATGTGTTACTCAATGTAATCTCACCATTACATCTTTCTCCCTCTCATCATCTGCGGACTGGCACACACTGCAATAACCTTCCAAATAAATATTCGGAAGGCCACAGTAATTGTCTTAGTTTTTATAACAAGTTTCTAGTCACCAACTTCTTACACCTTTTTGTAATGTTTAAACTGGGGCGGCACGGTGGCGCAGCGGTAGAGTTGCAGCCTACAGCGCCGGAGAACCGGGTTCGATCCTGACTTCGGGTGCTGTCTGTACGGAGTTTGTACGTTCTCCCCGTGATCTGCGTGGGCTTTCCCTGGGAGCTCTGGTTTCCTCCCACACTCCAAAGACATACAGGTTCGTAGGTTAATTGGCTTGGTAAAATTATAAATTGTCACTAGTGAGTGTAGGATAGTGTTAATGTGCTGCGATCGTCGGTCGGGGTGGACCCGGTGGGCCGAAGGGCCTGTTTCCGTGCTGTATCTCTAAACTAAACTAAAACAAACCTATTATTCAGTATTTTCTGTTTATGTTTTTTATTTCCAGCACTTGTAACAGTTGGCTTTTTTGGTGGCGTGAGATTCCAGTTATATATCCCTGTCGTCACTAAGGTGCTCGATTCCACGCCCAGAACGTTGGCGGACTCCAGTCCTGGTCCCTTAATAGCAGGTTAATGAAGAGGCCAAGAGGAGCAGTGTGCCTGATGCAGGGAAGGAAGGAGAGGTCCACTTGGCAGGAAGCAATGGAGAGGTGAGCGTGAAAAGGGAGATTGGTGAAGGAGGATTTGAGGTGTGGTGAGGCTAGGTGAGGCGAAGGCGATGAAGGAAAGGAAGAACTGAGGGTGAGAGGCATCAAGAAGAGAACGGGTGGGGGGCGGGGAGATGAGGAGGAGTCAATAGGCATGAGTGTCCATAAATGGGTTCACATGTGTGTGTGTACAAGTGCATAAATGCTAACAGATTCAGCTCACCTCCCTCAACCTTAAACAGTGCTTGAAAGCTGGGAGGACCACACACACCAATGTCACTTAAAAGGATCATCAACAGTTTAGATATTAATAGACTTTAGCTGCTGCTGCTGTGAGTCTACAAATGTTTAACACTTTCTATGGTTTTCTCAAGGAGTAAAAGTCATCAAGTGGTCATCCAGTGTTTTAGGATGATCAGCCATGGTGCTGGCTTGAAGGGCCGAATGACCTACTCCTGCACCTATTTTCTATGTTTCTATATTTCACCAACAAACAGTATAATCCCCAGTAATATATATTATAAATGGTTATAATGTAACCCCATCCTTAAGATTACACCTTTCTCAGTTCTAGGCCCTACTGATATAGACGAACCCTTCAGGCTGCCCATTCTAAGTGTTTTGTAAGGAACTGCAGATGCTGGTTTAAACTCTCTAAATGTTGCTGTGACATTCTCCCTAATCAGTTGTGCACCTCTTTTATATCCTCCTCTATTGCATCTGAATCGCCACATGTTGGGCTGCCAATTCGACCCTTCTCTCAACCCGGTGATGGGGGCAGCTGTAGGCATTCACGTGCCAGCATCTCCAATGTCTTGGAAGTTTACGTCCATAGATGGATGTGTCGGAAAATATCCTGATCAGTGGCGTCGTGATCTGCTGTCACAATCTCCACACACAGGGACGCAAGAAGCTGTAGAGAGTGGAGAATAGTGGACAGCCCAGTCCAGTTTCTTAGCACAGCCCTCCCCTCCATCAAACATCTACATGAGATGTTGCTTCAAGAAGGCGGCATCCTCACAAGTGAGGATCCTCATCATCAGGTCCTCATTTTCAGAAAGCCTTTGATAAGGTGCCGCACGTTAGGCTGCTGAGGAAGATGAGAGCCCACGGTATCAAAGGGCAGATTCCAGCACGGATACAATGTTGGCTGGATGGCAGAAGACAAAGAGCGGCAATAAAGGGGGCTTTTTCTGGTTGGCTGCCAGTGACTAGCGGAGTTCCGCAAGGGTCGGTGCTGAGGCCGCAACTCTTCACGTTGTATATTAACGATTTGGACGAGGGGATTGAAGGCTTTGTGGCCAAGTTTGCAGATGATAGTGAAAGATTTGGATAGAGTGGATGCAGAGAGGATGTTTCCACTAGTGGGAGAGTCTATGACTAAAGGTCTTAGCCTCAGAATTAAAGGATGTTCTTTTAGGAAGGAGATGAAGAGAAATTTATCTAGTCAGAGGGTGGTGAATCTGTGGAATTCTTTGCCACAGAAGGCTGTGGAGGCCAAGCTAGTGGATGTTTTTAAGGCAGAGATAGATAGATTCTTGATTAGTAAGGGTGTCAGATGTTATGGGGAGAAGGCAGGAGAATGGGGTTAGGAGAGAGAGAGGTAGATCAGCCATGATTGAAAGGCGAAGTAGACTTGATGGGCTGAAAGGACTAATTCTACTCCTATCCCTTATGATCATCAAGGATCCTCACCATCCGGGCTATGACCGCTTCAAACTGCTGCCATCGGGCAGGAGGTACAGACATCCGAAGTCACGCACCACCAACTTTAGGAACAGCGATTTTCCTAAAACCATCAGGTTCTTGAACCAACCTGCACAACCCTAATCCTATCTTGTCAACAGAACCCTCTGGTCCACCTCTTAGACTCATTCAATTATATAATATTGTTTCGCTCTAATGTTTTTATATTGTACAGTCTTCTTTCTTTTAGAAATGTAATGTGTAATTTATGTTTAATATGTTTTTGTATATTAATCTGCAACTATGTGCTGGTGATGCTGTTTAGTTTAGAGATACAGTGTAGAAACAGGCCCTTCTGCCCACTGGTTCTGCGCCGATCAGCGATCCCCACACATTAACACTATCCTACACACACTAGGGACAATTTTTACATTGACCAAGCCAATTAACCTACAAACCTGAACGTCTTTGGAGTGTGGGAGGAAACGGAAGATATAGGACAACCCATGCAGATCACGGGCAGAACGTACAAACTCCGTACAGACAGCACCCGCATTCGGATCGGGCCCTGGTCTCCAGCGTTGCATTCGCTACAAGGCAGCAACTCTACCGCTGCGCCACCGTGTCCGCCCTGTTACAAGTAAGACTTTCACCCTATTTGCACCACACTGTACTTACATAGATACATAGATACATAGAAAATAGGTGCAGGAGTAGGCCATGCGGCCCTTCGAGCCTGCACCGCCATTCAATATGATCATGGCTGATCATCCAACTCAGTATCCCGTACCTGCCTTCTCTCCATACCCCCTGATCCCTTTAGCCACAAGGGCCACATCTAACTCCCTCTTAAATATAGCCAATGAACTGGCCTCAACTACCCTCTGTGGCAGAGAGTTCCAGAGATTCACCACTCTCTGTGTGAAAAATGTTTTTCTCATCTCAGTCTTAAAGGATTTCCCCCTTATCCTTAAGCTGTGACCCCTTGTCCTGGACTTCCCCAACATCGGGAACAATCTTCCTGCATCTAGCCTGTCCAACCCCTTAAGAATTTTGTAAGTTTCTATAAGATCCCCCCTCAATCTCCTAAATTCTAGCGAGTATAAGCCGAGTCTATCCAGTCTTTCTTCATATGAAAGTCCTGACATCCCAGGATTCAGTCTGGTGAACCTTCTCTGCACTCCCTCTATGGCAATAATGTCCTTCCTCAGATTTGGAGACCAAAACTGTACGCAATACTCCAGGTGTGGTCTCACCAAGACCCTGTACAATTGCAGTAGAACCTCCCTGCTCCTATACTCAAATCCTTTTGCTATGAAAGCTAACATACCATTCGCTTTCTTCACTGCCTGCTGCACCTGCATGCCTACTTTCAATGACTGGTGTACCATGACACCCAGGTCTCGTTGCATCTCCCCTTTTCCTAATCGGCCACCATTTAGATAATAGTCTGCTTTCCTATTTTTGCCACCAAAGTGGATAACCTCACATTTATCCACATTATACTGCATCTGCCAAACATTTGCCCACTCACCCAGCCTATCCAAGTCACCTTGCAGCCTCCTAGCATCCTCCTCACAGCTAACACTGCCCCCCAGCTTAGTGTCATCCGCAAACATGGAGATGTTGCCTTCAATTCCCTCATCCAGATCATTAATATATATTGTAAATAGCTGGGGTCCCAGCACTGAGCCTTGCGGTACCCCACTAGTCACTGCCTGCCATTGTTAAAAGGACCCGTTTACTCCGACTCTTTGCTTCCTGTTTGCCAGCCAGTTCTCTATCCACATCAATACTGAACCCCCAATACCGTGTGCTTTAAGTTTGTATACTAATCTCTTATGTGGGACCTTGTCGAAAGCCTTCTGAAAGTCCAGATACAACACATCCACTGGTTCTCCCCTGTCCACTCTACTAGTTACATCCTCGAAAAATTCTATAAGATTCGTCCGACATGATTTACCTTTCGTAAATCCATGCTGACTTTGTCCAATGATTTCATCACTTTCCAAATGTGCTGCTATCCCATCTTTAATAACTGACTCTAGCAGTTTCCCCACTACCGATGTTAGACTAACTGGTCTGTAATTCCCCGTTTTCCCCCTCCCTCCCTTCTTAAAAAGTGGGGTTACGTTAGCTACCCTCCAATCCTCAGGAACTACTCCAGAATCTAAAGAGTTTTGAAAAATTATCACTAATGCATCCACTATTTCTGGAGCTACTTCCTTAAGTACTCTGCGATGCAGCCTATCTGGCCCTGGGGATTTATTCGCCTTTAATCCATTCAATTTACCCAACACCACTTCCCGACTAACCTGGATTTCACTCAGTTCTTCCATCTCCTTTGACCCGCGGTCCCCTGCTATTTCCGGCAGATTATTTATGTCTTTCTTAGTGAAGACAGAACCAAAGTAGTTATTCAATTGGTCCGCCATATCCTTGTTCTCCATGATCAATTCACTTGTTTCTGACTGCAAAGGACCTACATTTGTTTTAACTAATCTCTTTCTCTTCACATATCTATAGAAACTTTTGCAGTCAGTTTTTATGTTCCCTGCCAGTTTTCTTTCATAATCTATTTTCCCTTTCCTAATTAAGCCCTTTGTACTTGCTCATCTGACAACAAACCCCACTTGACTTAACGTGAAATGGAGCATGTATGGGACTGGGAAGTGCGTACACAGAGCAGGTCGTAGGAGCTGAAAACACCGTGTACAGACGTGGCGCCGACGGACGAGAAGCCGAAGCAAAGAAGTCGAAGCCAAAGAACGTAATGGAAACGAGGCCAAAACAACAATAAACCGAAAGAGTCCAAAGACGAAACGCCTACTAACCAAAAGGATGGGACGTCTAATTGCAAATTAACCGAAAGGGCGGGACGCCTAAATCCCAAGGAACCATAAAGCTGTGTCCACTAAAAGCAAACTTACCGAATGGCCGCTCTGTCGAAACACCACCTACCCGAAAGGCGGCGTCGCCTACAGGCCGAAAGACCGACTGCCGCTCAACAGAAAAGTCCAATAACGGACATGACGTTGCTGGGGTGGCGGGACTTGTCATCGATTGGTCCAGACCCCCGCGTCCATCACATCACTGTGAAGGCATGAACATTGTACCAAACCACCGCTCCACCCGACCTGCAGCGGGTGGCTGTGGGAGAGTGGGGGCTGTACACATTCGGCCGCTTTCAACTTGGTGCTTGCGCTCAGATTGCCCAGTCACCTATGGCTTGTGTGGGAAAATGAACCCCATGCTCCCGTCTACCCCTTCTCTCTCCCCTCTTCTCTCTCTCCCCTTCTCTCACCTCTTCTCTCTCTCCTCTCTCCACACCTCTCTCTTCCCCTCCTCTCTCTGCCCCTCCTCTCTCTCCCTCCCTTCTCTCTCTCCTCCTCTCTCTCCACTCTTCTCTATCTTCTCCTCTCTCTTCCCCTCCTGTACCCCCCTCTATCTCCCTTCTCTCTCTCCCCCTTCTCTCTCTCCCTCTTCTCTCCACACCCCCCCTCCCCACCCCCCACTCTCTCTCTCCTCCGTCTCCACCTGCGGGAGTGTCCCACAGTCACTGACCGCGATGCACCGCCACCGGACCCCAACCCCCACACCAGGGTGATTTCCCCACCCCTCCTCCGACCGCGGTCAGTGACTGTGGGACACTCCCGTGGGTGGAGACAGAGGAGAGAGAGAAGGGGGGGGGCGAAGGGGAGAAAGAAAAGGGAGGGGGGGGTAGAGAGAAGGGAGAGAGAGAGGAGAACAGAGAGAAGAGTGGAGTGAGAGGAGGAGAGAGAGAAGAGGGGAGAGAGAAGAGGGGAGAGAGGAGAAGGGAGAGAGAGAAGGGAGGGAGAGAAAGAGGGAGAGAGAGAAGAGGGGAGCAAAGGGAGAGAGAAGGGAGAGAGAGAGAGGGGGAGAGAGAGGGGGAGAGAGAGGGGGAGATGGGAGTGTGGGATTCATTTTCCCACACAAGCCATAGGTGACTGGGCAATCTGAACCCAAACAGCCGAAGGTGCGCATCCCTCGGGACAGCCCCCACTCTCCCACGGCCACCCTCCGCGGACTGCGGGCTGGGTGGAGCGGAGGTTTGGGACAATGTTGCCGTTTTGGCCTCGTTTCCATTCCGTTCTTTGGCTTCGACTTCTTTGCTTCGGCTTCCTGTCTGTCGGCGCCACGTCCGGGTACTGTACAAACAACGGGTCTTCACCGAGCAATTCTTCTTCCTGAACCTCAAAGAACGACAACGTGTGAAGCATCGGTACATTAATAAGGATATACTCACTGAAGTCGTCATTTGTCACAACCACAAGTGTAACCACAGCACAACATCATGGCAAGAACCTTTAATTGATTGATTGATTGACAGATGCCACATGGAAACAGGCCTTTCAGCCTTCTAGTTCACGCCGACCATCGATCAACCGTTCCACACTAGTTCTATGTTATCCCACTTTCACATACACTCCCTCACAGGAGGTGTTATGTACAGAGAACAATTAAACTACAAAAGCGCATGCTTTTGAGATATGGGAAGAAACCGGAGCACCAGCACGAAATCCACGTGGTCACAGGGAGAAGGTGCAAACTCCACAGTTGAGCATCCGAGGTCTGAAATGAACCCGGGTCTCTGCTGCTGTGACACAACTAGGCAACACGTCCCCTAGTTGTGTCATTGCATCTTTCTATGTGAGGATGAAGTTGGTGATAAGAGTAATCAGTTTGCTTGCTGTCCTCTGTTACATAATGTTGTGAAGCACTTTCTTCAAAAAGTGCAGAGTACATTTAATTCTCTCTGAGACTAGACTAGCAGTCAAAGAGACAGAATGGCTCTTCGCTTCCAAAAAATGCACAACAATTTTGACAAATTGTTGAAATCTTGTTAGTATTTGATATTGATGGATGACGCTCATATGTTTTCAACGTTGCTATATGACTGCAAATTGTTAATGTTGTGTAATGCATTGACTTTTGCTAAGGCATGCAAATGTGTAAGTACATCACCTGACAGGTGAATCTCAGTGGGTTATTCAACCGTTAATGCTATCGAAGTCCAATGCCATTCTCACGAAGTGAATCACCGACCACACATGTAGACACAGACCCACACACACACAATAAATTATAATGGAGACTGAATAATCCCCAATTCCTCCCACTCATAATTATGGAGTACAAAAGTGCTCTTTAGTGACACTGCTGCACATCAGGCCAACACCAACAACGGAGAGGTCATCACAAACCCAACCATGTAACCGCAGGGTTTTGACCTCCATTGCAAGCAATGGCAAACCCTGAACAGACCCGCACCCTCCATGCAAGAGCAGTTAATTTTTTATAGAACAGTTGCAAGATTTTTACTAGGTCAAAATAGGTCAGAGAGTAATGGAAATAGAAGCTGGGTTTCCAGAATCCAGATGAAAATAACAATCACTCCAATGCAGCACTATGTCATCGACCATGTATTTTAATTGCCTATTGATTAAATTGTTTTACCTATAGTATTGAACTCCTAGAAGATATTTATAGCCCAACGCATGCCTCTGAATCGGATCACTGGTTCAATCACCACTCCAGAGATTTGATCTCAAGGCGGGAGAGGGAGAGTCTCCACTGCAGTGCTGAGGGGAAAGATTCATTAGCAAATGTTTCTTTCAGTTTAGTTTAGAGATACAGCATGGACACAAGCCCACCAAGTCCACACCAACCAGCGATCGATCGCTGCACATTAACACTACCCTACACACATTAGGGACAATTCTAACATTTATACCAAGCCAACTAACCTACAAAAACCTGCACGTCTTTGGAGTGTGGGAGGAAACCGAACATCTGGGAGACAACCCCTCGCAGGTCACGGGGAGAAGGTACAAACTCCGGACAGACAAACACCCGTAGTCAGGATTGAACCCGGCCGGGTCTCTGGCGCTGTAAGGCAGTAGCCCTACCTCTGTGCCACCGTGTCGCACTATGGTGTCAACAGTTGGGTCATTAGTTGACTCAGTTGAGTTATTAAACTGAGATCCAATCCATCCTCTCAGGTGAATGCAAAGGATCCCAGTGTGCTATTCAAGAGGGAATGCAAGGAAACCCTGGCCATCACCAAGAAAAACAAGAGCAGACTATATAATCTATCTCCCTCTTCTATTTGGGAGAATTTATGTTGCTCAAATTGTTTACCACATTTCCTGTGGCACAAAATTGCTTGTTTTACAATCGGAACGGATCTGCTGGGACCAGTATCACAACAAACAACATCTTCACACACCAGCCAAACATTATTATTATTTTTTTAATATCTGGATGCTTTAATCATGAGGTCATAAGTGATAGGAGAAGAATTAGGCCATTTGGCCCATCAAGTCTAATCCACCATTCAATCATGGCTGATCTATCTCTCCCTCCTAACCGCATTCTCATGCCTTCTCCCCATAACCCCTGACACCCGTACTAATCAAGAATCTATCTATCTCTGCCTTAAAAATATCCATTGTCTTGGTCTCCACAGCCTTCTGTGGCCAAGAATTCAACAGATTCACCACCCTCTGACTAAAGAAATTCCTCCTCATCTCCTTCCTCAAGGACTGTCCTTTAATTCTGAGGCTATGGCCTCTAGTCCTAGACTCTCCCACTAGTGGAAACATCCTAATAATTTAATATTAGTGCATAGCCGACATAGAAAATACATTAAACATTAGCATTTTATTACAGCGGGCAGTTGCTAAGCCAGTAGAGATTGCACAAAAATACAGTGTCACATTCAAACACCGTCAGGCAAATTTAATGTATTTATATCCAATACGTACATATTTATATGAAGGAGCAAATATCAAAGGTGGCCTAAGGAGCTGATGGTCACAGAAGATTTGCAAAGCATGTCATGTTTTTGAATTGGAAAAGTGAGAGGTCAGTTGCAGAGAAGGTGATGGAGGAGTAAATGACCAAAGGGAATGTCTGTGACCAGGTGACAAAAGGTTGCCAAAGAGACAAGAAAGCCAAGAGTGTTTCATTATCGTACGTACCGAAACATAGCAATGAATTGCTTACTTGTCCAAACACCATCTCAGATAGAGAATAGTGAACATTGATCTGATATCAACAATATCTGTGTCAGGTAAATATTATTGGTTTCAACTCTCTCACAAATCACTCCCTTTGCTCTTTTAAGTTACAAAGGGTGGGATGAGAAGACCCCTTTTCTCTCACTTTTCCAATTGTTATAAAAGACCCGAAAGGCCACCCATTCCTTCTCTCCAGAGATGCTGCCTGTCCCGCTGAGTTACTTTGCGTCTTTCTTCAGTGTACACCAGCACATGCAGTTCCTTCCGACACAATGTTTACAGCTGGTTCCTTCTCTATTTCAGATTTACAATATCTGCAGGTTTTTATTTGCTTTCAGTTATTTTTTTGAATGTCTAATTGCGCAGATACTGAAGAAAGAAGATCACAAGCAAAGGTTACTAAATGACAAAAGATTTCACAACAGCTTGTGTGTGTGTGTGTGTTAAGACGGAAGTGTGTTTGGTTTTAGTTAAGTTTAGAGATACAATGTGGAAACAGGCCCTTTGGCCCACCGAATCCACACCAGCCAGTGATCGCCGCACATTAACACATACTAGGGACAATTTTTCACATATATCAAGCCAATTAACCTATAAATCTGTATGTCTTTGGAGTGTGGGAGGAAGATCTCGGAGAAAACCCACGCAGGTCACGAGGAAAACTACGGACAGACAGCACCTGTAGTCGGGATCGAACCCGGGTCTCCAGCGCTGCAAGCGCTGCACCCCTGTCCCACTTAGGAAACCTGAACGGAAACCTCTGGAGACTTTGCGCCCCACCCAAGGTTTCCGTGCGGTTACCAGAGGTTCCCGGAGGTTTTTGTCAGTCTCCCTCCCTGCTTCCACTACCTGCAACCTCTGGCAACCACCTGCAACCTCCGGGAACCACACGGAAACTTTGGGTGGGGCGCAAAGTCTCCCGAGGTTTCCGTTCAGGTTTCCTAAGTGGAACAGGGGCTTTAGGCAGCAACTCTACCGCTGCATCACCGTGATCGCCACCATGATCACTGTGTGGTTGGCCAGCTAACATACTCATCTCCCCCATGCAGTGCACAAGCGAGTAGCAATCAAAGCAATTGCTTATCAAGCCACTGCCAAGAGAAGGTTAACATTTGGAGAGGTTTGGGGAAAGATAATCAGGGAGGAAGGTTCAATAGCAGCAAGAAGCCACATCATGCTTCACCAGGCCAAGCCTTGCACTTGTTCCTCTTGTGAACCCTTCCCCCTCTGCCAAAATGACCTATTGTGACTCCACAGTAGTCACTGTATCAGAGATCTCCTTGCAAGCTGTATCAGGAGCACCAGGTGAACAAACATCTCATCGGGACCACCCTGATTGCCTCTCTTGCAGCTCATTGCAATCAAAAATCATGTTCCACTGTTTTTAAAATGTTTTTAAAATGTTCCTAAATTTTTTTAAATGTTTCAGAGAAAAAGTTCAGATTCAAGAACGTGAAAATATATATTTTTTAAACAATTAAGAAAAATTGTTCTTTTAAGATGGAAATATAGAAACATAGCAAATAGGTGCAGGAGTAGGCCATTCGACCCTTCAAGCCAGCACCACCATTCAATATGATCATGGCTGATCATCCAGAATCAGTACCCTGTTCCTGCTTGCTCCACTATCCCTTGATTCTGTTCGCCCTAAGAGCTCTATCTAACTCTCTCTTGAAATCATCCAGTGAATTGGTCTCCACTGCCTTCTGTTTCGGATAATTCCACAAATTCACAACTCTCTGGGTGAAAATGTTTTTCTTCATCTCAGTCCTAAATGGCCTACCCCTTATTATTAAACTGTGACCCCCTAGTTCTGGACTCCCCCAACATGGGGAACATATGTATTATTAAGATAATTGTAGTCACAAATACATTCATGTCAAGCGAAATAATGCAAAATAACTTGAACTTAAGTAAGTTAATGAAGACCAAGATGAGGACTATTTGAACCTTGCTTAGCAGCTCCTGTGGGTTTATGTCTGAAGGGCCACACAGCAAGTGCATCTGCCCCAAGCTCAGAATGTTGCTAAGATTTTTTTATTTTATTTATTACACCACCAGGTGGATCTACAACACTCGGGTGAGACTGTGCATCTACCCAGTCAATTCCTCTCATGATTTTATGCAAATCTGTACGATTACCCTCATCCTCTTGCACGCCAAGGAAGCGAATCCCAGCCTACTCAACCTCCCCCTATAGCTCAGACCCTCTAGTCCTGGCAATACGCTCAAAAATCTTCTCTGTACCCTTTTCAGCTTGATAACATCTTACCTATAACGTGGTGCCCAGAACTGAACACAATACTCTAAATGCGGTCTCACCAGCATCTTAAACACCTGCAACATGACCTCCCAACCTCTGTACTCAATACTCTGACTGATGAAGGCCAATGTGCCAAAAGACTTTTTGACCACCTTATCTAGCTGAGACTTGACTTTCAAGGAACCATGCACTTGTACTCCTAGATCCTTCTGCTCTACAACACTCCCCAGAGCCCAACCATTCACTGTGTAAGTCCTGCATTTGTTAGAATTCCCAAAATGCACCACTTCACATTTCTCTGTATTAAATTCCAGCAACAAATCCTCAGTCCACCTGGCCAATTAATCACAACCATCTTCACTATCTGCAAAGCCACCCACTTTTGTATCATCAGCAAACTTGCTAATCTTGCCATGTATGTTCCCATCTAAATTATTGATGTAGATGATAAACAGTAACAGGCCCCGCACTGAACCCTGAGGCACACCACTAGTCACAGGCCTCCAGTCCGAGAAACAACCTTCCACCATCACCCTGTGCTTCCTTCCATGAAGGCAAGGCAAGGCAAGGCAAGGCAAGGCAAGGCAAGGCAAGGCAAGGCAAGGCAAGGCAAGGCAAGGCAAGGCAAGGCAAGGCAAGTTTATTTGTATAGCACCTTTCAACAACAAGGTAATTCAAAGTGCTTTACATAAAACATTAAAAGCATTGGAAAGAAAAACATATGAAATGACATTTAGATGTAAAACGATTATTAGATTATTCAGATAAAATAATTACAAAATTAAAAGCAATCAAATAAAATATTTAAAATAGAATAAAACCAGGAATAGAAGGTACAGTGCAGTATAGGTAATTAATAAATTGTATTGTTTACTGAAAGGCAGCGGCAAACAGAAAAGTCTTCAGTCTAGATTTAAAAGAGCTGAGAGTTGCAGCAGACCTGCAGTTTTCTGGGAGTTTGTTCCAGATATGTGGTGCATAAAAACTAAATGCTGCCTCTCCATGTTTAGTTCTGACCCTGGGGACACAGAGCAGACCTGTCCCAGAAGATCTGAGAGGTCTGGGTGGTTCGTAGCTAAGCAGAAGATCAGAAATGTATTTTGGCCCTAAACCATTCAGTGCTTTGTAAACCAACAGTAGTATTTTGAAATCAATTCTTTGACAGACAGGAAGCCAGTGTAAAGTCCTCAGAACTGGAGTAATGTGATCTACTTTTTTGGTCTTAGTGAGGACTCGAGCTAATTTTCTATCCATTCAGCTATCTCACCTTGGATCCCATGCAATCTAACCTACCAGAGAAGCCTACCATGTGGAACCTTGTCCAATGCCTTACTGAAATCCATGTCTATATCATCTACAGCTCTGACCTCATTGCCCACTGTAGATTGTTCTACAAGGATAGGATAGTCTAATTGAATGGATAATCTGCAGCAACTAGAGGACCTGCAGCAGGCGGTGGAAAGAAATTCAATCTTCACAGAGGCCAAGGAGACCCACCAGACAAACAATGTGGATACGTTGTTGTCAGTGTCACAGGTTAACCCCCTGTACACTAGAGCAGTGCTGTTTAGGAGTCAAGTCAAGAGTGTTTTATTGTCATATGTCCCAGATAGAACAATGAAATTCTTACTTGTAGCAGCACAACAGAATATATAAAAACAGTACACCGTAAACAATATAATAAACGAGAAAAAAAAGTTCAGTGTGTGTATATACACACATAAACATATATATAATATATACTAGACTAAGTGGGACCCGTTGGGTCCCAGCATCACACGGGAGGGCTGGTCACCAACGCAATATTCCACCTCTCCACCAATTCCAATACTGCTCGCCAGTGGGGGGTGCTGTCTGTTGCGCTAGTATGGGTGTTGTGGGTCAAAGGTACTGGTTTCCAGAGGGCTAGTATAGACATTGTGGGCCGTATGGATGCTTGGGCAGGCATCCAACTGTTGCAACAATTTTAAAAGCCAAGCCAAGGCAAACAATGGGGCTGCAGCCAACCGACAACCAAAATTCATTTTGTGAACACAAACTTGTTAAAAAGGCGAGGCAAACAATTGGGCTGCAGACACCCGACAACCAAAATTCACTTTGTGAACACAAACTTGTTAAAAAAAAGGCTAGGCAAACAATTGGGCTGCAGACACCGGACAACCAAAATTCACTTTGTGAACACAAACTTGTTACAAAAAGGCGAGGCAAACAATTGGGCTGCAGCCACCCGACCACCAAAATTCATTTTGTGAACACAAACTTTTTAAAAAGGGTTGCAGCCACTTTACAGCCGCATCGAGGGGACTCACCGTGGAGTAGACGTGCCTTCAGTGTTATTCGCAACTCAGAGAGTCGTGAGCCGTGACCCTCTCGCTTCCTGGTTCTGGCAGAGACTGAGTGAGGCATGACACTTCCTGGTTTTATAGTCCCTCCCCCTGCCGCCAGCGGAGAGAATGGTGAATTTTGTAAAAACATTAATATCTCTCTCATTTTTCATCGACGGAAAAAATCCTCCGTACTCATATGGCGGAGAGGGGCTCTGAGCGAGGTGGCCAAAAATGATGGCCGTAGATGGCGGCGTTCTCTCGGAAATCGCAGCACAGTTGGCCAAAAGCGGTCAAGATCAGAGATTTAGTAGTATAGATATATTTTTACACACACACATACATATACATATATTTCCACACACACGCACATGCATAGGTGGAGCAGCGGTAGAGTTGCTGCCTTACAGCGCTTGCAGCACCAGAGACCCGGGTTCGATCCCGACAACGGGTGCTGTCTGTAAAGAGTTTGTACGTTCTCCCCGTGACCTGCATGTGTTTTCTCCGAGATCTTTGGTTTCCTCCCACAATCCAAAGACGTACAGGCTTGTAGGTTTGGAATAAGTGAAAATTGTCCCGAGTGTGTGTAGGATAGTGCAGGGATCGCTGGTCGGAGCGAACTCGGTGCTCGCTTGTATCTCTAAATTAAACCAAACTAAACATACGTACGCATAAAAAAAAGCAAACAATAATAGTGCAATAATAACAATACTATTCTATGTCATTCAGACGTTATTTGGAGGTTGTAGTGTTTAGTAGCCTAATAACTGTGGGGAAGAAGCTGTTCATGAACACAGTGGTAAAGTTGGCAGCAACTCATCACAAATCTTGTGATTCACTCTGACACACACTGCAAGGGTCCTGTGGAGCAGTCCAGGCATGCTGATCATATTCAATTACATTTCATGCCCCAGCCAGACATTCATGGTATGTGGGGACACGTTCAAGTTGGGTTTGCAGTGAATAGTCCTTGGCAACGAGCAGCAGCCCACTGGTTTGCTGAGTTGCTAATGCCACTGTCACAGTAGGGTTTTTCCCTGCAAAAGTAGGGGACTCGTGGTATAATTACACAGAGCATCGGTGAGACAACAGCAGGGTTACCACATATTTTTTTAGTCTGTCTTACATAAGTAGGGCTATTCTTATTCTAGAGACAGTGCAAAGAAGATTTATCATGTTAATTCATTGGATTAAAAAGGTCAAGTAAGCAGGAAATGTTGGGCAGGTAAAGCCTATTAGGTTCAATAAGTGAAAATGGGAGATGATTTTATTGAAACATAAAAGATCGTGAGGGAAAATGAAAACCAAAAACCTGCAGATGCAGGAAGTCTGATATAAAGGCAGATGAAATTGTGTGTGTGAAAAAGAAACTGAGAAACAGCAAACTTGAACTTGAACCATTCAATGACACAGCAAGCTTTGTCGTATCACTGACCCAGCAACTTTGCCAATGCTGAATATTTCTAACAGGGCAGCAGAGCAGTAGACTTGCTGCCATTCAGCACCGGAGACCCGGGTTCGAGCCCGACTACGGGTGTTGTCTGTATGAAGTTTGTACGTTCTCCCCGTGACTGCGTGAGTTTTCGTCGGATGCTCCAGTTTCCTCCCACACTCCAAAAACGTACAGGTTACTTGGGGTTTGGTAAACATTGTAAATTGTCCCTATTGTGTAGGATAGTGCTGGTGTATGGGGATTGCTGGTCGGTGCGGACTCAGTGAACCAAAGGGCTTGTTTCAGCGATGTATCTCTAAACTAAACTAAACTAAAGGCGTTACCAGTACTTTCAACCAGATACTTATTAAAAAGATGGCAAAGTACATACTGCTACAAATCTGGATGCTTACATTGGTAACATTAGAAATACATGAGAAGGGAACATCCAAGCAATTGGTACATAGACCGAATTTTGCAGCAAATACATTTTGATGCTGTGCTGGCTCGAAGGGCTGAATGGCCTACTCCTGCACCTATTTTCCATGTTTCTATGTTTACCCACTACAGTAATGCTGGGGTCAAAAAATGTCAATCCACTATGAAAGATTAAAGCTATCATCATTAGGTCAATACGTGTAAAGAACCATGAGAAGATTTCAAAAGAATAATCAAGGCTGTAATTTACAAGGTGATCTTCTGCTTTGGAATTATAATGCAACAAGTGTACCTCAATCTAAAAGGTATTGGAAAAAAATCCCTGTATTCTGCGTCCCGTTAGTCAATTTGATTTCACAGCAATAGTAAGAAGTTTAGTTTAGTTCAGAGATACAGCGTGGAATCAGGCCCTTCGGCCCACCGAGCCTGCGCTAACCAGTGATCCCCGCACACTAACACTATCCTACACACACTAGAGACAGTTTACAATTATACCAAATCAATTAGCCTACAAACCTGTACCTCTTTGGAGTGTGGGAGGAAACTGGAGATGCACTCAAGAAAACCCACGCAGGTCACGGGGACAATGTACAAACTCCGTCCACAGTCAGGATCGAACCTGGGTCTCTGGAGCTGTAAGGCAGCAACTCTACTGCTGAGTCACTGTGCCGCAGAAGTTGATTTATTAAGTTCAACTCAATAACTATCGGAATCAGGATAGATTTGGCAATTTAAAAGCTGCTGACACAGGACCAGTTACCCAGAATATTTTTAGGCCATTTTTCTTCATGAGGCTATTTGAAACAAATGCCCAGTTAAATGTCAACAAACTACCATTTGATTCTTGACAAATGGTGTGTGATCTTAATAAAAGTCTACAACAGGTTATGCTGTAATACGTAGCCTTAAAAACATGCCACAGGAATTACACTGCTCTATTGAGTGAATGATTTCAGTAAAAATTCTTATTTAATGTATAACAGCTTTAACTCTGAATAGAGCAGATAACTTCTGAAATCCGATAACTCTGAAAGTTAAATTATAAAGCAGATTTAGGACAAGTCAAAATTAGTCATGATTTATCTTTGTTAAAAATCATTAGAGATTTATCTTTTCGCATCTGGTCGAAGGTACAGACGTTTGAAAGCGCACACTACCAGACTCAGAAACAGCTTGTGTAGAAGGGAACCGCTGAATCCGAAGATGGGCCCAAAATGCTGGAGTAACTCAGCGGGACAGGCAGCATCTCTGGAGAGAAGGAATGTGTGACGTTTCGGGTCGAGACCCATCTTCAGACTCAGCTTCTTCCACTCTGTTATCAACTTTCTGAATGGTCCTTCCATAAGCTAAGGTACAGTCCCATTCACCTCTACTGAATTTCAGATATTAGACTTTGTCTAGGAGACTGAAGCGCTGCACTGCTGAGAACTATATTCTACACTCTGTATCTTCCCCTTTGCTCTGTCAATTGTACTTGAGGTTGGCTTGATTGTATCTACGTTTGCATGGGCGAAAATCCAGGGGGGGGGGGGAAACGACACGTCCCCCGCGTGCTTTGAGAGGTGGGGGACAATCCTCCACATGTTTTGTCATCCGGACTTTATCAGATGATTTCTAAGGGCTGAATCGGCCCATTCACGGGGCCTTTCAGCGCCCAGCGCGGCTTAAAATCAAACTTCTGCATCGAGGCGATCGAGGCGATCGAGGCTCCCGATGTTGAAGCCCCCGCCGGCCGATGAAATGCCCTGTGAACGGGCCGATTCAAGCCCCACAATTCGGGGCGGACGAAGCTGCTGTTGCTGGAGTTCGGAGTCGGTCACCAACCAGGTCAGCTCCCGATGTTACCATCCACAGGGCCCACGGCCGAAGCCTCGCGTGTGTGCACATACGCGCGCGGCCGCTAAGAAATTGTGTGTCCCCCATGTTTTGATAGCGATTTCCGTGCGTGTACATTTGATATATCTGATCTGTTTGGATAGCCGTCAGAACAAAGGTTTTCACTGCCCCTGGGTATACGTGACAATTCTAAACCTAAACCTAACCATCCCATATGCAGAATATAACCTAATAACAAACACTTGACATTACTAAAAAAGAGGTAATTTTGACTTTAGTTATTTGTATAAAATAGACAGTCTCTATAGACAGACATTTAATGGTCAATATTTTTCAACTGACAAGGAGGCCATTAGCCCATTGAGTTTATGGACTTCCAGGGCAAACCCATCTTGTTTCATTCCCACTCAGTTCCCTGTAATGTATTCTCTCTCAGGTGTCCACCACACCCCTATCTGATTATCCCAATATCTACCCACAAGGAATAATTTATGGTGGTGAATTAACCCAGCATAAATGCTGGCAATTATTTCAAGAGGGCTTCAAAACAGGGATGTAATGTTGAGGCTCTATAAGGTGCTGATCAGGCCGCATTTGGAATATTGTGAGCAATTTTGGGCACCATATCTGTGGAAGGATGTGCTGGCTCTGGAGAGGGTCCAGAGGAGGTTTACAAGAATGATCCCAGGAATGAGTGGGTTAACCTATGATGAGCGATTGTCGACACTGGGCCTGTACTCACTGAAGTTAAGAAGAATGAGGGAGGACCCCATTGAAACATACAGTATCGTGAAAGGCTTGGATAGAGTGGATGAGTGGAGGATGTTTCCACGAGTGAGAGTCTAGGACTGGAGGTCATACTCAGAATTAAAGGATGTTCTTTTAGGAAGGAGATGAGGAGAAATTTCTTTAGTCAGAGGGTGGTGAAGGCTGTGGAGGCCAAATGAGTGGGTATTTTATTTTAAGGCATTGATAGATAGATTCTTAATTAGTACAGGTGTCAGAGGTTATGGGGAGAAGGCAGGAGAATGGGGTTAGGACAGATGGGAGAGAATGGGAGAGATAGATCAGCCTTGATTGAATGGCGGAGTTGACTTGGTGGGCCAAATGGCCTAATTCTACTCCTATTTCTTATGAACCTAGAAAATAGATTTCTTGGAGATGTGGGAGGAAATCAGACCACCTGGATCATACGAGGTCACGAGGATTATATGCAAGTTGTACTTGAACAGCAGCTGAGGTCAGAATTGATTGTTGGTTATTGGTCATTTTGTTATTGTTATCATTAATAGGAAGGAAAATAGAGAAAGATGTGTAAAAGGCAGCTTAATTTTTACTATTGCACATGTTACATTAGCTTAGCTAAGTTTATTGTTGTCACGTGTACTGAGGTACAGTGAAAAGCTTTTGTTGCCTGCTAACCAATCAGCGAAAAGACAATACATGATTATAATTGAGCCGTTCACAGTGTACGGATAAATGATACGTTATTGGCAAGGTCAAAATTTTCTTCTATTTTTGTAGCAGATAGACTGAGGAAATTTGGCATCTATCCATTGACTTACTTATTTCTACAGACGATCATAGAAAGCATGCAATTAGGATGCATCACAATTTGATTTGGTACTGCTCTGCCTAACCCCACACAAAATTGCTGACAGTTGTGGATGTATCCATCACACCGACAAGCCTCTACCTCAAAGACTCTGTCCACATTTCACACAGCCTCAGGAAAACCGCCAACATTATTGAAACGTACAGAATAGTGAAAGGCTTGGATAGAGTGGATGTGGAGAGGATGTTTTCACTAGTGGGAGAGTCTAGGACAAGGGGGTCATAGCCTCAGAATTAAAAGGCGTTCTTTTAGGAAGGAGACGAAGAGTAATTTCTTTAAGGGCCTGTCCCACGAGCATGCAACTGCATGCGGCAAGCGCAACCAAACCAGAAGCGGGGGCCGTGCGGAGGTCGAGTGATCCCCGTACAGGGCCGATCCCACCAGCATGCGACTGGTTGCAGCGAGCGCGACCAAACCGGAAGCGGGGGCTGCGCGGAGGTCGAGTGATCCCGTACGAGTTGACGTGAAGTTCGAGCGAAGTCTGCGGGAAGTTCGCACTAGGTGTACGCCGTCAAGACGATGCATACGGTGTCGAGATGGTGTGCACGCCCGTGGAGGCGCTGCGTACGGCCACAATGTGGGTGCGGGCCGGCAGGCCGTTGCCGCGCGGAACTTTTGGACAGTGTCAGTTTTTCGGAGCTCCGCACGATGTCGGGACCAGCTCCACACAACTCCATACGGCTCCGGCGATCAAAGTGGGACCGGCCCCGCAAGGCCGTACGGCTCAAGCGACCATGTTAGGTCGCACTTGCCGCATGCAGTCGCATGCTCGTGGGACAGGCTCTTTAGTCAGAGGGTGATGAATCTGCGGAATTCTTTGCCACAGAAGGCTGTGGAGGCCAAGTCAGTGAATATATTTAAGACAGGGGTAGATAGATTCTTGATTAGTATGGGTATCAGGAGTTATGGGGAGAAGGCAGGAGAATAGGGTTGGGAGGGAGAGATAGATCAGCCATGATTGAATGGCGGAGTAGACTTGATGAGTTGAATGGCCTAATTCTGCTCCTATCACATGAACGTATGTAATCAAGGATCATTTACATTCTGATCATTCTCTCCCCTCTTCTCTCCCGTCGCGCTGAAGATAGAGAAGCTCTAAAGCGCCCACCACCAGATTCGTCCGTACTATCGAAGACTATTGATCTGACCACTTATAAATCAAGAGCATAGTCCCATAATCTCATAACCTACCTCATTGCGGCCCTTGCACATGTTTTACCTGCTCATTCCGTAAAGCTGCAGCATTTATAATCTGCGCTCTATTTATTCACTTTGCACAACCTGTTGTGTAATAGTTCGACTGTATTCATGTAGCCGATGATTTGACTGGATAGCATAGAATACAAATGTTTTTTTATTGTATCTCGATACATGTGACTAAACCAATACCAAACCCATCCAAATGTCACCACCAGCTTGGATTCGATTTTGGGTTTTGCCAATAAGCCACTTGAACATTTCTACTGATAATCCAACACTAGCACAGTGTTAATAACATTTTCTGACTGAGATCATGTTCATAAGTGATAGGAGCAGAATTAGGCCATTCGGCCCATCAAAACTACTCTGCCATTCAATCACGGCTGATCGATCTCTCCCTCCTAACCCCATTCTCCTGCCTTCTCCCTATAACCCCTGACACCTGTGCTAATCAAGCATCTATCTATCTCTGCCTTAAAAATATCAATTGTCTTGACCTCCACAGCCTTCTGTGGCAAAGAATTCCACCGATTTGCCACCCTCTGACTAAAGAAATTCCTCCTCAACTCTTTCCTAAAGGAACGTTCTTTAATTCTGAGGCTGTGACCTCTGGTCCTAGACTCTCCCACAAGTGGAAACATCCTAATAATTTAATATTAGTGAAGAGCCGGCATTAAAAATCCATTAAACATAAGCCTTTATATCTATCTCTGCCGTAAAAATATCCATTGAGATGTCGCAATATAACTTAATTACCAGCCGTCAATCTCTCATATGTTCAATTTGTGAGATAAAGAAGAAGTGAGTTTTTCTTTTGAGCTCCCCCTCAGAAGTGACATGTAAACAAAGTTCTGAAGTTAATGCAGCCACCTCGTAAAGTCTCCA
This sequence comes from Amblyraja radiata, assembly GCF_010909765.2. Classification (NCBI taxonomy): domain Eukaryota; kingdom Metazoa; phylum Chordata; class Chondrichthyes; order Rajiformes; family Rajidae; genus Amblyraja; species Amblyraja radiata. Next base: position 27,205,543 of record NC_045956.1, read on the forward strand.
TGGTTGCTATAGTTCCTGCTTAGTATGAATGATCCTACACATTAGAGAGTCTTACATTGACGATCCCATAATGTTGTTCTGTTTAATGAAAATGCAGGCTGAAAATAAGGTCCACAACTTCTAATCGGCCTAACAGAATCAAGTCAGTGTGCCCAGTCAGAAGGCCAATCTCCAGGGAAGCCAGGCCCAGACAGGGGCAAGCCTTGGAATGATAGGCAATGACGCCATGTGAAATATAACTCAAGCAATTCATGCAAGTCACAGTCATTAGATTATTTACTCCTTTTTAGAGTGTGTGCTTGATATTTTCATTGAGTGATCTTTCACAATCAAACCAAAGCAAGATTTTACTCCTCCCCCCCCCCCCCCCCCCCCCCCCCAACCCGGTCACACGGTCACGGTGGCACAGCAGTAGAGTTGCTACCTTACAGCGAATGCAGCGCCGGAGACCCGGGTTCGATCCCGACTACGGGTGCTGTCTGTACGGAGTTTGTACGTTCTCCCCGTGACCTTTCTCCGAGATCTACGGTTTCCTCCCACAATCCAAAGACGTACAGGTTTGTAGGTTAATTGGCTTGGTAAATGTAAAAATTGTCCCTAGTAGGATAGTGTTACTGTGCGGGGATCGCTATTCGGCGCGGACCCGGTGGGCCGAAGGTCCTGTTTCTGCGCTGCATCCCTAAACTGAACTAAACTCCCCATTCACAGAATGAGCTAAGAGTAGCTGGAATAGACCGGTGGTATCACGAGTTCCAATTCTCAAATAAAATACAACCAATGAACAACATTGCACTTTAGAATAATAGAGCTCTGACTACAAACCCCAGAATTCATCACATTGAGTTGGCCACTTTAGCCCCAATATGTGTCAGAATTGACCAGCGCTGATGGAAGGCCATCAACCTGATACATTAGCAAAATAAATCACAAAGTGCTGGAGTAATCAGGCAGCATCAGCGAGAAATAGACACAAAATGCTGGGGTAACTCAGCGGGACAGGCAGCATCTATGGAGAGAAGGAATGGGTGATGTTTCGGGTTGAGACCCTTCTTCAGCAGAACATGGATAGGCAATTTTTCAGGTCGAGACCCTTCCATAGAGCCGACCCGACCCCAAACATCACCTATCTGCTCTCCAGAGATACTGCCTGACCTGCTGTGTTACGTCAGCATTGTGTGTTTGATACTCAAGATTCCAGCATCTATAATTCCTCGTGTCGACCTGAAACATTAACTCTTTTCCTCTGTAGAACAATTGAGTATTTCCAGTATTCTCTATTCTTATTTCAGACTTCTATCTGCTGGGGTTTGTTTTATGCTTGTCAATTCTGATGAACCTGTTATGTGAAATAAAAACATAAAATGCTGGAAACACTCAATGTGCGGCAGCATCTATGATAAGATAAAAGACCACCAGAACACATTTCTGAATTCATTTAGATTTTGAGCATTGTGAACATTTTGATGTTCAATCATTTTTTCTCTCTCCACACACCTCCTGCACTGATGGATATATCAAATGGTTCACGAATGGTAGTGCTTTGTATTTCATATTTCTAGCATTTTTGTTTCCTTCACTGTTCTCTTTCATTTCCTTCTATCTACTCCAGCTCCAGACAGATAAGTGCCAGGCCATCACCATCTTCTTGAATTGAATTTGAAATGGAATTCTTTATTGTCACAGGTTACAAGTCACAGTTCAATCAGAATCTGAATCTGAATTCTTTGCTTACAAACTCAAGGAACGAAAATAGTCGCCACAATAGTCGCCAAAGTCACAAAGTACCCCCGCCGTCTCCTCTGTTCTCCCCCCCCCTACCCCCCACAGTAGTTCCCCCTCACTCCAGGGCTTACTATCCCGGAGCCAGGGATCCCTTGCCGGGGATCGCCGGAGAAGAGCTCCGACCGCTGGCCTGCCTGCGACCTATAACATCCAGAAGCCGTGGTCCCCGGTAAGAAAGTGGCCGATTCGGGCACTCCAAGCCGCAGAGTGTGTTCCATCCGTCCCGACATCGGAGCTTCGATCATCCCGACGAGAGGGCCTGTACATCAGGCTGCTCGTAGCGGCGACTACGGAGGGTCAAGGCCCCAAACACGGGTGAACAAAAGGAGGACGACTGACTGAACTTTATTGCCTTCCATCACAGTGATCACTGTGGTGGATGTTTATGTTAAGTTCTATCGTTCTTTTAATTGTGCTGTGTTCTTTTAATTGTACGGCTGCATGGTAACTCAAATATCACTGTGCCTTAATTGGTGCATGTGACAATAAATGTGAATCTGAATCTGAATTCTTTGCTTGCATACCCAAGGAACGAAAATAGTCGCCGTAAAGGGCGCTGACAAAGTCACAAATTACCCTTGCCGTCTCTTCCTTTGTTCTCAACCCCCTCCCCACCACAGTGGTTCCCCCTCACTCCAGGCCCTCCTTTGTTCTTCCCCCCCTCACGGCGGTCCCCTCACGGCGCTCCCCCCACGCCGTGTTCTCGTTTGTTCTCCCCCCCGCTCCGCGGGCTCTGTCGTCCCAGGCTCCGTTCGACAAAGGCTCCTCTCCCAGCCTTCACCGCCATCTTTTGTTTCATTCTTGTAACAGAGGCATCCCATTTTTCATCCCTCTAGCCCTTTTTCATCAATCAGCCACTCTGCCATCCATTGAGAAATTTGTAATCATCAATAAGAGATGGAATCGACTGATTGACCAAATGGTGCCAGCACTACAACCTGGCTCACAATATCAATAAACCCAAAGAACTGATTGTGGACTTTGGAAGAGGAAGTATGAGGACCCACAATCCTGATTATATCAATGGTGGAGAGAGTCAAACACTTCAAATTCCTCGGGCGTGCATATTTCCGAAGATCTTTCCTGGACTCAGCACACTGGTGCAATTATAAAGAAAGCACATCAGTGCCTCTACTTCCTGAGAATATTACGGAGAGTCAGTATGTCAAAGAGGATTCTCTTGAACTTCTACAGGTGTACAGTAGAGAGCATACTGACTGGTTGCATCACGGCCTGGTTCGGCAACTTGAATGCCCAGGAGCAAATAAGACTGCAAAAAGTTGCGAACACTTGCCCAGTCCATCACCGGCTCTGACCTCCCCACCATCGAAGGGATTTATCGGAGTCGCTGCCTCAAAAAGGCAGCCAGCATCATCAGAGACCCACACCATCCTAGCCACACATTCATTTCACATCTACCATCGGGAAGAAGGTACAGGAGCCTGAGAACTGTAATGTCCAGGTTCAGCAACAGCTTCTTCCCTACAGCCATCAGGCTATTAAACACGACAACCTCAAATAAGCTCTGAACTGCAATAGACTATTATTATTTTTATTGCACTATTTGGTTTGTTTCTTGAGTATGGGTGTATGTGTATATATATATATATATATATATATATATATACATACACATATTGTGAGTATGTGTATATGTACACACTGAACTTTTATCTTCTCTCTCTCTCGTTTATCATATCACACTATGTTTACATATTCAGTTGTGCTGCAGCAAGTAAGAATTTCATTGTTCTATCTGGGACACATGGTAATAAAAGACTCTTGACACTTGAACCTCGGGCAAATAGCAAGGAAGTTGCAATTGCAGCCTGAGGCAGTGCTCGTGTGGTTCCAACCCCACTTTATACCATTTTACGAGGATGTTGCCAGGACTAGAGGGTCTGAGTTATAGGGAGAGGTTGAGTAGGCTGGGTCTCTATTCCTTGGAGTGCAGGAGGATGAGGGGTGATCTTATAGATAGGATTTTGCAATATTCAAAACTTTTCAATGACTGTGGGCTTGACGTAGCTTGTCTTCTCCTGCCGTAGGTGCTGTTGTAGGTTGTCGCCAGGATGACGCAGGTTGTCGCTAGGTAACGTTGGTTGTCGCCGGGTGATGACTTCGGTGAATTCCATTGATGACTATCTACATCAACCTACGTCAACCGGCGACAGGTACCGGTGACAGAATTGTCTTCAGTTGTCGCCGACAGGGTCGTTGCTTGTCGTAGTTTGTCGCGGGTAGACGTAGGTTGACTTTGGTTGTCGTAGGTGTAGGTCATAGGTCGACGTCTTAATGGGTCGCCGGTTGTCGGTTGCTTGCCGTAGCTTGACGTCGACTAGGTGGTAAGTTGTTGTAGACAATGTCATAGACATTGTCGTAGGGGGTGTCCAGTCGCCGCTTTTTCGGCGACCTGCTATGACTGTGACAGTCGCCGGCAGTCGCCGAAAAAAGCGACTAAGTGGGACAGGCCCTTTGCACAGCTGATAGACACAAAATGCTGGAGTACCTCAGCAGGACAGGCAGCATCTCTGCATTAGTGCATAACCCATGATTGCACTTGGTTCAAGTCTTGCTGCATGCAAAACATAAACGGAATTATGCATTTGAAGAAATGCTCATGCCCTGTTTACAACATTGCAATTGAACAGTTTCAGGAGGATTTAGTAAACAAACATCATCGTGGCACAATGGCTCAACTGTTTTAATGCTCAACATCAGGGATGGAAGTATTGGCATGAATAAACTTTCATAACCCAAAGGGAGTTTGTGAATGTTCTTTTTATGTCCAAATGTGTGAAAGGTTACTGCAGTCATTCAATTTCCAGTTCACAAATAAAATTATTTATTTTCTTCTCACTTTTAAGGTCATAAGATCGTAACTGATACGAGTAGAATTAGGCCATTTGGCCCATCACATGTATTCCGCCATTCAATCATGGCTGATCTATCTTTTCCCTGCAGCACAACTGGCCTCTGCGAACTGCCATCCCACAGTGCCAGAGACCTGGTCCCGGGGTCCCTGCGACCAACTGCACCCCCCCCCTCCCAACCCCCCCCCCCCCCCCCCCAACAGCTCCACCCACCAGAGCACAGTGCGTAAGATAGAACCTGAGCGTTTAACAGCACTGGGCCTCTACTCGCTGGAGTTTATAAGGTTAAGGGGGTTCTCATTGAAACATACATAATAATGAAAGTCATACTGCAGATAGAGTGGATGAGGAAAGAATGTTTCCACTGGTGGGAGAGTCTAGGACCAGAGGGCACAGCCTCAGAATTAAAGGGCGCTCTTTAGAAAGGAGGTGAGGAGGATCGTCTTTAGTCAGAGGGTGGTGAATCTATGGAACTCATTGCCACAGAGAGCTGTGGAGGCCAAGACAGTGGATATTTTTAAGGCAGAGATAGACAAATTCTTGAAGAGAACGGGTGTCAAGGGATATGAGGAGAAGGCAGGAAATGGGATTGGGAGGCAGCGATCAGCCATGATTGAATGGCGGAGTAGACTCGATGGGCCGAATGGCCTAATTCTACTCCTAATTCAACGTGAAATTATGAACCTGTGCACTGGAGCACCCGGAGGAAATCCATGCGGTCACATGGAGCACTCGAGGCCAGGATCACAACAAGGCAGCAGCTCCACCAGCGACCCACACAAGCCAGACAACGCATACAGAATCCACAGAAGCCAACCACACCCCAAACCCGCACATCTCCGCAATGCGGGAGGCGACTCGAGCACCTGAGTTCAGGATCAAACTCGGGTCTCTGGCGCTGTGCGGGGGCAACCCTACCACGGTGCCACTGAGCCGTCCCAAGGTATTGTGCATTTGGTATCCTTTACTGTTTATTGTGTAGTATCTGTTTATTGGATGTTTTTTTCAAATAGTACTGTACATATCAACCCCCTTATTCGGTTATAGCAGACAATCGGTAATAACGGACGCCATCTCATTGTACCATCCGTTATTGCGAGGGTTTACTGTATATATACGCCTCTCTCCAGTAAAGGAAATTCTACCAGATGTTTATGCCTTTCCTGTAATGCCACACAAGGCATATTACAAGCCGAATCAAATCACACTATCATAGTGTCACGCTGATGATAGAACACTCAGCGGGCTAGATGGCATCTCTGGAGGACATGGATGGGGGATGTTTTGGGTGGTTTGGAAGGAGGCAATTTGTTTCATCATGCCCATGTAGACACTAAATGACCTTGCTCCAAATCCTTTATCATCGTTACTCTTTTGCACATATTTCATTCATTTGTTCTATATCTCTCTACATCACCATCTGCATCTCTCGATTCCCTTCCACCCAACTCTCAGTCTAAGGGTATTGATCCACAATGTCACCCGTTCCTTCTCAACAGAGATGCTGCCTGTCCCGCTGAGTTACTCCAGCATTTTGTGTCTATCTTCGGTTTAAACCAGCATGTGCAGTTCCTTCTGATACAATTCTCTCTTCCAGTCCTCTTGGCTCTGACCAACCACAGATACTGCAGTTCCACCAAATATACTTAAATTAATAGCAAAACTGTTGGACAAAAAGAACCAATCTGCTGTAAGTCCCACTAACAACATTCAACAATCTATGTCTGGCGAGCCTGGATTATGACACAAAGTTTCAGTGTCTCTAGGACTCACATTCTGTTCATTTTACAACGTTCTCACAGATGAATAACTGATATCAGCAGCAAACTAGATATATCAGTGAAACTAATTATGGCGTATTTATGTGTACCTATGTGTTTTTGTACCGTATCATCATATCATATATAGTTATTAAAAGTCTGATCTTGTACTTGAGTATATGTGTGTGTAAATGTGTGTGTTTATGTGTATATGTGTGTGCATGTGTGGTTGTCTCTACATCTTCGCAAAAACACTGCGTGGTAACGATTACAATTTTACATATTCTGATTGACATTATTCCCCTCTAGGCAGACAGCACCTTCACTGAACATTTTATGCTTTATTTCTTGACTTATTCTTGACTTATTACTGATTAAAATTTTATAAAAATTAAAAGACTTTGAATTTAAAATGACTGGCTTCAACTGATGATGTCACAAAGGCTTGGCTAGCAGTGATCAGCTTCACTGATGATTTCATCCAATATTTGACAGGTTATTCACGATTAAAGCTTTAAAAATGCCAACTTTCACAAGATTTTTACATATCCTGATTCACATTTCCCCCCTCTAGGCAGAGATCACTTTCACTGAACATGTTATGCTTTATTTCTCGACTTATAACTGATTAAAGTTTTTAAAAATCCAATAGACTTTGAATTTAAAACAACCAGCTTCAACTGATGATGTCACAATGGCTCGGATAGCAGTGATCAGCTTCAATAAAGATTTCATCCTATATTTCATGTAATTCACGATTAAAGCTTTAAAAATTTCAACTTTCACAAGATTTTTACCATTAAAATCATTCCTGCCAGCTTCCAGTGCTTTTGGCAAAAATTCGTTTCAGCTGCACTTCTTATTGCATGCTGCATGTGGTACAGGCGCTCCAAGCCGAGGCGGCACCCGAGGTCGACTGCCGTTTTTCTATGTTTCTATGTTTCTATATTAGCCCTGGTATCTGCAAACATTTAAATTGTTATCTACATAACAGCTATGCCTCAGACTACTCCCCTCTCCCAGTCTGAAGTCTTCATGCTTCAAAGTCTTCAACAGAAAATATAAAGCAGCTCTCAGGTCATAAATCATGTCATACGAGTAGAATGAGGCCATTCAAGGCCTATCAAGTCTACTCTGCCATTCAGTCATGGCTCATCTATCTCTCCCTCCTAACCCCATTCGCCTGCCTTCCCCCCATAACCTCTGACACCCGTACTAATCAAGAATCTCTATCTCTTCGTTAAAAATATCCACTGACTTGGCCTCTACAACTTTCTGTGGTAAAGTTCCACAGATTCACCATCCTCTGACTAAAGAAATTCCTCCTCATCTCCTTCCTAAAAGAACATCCCTTAATTCTGAGGCTATGACCTCTAGTCCAAGACTCTCCCACCTTCACATGGTGCAGTACTCAGGAAGTGCTCTCCATCCCAAATGCCTTCTCTCTTCTGATGCAGTAAGCAGAGGGCACACCTTTTTTAACAGATGGAGACACTGCACCATTCAACGGAGAACTAAAGACTTTTAGTTTGTTTAGGCGCAAAATGCCGGAGTAGCTCTGCGGGACAGGCAGCATCTCTGGAGAGAAGGAATAGGTGACGTGCTCCAAATGCGGCCTGACCAACGCCTTATTGAGCCTCCGCATTACAGCATTGTGGGCCTGCAAAGGGTGCTGGAGGTCGGACGGGCCACTGAGAACAAAGGGACCCGGTGTGGGGGTAGGGGGACCATTGGGGACTGAATGGAATACTTTGTAACTTTGGCAGCACCCTTTACATGGCGACTATTTGCATACCTTGTGTATGCAAAACAAAGAATCTCACCATGACATGTCACATGTGTAAATAATGTATAGTCCATTCAGTTTCAAATTTTAAAAAAAGGATTTGCCAGTGGAAACACTCATCATTGGCAAGGGACTGGGAGTGATATGTCTTTAGGGTTGCCAACTATACAATATTAGCCGGGATATCCCGTATTTTGGGCTCCAATGGTTTGTCCCATATGGGACCACCCTTGTCCCATATTTGACTGCTACTACTCAGGTCGAGGGGACTGTCGGGTCGGAGCACTGTGCCCGGCCCCGCCTCACCCGTCCCGACGTGGTGCAGCCCATGGAGTGCAGCAGCAGCAGCGCGTCGCCCGTGGCCCTGTCGGTCGGCAGCCCAGCCAGCTGTCCGACATTCGGACCTTCGCTTACCGCCACCACCCCTCCTTCTTGTGGCCGATCATCGGTTCATTAGTTGGATCGGGTACCGGACTTTGCGCGCGGCGTCGCACAGACCAAAACTCCTCAGCTGGACCGCCGGCAGTCCAGCACGCAGGCCAACTCATCATTCACCCAGCCACGGCTGAGTCGATCAACAAATTGCCGTCGGGAATTTATCCCGTATTTTGACCTTTTGTCCCTTATTTGGGAGTGAGAAAGTTGGCATCTCTCTTTGTCGTAGAGCAAGAAGAAACAGCTGAGCGAGAAGCTGGAAAGGAAAAATAATTTTTAAAAGGCAAAGAAACTTTAAAAAAATCTAAGATTCTGCTACAAATCCTGAAATATTTTTACTTAAACATCCCGTCCAGCAGCTTTTCCCATCCAAGTTTGTACGTGGGTGGCTTATGACTGGGCACTTACTAACTCACAAAAGCAACATGATTTGACTTCAATATAAACAAACTGTACACTGGTCGGTACTTTACTGCCTGTTCAGAATCTAACAGCAAACTTTAAAAATTGGGCTATATGGACCATCATCTAACAAGAAAAAACCCACAGCCAATTTTCAGTCATGCACATTTTGTGGCTTGTCATCAAGACACAAACAACAAACTAATAATCTACACTTAGGTATCGCGTTAAGGATAGCTAAAGGGATATACTGTAGGGTGGCACAGTGGTGTAGCACTACTGCCTTGCAGCGCCAGAGACTTAGATTTGATCCCGACCATGGGTGCTGTCTGTACGGATTTTGTACGTTCTCCCCGTGACCTGCGTGAGTTTTCTCCAAAATCTTCGGTTTCCTCCCACACTCCAAAGAACCACTGGTTTGTAGGTTAATTGGCTTGGTGTAAATGTAAAATTGGCCTTAGTGTGTGTAGGATACTGTTAATGAGCAGGGATCGCTGGTCGGTGTGGACTCAGTGGGCCGAAGGGTCTGTTTCCGCGCTGTATCTCTAAACTAAACTAAAATATAACAAACTAGAGGGAGGAAACAAGTACTGTAACTTGCTGGATGACATAAAGTCCTGATGAAAAAAACAAAAAGTCCTGATGAAAAAAAGCAAGTGACAAATTAATGATTAACTATATATTGTGCCTATTTCAACACAATTACGGTATCAGTGCATTAGCTCAGTATACTCGACATCCACCACAAATAGCAATAAAATCGTAAAATCTTTATATATTAGGCACAATGTCACACTGGGCAACCTGAGGAGCACCTTCAGCAACAGACTGGTTCCACCAAGATGCAGCACAGAACGCCACGGGAGATCCTTCTTCCCTGTGGCTATCAAACTCCTCACCTTTCTGTCGTGGGGTAGGCCGAAGCCATCCTCCCCCAATCCTTTCTACTCGTCACTTTAAATTCATGTTTCATGTATCTTGTTGTGTTTTATGACTGTTATCAGACCTATTCCCCTCTTGAGATAAATAAAATTCTATCGTATTGTATTGTATCGTATCGTATAACTATCATATCGTAGAACCCATACTAATCAAGAATCTATCTATCTCTGTCGTAAAAATATCCATTGACTTGGCCTCCACTGCCTTCTGTGGCAAAGAATTCCATAGAAATAGAAATAGTTCTATCGTATCCAAAGATAGAGATAGTTCTATCGTATCGTATGGTAACTATCTGTGCAATAACAGGCAACAATAGCAAGTGCTTCATTCTGAGACTTAGGACATTACTTACAGATTTGGTGGATCACCACACTGTATATTGTGCATAATCCCATCTGTGACAATTATTTATGAACTGTCTATATATAATGCAATTCAGGGGCATCACTCTGTTTTCACAATATGGCTATCATCTGCAGTTGCTTTCTTCATGACCAGTTCATCAATAGTTAATTGTTTGGTTGAATTCCCTGCCACAATGAGCTGAAAATAACAACCTGAAAGAAAGCATGGAGTGAACCATCTGTCTGCCGAAATCCCGTGGAGGGATTGGAGATTTTTGCTCTGCAAGTAAGAAGATTGAAAGTGGAAGAAGCAATTTCACGCTTAAATCTGCACTTTTATGTTATTCGCCTTTACATTATTCCAAATCCCATATGTTTCCTCTCTAAGTATTCATCTATGGCAGGAGTCTGAAGACGGGTCTCGGCTGGAAACATCATCTATTATTCCTTCTCTCCAGAGATGCTGCCTGTCCTGCTGAGTTACTCCAGCATTAGTGTGTCTATCTTCGGTTTGAACCAGCATCTGCAGTTCCTTCCCACACATTGATGGCAGGTCCTATGCACACAGAATTGCACGTCAGGCCACTGACACTGGCAAATGCATTGGTTCACTGTTCTCCGGTCTTGGAATGTTGCTTTCAGCTCAACAATCTGCTTCTAGTTTTATCTGAAGCATTAGGGTTGCTTTGCCAACTGATATCAGGTGGGGCAACACAAGGAGAGCTACAAGTGCTTCATTGTTTCCCAGGCTGCAAATGGGAATATCTGCCGGGGTACCATTAGGAAGAAGATGAGGAGGAATTTCTATAGTCAGAGGGTGGTGAATCTGTAGAATTCTTTACCACAGAAAGCTGTGGAGGCCTGGTCAATGGACAATAATTACGACAGAGATAGACAGATTCTTGATTAGTACGGATGTCAGGGGTCATGGGGAGAAGGCAAGAGAATGGGGTTAGGAGGGAGAGATAGATCAGCCATTGAATGATGGAGTACTTGATGGTCCGAATGGCCTAATTCTGCTCCTACCACTTACGACCTCCAGAAGATCATGGGTGAAGCTCAACAGACTTCGTACTGGAGTTGGGCGTTTCAATGCCAGCAAGTGGAGATGGGGGCTCTGCCAGTGCCCAGCCTGTGAATGCGGAGCAGAACAATAGACAGCCTACCATGTCATCTCTGGGTGTCCCCTCCCATTGGTACGGAACATTTGCATTTTTCAGCGAAATTGTGCAATATGGTGCATACTGTAGTGAGTCTTATAACTTACACTTGAATGCAATATATGTGCTTTAAATTGGATTGGAGCGTTTTTGAAAGGGGGGAGGCTGAGCGATCACTGATCACTGGCCTTGGGGGTACCCGGTGAGGGAGTGGAGCAACTGAGTGGGGAGAGGGTGTGGAAGAACGGTGTCCCCCCCTCCCAGGGTAGGAACGTTTTGAAATTTGATGTATTAAAATCATGTTTTAGTGCACTGTAGAAGTATGATTTCAATGTTTTTTGTATGAATTATTTTTAAGAGGTAACTTTTTAAGGGGTAACTTTCTCCACACAACGGGTGATGGGTGTATGGAACAAGCTGCTAGAGGAGGTAGTTGAGGCAGGGACCATCCCAATATTTAAGAAAAAGTTAGACTGATACATGGATAGGACAGGTTTGGAGGTATGGACCAAAAGCAGGTGGCGTAGCTGGGACATGTTGGCGGGTGTGGGCAAGTTGCGCCAAAGGGCCTGTTTTCACACTGTATCACTCTATGACTACATTATACCTCCACCATGCATGAATGCTTCAAAATCAAGTGATCGAGTTTTATTGCCATATACTCAAGCATAGAAACATAGAAAATAGGTGCAGGAATAGGCCATCGGCCCTTCGAGCCTGCACTGCCAATCAATATGATCATGGCTATTCATCTAAAATCAGTAACTCTTTCCTGTTTTTCCCGATATCCCTTGATGTCATTAGCCCCAAGAACTAAATGTAACTCTCTCTTGAAAACATCCAGTGAATTGGCCTGCACTGCCTTCTGTGGCAGAGAATTCCACAGATTCACAACTATCTACGTGAAGAAAGTTTGTCCTCATCTCAGTCCAAACTGCCCCCCCCCTTTATTCTTGAACTGTGACCCATGGTTCTGAATGCCCCCAAAACATTTTTCCTGCAGTTGCAGTAAGTGAAAATCTAGCAGGCAAACAGGATGCTTTCACCAACCACCCCCATTTGAAGTCCACTATCTTCCACTGTTTCTACCCAGTGCTTGGTACTTACTTCCAGCAGCCACTGCTTGTCCTCCAGGATGCACCGAGCCGCAGCCTGATCCATGCTGGTCACCTGGGCGAATTTGGCACAGACTCTCTCTCTCTCTCCCCCCACTCTTCCGCTCTCTCTCCTCTCAACCTCCCTCTCCCTCTATCTCTCCCCTCCCCCTCTCTTTCCCCTCTCTCTCTCTCCTCTCTCCCTCTCTGTCTCTCCTCTCACCCCCTCGTCTCCCCCTCTCACTCTCTCCCCTTCCCCCTCTTCTTTCTCCCCCCTCTCTCTCTCCCCCACCTCTTCCCCCCTCTCTCCCCCTCTCTCCCTCCCACCTTACTCTTCCCCCTCTCTCTTGCCCCCTCTCTCCTCTCTCTCTCCCCCTCTCCCCTCTCTTTCCCCTAACTCTCTCTCCCCTAACTCTCTCTCACACCTCTCTCTCTCCTCCTCTCTTTCTTCTCTCTCTCCCCCTCTCTCTCCCCCCTCTCTCCTCTCTCTCCCCCTCGCTTCCCTCCAACCTCTCTCTTTCTCCCTCTCTCTCTATCTCCCCCTCTCTCTCCCTCTCCACACACTCTCCCCTCTCTCTTTCCCCTCTCTCTCTGTCTCTCACCTCTCTCTTCCCTCTCTCCTCCTCTCTTCCCCATTTCTCCCTCCTACCTCACTCTTCCCATTGCCCTCTCTCCCCTCTCTCTTTCTCCTCTGTCTCTATCTCGTTTTCTTTGCCCCCCTATCTCTCTCTTTCCCCCGTTTCTCTCTTTCCCCCTCTCCCCCTCTTCCCCCTCTCTCTTTTACCACCCCTCTCTCTTCCCCTTCTCTCTCCAATTCTCTCCAACCCTCTCCTCCCTCTCCACCCCCTCTCTCTCTTCCCTCTCACCCCTCTCTCACCCCCCCCCCCTCTCTCACCTCTCTCTCCCCTCTCTCCCGGCCCCCCTCTCCCTCTTCTCTCTCTCCATTCACTCCCCCTCTGTCTCTCCCCTCTCTCTCCTCTCACCCCCCTCTCTCTCTCCCCACTGTCTCCCTGTCTCCTTCCCCTCTCTCTCTCTCCACCTCCCTTTGAGAGTCTGTCCCTTCGGCACAGAGACTCTCACGGCAGCGGCAGCGGCAGCGGCGCAACGCCTCCGACGCCCGGGACATGCACTGTCCGGAGTGCTCCATGGCCAGAGCTGCAGCGAGCGACTCGCAGCCCGGCAAACACTCACCAATCCCGGCTCCCCGCATCTGTTCCCGCCGCTGGTTCTGCTCCCATCTCTCCTTCAGCCCCGGCTCTCCAACACCCACAGACCATGCAGTTTATCAGAGTTTTGAAATTTTCGTTGATCATGGAATTTCTCACCACAGAGCGTGAGAAATTTCTGATCAGCGTGAGGGCGTGAGAGTTTGCTTGAGTGCGTGATTCTCACGCTCAAAGCGTGAGAGTTGGCAGCCCTGTTCCTATTAACTTTTTCCACTCTCATCTTAAGCCCCTTATGATTTCATACACCTCTATAAGATCATTCATTCAGTTTCCTGTGCTCCAAGGAATAATGTCCTAGCTTGCCTAATGTCTCCCTATAGCTCAGGCCTTCAAGTTCTGTCAGCATACATTTCAATATACTCTGCATTGTTTCCAGTTTAATGGTATCTTTACTATAGCTGGGTTACAAAAACCGAACACAATACTACAAGTACGGCCTCACCAGGGTCTTGTACAACTGTAACATAATGTCCGACTCCTAGACTCACGCTCCCAACTGTTGAAAGCCAATGGAATAAAATCCTTCTTCATCACCCAACCTAATTGCGACTAATTGTGCTCTCAGTCTACTAAATTGTCTTCTCATAAGGTAATGGTGTAGCCCTGATTGCTCAACCTACCATGTTGCATCCTTGCAATTGTTTTAAAACTGCATTTTGGCTGTAACTGTACTGGGGTGGCACAGTGGAGCAGCGGTAAAGTTGCAGCGCCAGGTTCGATCCTGAATTTGGGTGCTGTCTGTTTGGAGTTTGTACGTTCTCCCTGTGACCTGCATGGGTTTTCTCCGAGATCTTCAATTTCCTCCCACACTCCAAAGGCGTACAGGTATGTAGGTTAACTGGCTTGGTATAAGTGTAAATTGTCCCTAGTGTGTATAGGATAGTGTTAATGTGTGGGGATCACTGGTTGGCACAGACTCGGTGCTATAACTGCATTCTGGTATTTTTCTTTTTGTTTTGCACTACCTATTGTACTTGTGTTTGACTTGATTATATTCATATTTAATATGGTTCGACTAGATAGCTCACAAAGTTTATCACTGTATCATGGAACATGTGACAATAATAAAACAATACCAAAATATCTGCCATAACTCCTTGGTGATGATGTGACTCATTCCTGGAAGTGCACAACAGAAGATATTTTGAAAGTATTTTTGCCAAATAAACTAGAAACAAACAGGACGTTATTGATACTGAGAATAGAGAATGGATGATGGACACAAAAAGCTGGAGTAACTCAGGGACAGGCAACATCTCTGGAGAGAAGGAATGGCTGATGTTTGGGGTCGAGACCCTCCTTCGGACTAGTCAAAGGAAAGGGAAAAGAGAGATATAGACGACAATGGAGAGAGACATGGCCTGTTTCCTTTATCATCTTTACATTTTACATATCTTTCATTCATTGTTCTTCATCTCACTACATCGTCGTATATATCTCTGTATCTCTCTCTCCCCTGACTAGTCTGAAGAAGGGTCTCAACCTGAAACGTCACCCATTCCTGCTCTCCAGAGATGCAGTCTGTCCTGCTGAGTTACTCCAGCATTTTGTGTCTATCTACCGTTGAAACCAGCATCTGTAGTTCCTTCCTACACATAAAGAATGGATGGATGATTGTCACTATAGGATCTTTGACTGCAAGTGTACTTTAACTAGACAATAGTCTCCCTTTAAAAAAACAAAGTGCGGGAGGTACTCGGCAGGTCAGGCAGCTTCTGTGGAGGGAATGGACTGACAATGTTTCCGGTCATGACTCTTTTTCAGATTTGCCAAGGGGATAAACTGCAGAGACATATTAATGATGTTTTAATGGAACGTGTCAGAGGCAATGCAGAAAAGTTATGAGGCTTGAGCAGTGTGAGCTGAGAATGCAAACAAAGGAACATGAATTGGTGTGAAATGCAAAAATGTTAGACATGTCACTGGAGATAGACAGAAAATCTGGAGTAACTCAGGCAGCATCTCTGGAGAGAAGGAATGGGTGACATTTCGGGTTGAGACCCTTCTTCAGACTAGCTAGGGAAAAGGGAAACGAGAGATATAGACGATGATGTAGAGAGATATAGAACAATGAATGAAAGATATGCAAAAAAGTAACGATGAAAAAGGAAACTGGCTATTGTTAGCTGTTTGTTGGGAGCAAATGAGAAGCTAGTCATCTTCCAGCGCTCCCGCAGTTCCCCGGGACATTCCCAGCGCACACGCGGCTCCCTGGGTCTGGCTTTCTAATGGCCAGAGAAATACTGAGCTAACATCATAAATGATCGATTTACAATAGAAATGTCCATAGAAAAATAGGTGCAGGAGTAGGCCATTCGGCCTTTCGAGCCAACACCGCCATTCAATATTATCATGGCTGATCACCCAGTATCAGTACCCCATTCCTGCTTTGTCCCCATATCCCTTGAATCCTTTAGCCCGAAGAGCTATATCTAACTCTCTCTTGAAAACATCCAATGAATTGGCCTCCACTGCCTTCTGGCAGAGAATTCCACAGATTCACAGCTCTTTGGATGAAAAACATTTTCCTTATCTCAGTCCTAAATGGCCTACCCCTTATTCTTAAACTGTGATCCCTGGTTCTGGGCTCCCCAAAATCAGGAACATGTTTTATGCATCTATCTTGTCCAATCCCTTAAGAATTTTATATGTTTCTACTATAAGATCTCTTATCCTTCTAATTCCAGTGAATATAAGCCCAGTCGATCCATTCTTATCTCTTAGCTCCACCCAGATAGCCTTACTAGATGAGCCATCGGTAACTTCATCTCAGACTATTGGCCTGACATACCCCTTAATTAATAAAGCAACACCTTCAGCTCTCCGATCACACCTTTACCCTGGTGAAGACTCAGCAACTGAATTTGGATACCGATAACTTGTTTGGGGTCGAAACATTGACTGAAGTGAGTCAGGTGGATGAAAGATGGGTTAAAATTTCATTTGATCAGATCATTGCCCCCTTTACCTGATGTGTGAAAGAAAATCACCCAGATGCAGTTCTTAGGAAAGTGTCTAAAAAAAAGCAAAATCAGAGTTGGATCTTATTTTTGCTGTTCAGCTCTTCCTTGATATAAATGATTCCCTTCAACTTGGTTATCACAACATTGAGCGAGCATAGGCGGGAGTAAAGGAAATCTGGATGCAAAGTTCAGCGGGGCCAAACGTGGGCAGGTGGGATGGGGAATCTTGGCTGGCATGGGCAAGTTGGTCCAAAGGGCCTGTTACTGTGCTGAAGGACTTTGACTCATTTTGAGTTTCATGTCAACTATTCTGGATTGGCACTACTAATGTGCAAATATTCGGGATTGCTTCTACAGATGCACCACAGAAAGCATTTTATCAGGATGCATCACAGCTTGGTTTGGGAACAGCTCCATCCAAGACCGCAAGAAATTGCAGCAAATTGTGGAGGCAGCCCAGACCATCACACAAACTAACCTCCCTTCTATTGACTTAATTTATACCTCACGCTGCCTCGGCAAGGCCAGCAGAATAATCAAGGACAAGTCGCACCCTGGCCACTCCCTCTTCTCCCCTCTCCCATTTGGCAAAAGGTATAGAAGTGTGAAAATGCACACCAACAGATTCAGGGACAGTTTCTTCTCAACTGTTATCAGGCAACTGAATCATCCTACCACAACCAGAGAGCAGTGCTGAATTGCTATCTACATCTTTGATGACCTTCAGTATCCTTGATCGGACTTCCTGGCTTTATCTTGCACTAAATGCCATTCCCGTATTCACTGTTATTCACTGTAAATAGCTTGATTGTTATCATGTATTGTCTTTCTGCTGACTGGTTAGCACGGAACATGAAACTAAACTGAAATGGAAGGATCAGAATTTCTATCAGCTCAAGTTCTTCTAAGATGCTACCTGATGCCTTCTCTGAAAAATATCAATGCCAAATACATTCTGACTTGAAGATGTGCTGCCATAGATATATATTTTGGCCAGTAAAATGGGAGACATGGTGATGGGATGAATCACAAGGCTTTTAAAAGCCACAAAGTTAGTTGCATCAAAGCGTGCTGGAAACAAGCCTAGGACTTCCTCACCCAAGAAGCTTTATTCAAACCTTCAAAACCTGCCAAAAAAAGTCATGAGCACGCACATTCGTGTTTATTTTCTTGATTTAAAACTGCTGAACATTGGAGTGTCAGAGAATGCGTTAAACCAAGGAATAGATATTGGCAACCGCAGAGTAAAGTAAGTAATCCTTTAATAGCAAATTTATTATTATGAGCATGGACATTTTATTTCATGTACTAATGAAGAAAGGGTGCACGTGGCACGGCGGTAGAGTTGCTGCCTTACAATGCCAGAGACCTGGGTTCCATCCTGATCACGGGTGCTGTCTGTATGGAGTTTGTACGTTCACCCCGTGATCTGCATGGGTTTTCTCCAGGATCTCCGGTTCCCTCCGTTCCAAAGATGTATAGGTTTGTGGTTTAATTTGCTTGGCATAAGTGTCAATTATGTGTTTAGGATAGCGTTCTGCGGGTTTTGCTGGTCGGTGCAGATTCGGTGGGACAAAGGGCCTGTTTCTGCGTTGTATCTCTAAACTAAACTAAAACTAAAACTACATTTTATCTCCGTATCACCCACTCCCCTGACACCAGTCTAAAGAAGGGTCTCAACCTGAAACGTCACCCATTCCTTCTCTCCAAAGATGCTGCCTGTCCCGCTGAGTTACTCCAGCATTATGTGTCTATCTTTGATTTAAACTAGCGTCTGCAGTTCTTTCCTATACATAAGAATCTGTCTCTGCTTTAAAAATATTAATTGACTTGACCTCCACAGCCTTCCGTGGTAAATAATTCCACAGATTCACCACCCTCCGACCAAAGAAATTCCTTCTAATCTCTTTCCTAAAGGAACATCCTTTAGTTCTGGGGATATGACCTCTAGTCCACTAGTGGAAACCTCTCCACATCCATTCTATCCAAGCCTATCACTATTCTGTATGTTTCAATGAGGTCTCTCCTCATTCTTCTAAACTCCAGCGAGTGCATGCCCAATGTTGACAAACTCTCATCATAAGTTAACCCAACTCATTCCTGGGGTCATTCTTCTAAACCTCCTCTGGACCCTCTCCATAGTCAACACATTGTTCCCACAACTATCTTGACAACACTTCTTCTCACCCTGCTTCCTGCAAAGACTCTATCCCCAACTCCCAACTCCTCCATCCACACCGCATCTGCACCCAAGATGAGGTGTTCCATACTAGGACATCCGAGATGTTCCCATTCTTTAGGGAACAGGGGTTCCCCTCTCCCATCATAGATGAGGCCCTCACTTGTGTCTCCTCGGTACCCTGCAGCTCTGCCCTTGCTCCCCCCAGTCGCAACAGAGACAGAGTCCCCCGAGTCCTTACCTTCCACCCCATCAGCCATCGCATACAACACATAATACTCCGAGATTTCCACCACCTCCAACGGGATCCCACTTCTAGCCACATTTTCCCATCTCCTCTCCTTTCCGCCTTCTGCAGAGACCGTTCCCTCCGCACCTCGCTGGTTAACTCATCCCTTCCCACCCAAACCACCCCCTCCCCAGGTACCTTCCCCCGCAACCACAGAAGATGCAACACCTGTCCCCACACCTCCTCCCTCAACTCCGTCCAGGGACCTCGACAGTCCTTTCATGTTTGGCAGAGGTTCACTTACACCTCCTCCAACCTCATCTACTCTATCCGTTGTTCAAGATGTGGACTCTTATACATCGGCTAAATCAAACGCAGACTGGGTGATCGTTTCATGGAACACCTTCGCTCAGCCTGCCTGAACCTACCTGATCTCCCGGTTATTGGACACTTTAATTCTCCTTCCCATTCCTAGACAGACCTTTCTGTCCTTGGTCTCCTCAATTGGCAGAGTGAGGCTAAACAAAAATTGGAGGAACAGCATCTCATTTTTCGCTTGGGCAGCTGACAGCCCAGTGGTATAAGTATTGATTTCTCTCAGTTCAGGTAGCCCCGGCATTCCCTCTCTCTCTAACCCTCCCCCATCCAAGTCGCACCAGCTTCTCGTTTTCACCTAACAAACTGCTTAAAATGGCCTACAATTTCCTTGATCATCTTTACTCTTTTGCATATCTTTCATTCATTGTTCTTTATCTCTCCACATCACCGTCTACATCTCTAGTTTCCCTCATCCCTAACCAGTCTGAAGAAGGGTCTCGACCCGAAACTTCACCCATTCCTTCTCTCCATATATGCTGATTTAATCTAGCTATTTGTGTCTAACATCGTTCGTCAGATATGGTGCCCAAAATCGCTCACAGTTCTTGAAACACATCTGATTCTGAGCGATTTTGATGCCCTGTCCTCAATCTTTTTGGTTACTTCTTCAAATATCGCAATCAAATTAGTGTCGGAATCTCCTTTGCACCAAACCCTCATGCTGACTGTCCCTAATCAAGCCCTGTCCTTCCAAATGCATGTGCATCATATTCATCAAAATCCTCCCCAGTAAATTTCCTACCACAGACATTAGGCTTACTGGTCAATAGTTCCCACATTTTTGTTTTTGCAGAGGCACATCAGCCACCTTCTCGTCTTCCAGCACCTCACCCATTGCCCGGCATTCCTTCTCTCTCTATCCCTCTCCCACCCGACTCGCACCAGCTTCTCGTTTTGACCCAACAAACAGCTAACAATGGCCTGTTTCCGTAACTAGTCCCAAGAAGGTGATTGCCCGGCTGGGACGTTGGTCCGGCCTACTTGGTGTGCTCTCTTACCGGGGCAGGGCTGTAGTTATTAACCAGCTGGTGGCCTCTCTGCTGTGGTACCGGATGGCCACTATGGTCCCGTCCTCTTATTTTATAACCATGTTACAGAGGAGATTGGTCAACTTCTTCTGGGGCGAGAGGAACCACTGGGTCTCTGCTGGGGTTCTGAGTCTCCCATTGGAGGAGGGTGGTCAGGCGCTGGTCTGTATTCGCACCCAGGTGGCGGCTCTCCGACTCAGGACCCTGCGGAGGTACATCTACTCGGACTACCCTCCTAAATGGCACGTGTTGGCGACGTATTTTTTACGCCAGGGGCGCTGCCTTCAGGAGGGCTCACGGCTCCCATTAGCGGGCATGAGTCGACGCGCTAGGTGGGAGTTGCCTGGCTTTTACCGTGACCTCTTGAAGGCCAGGAATTTGGTCACCTTCAGCCAGGGCCCTACTCCTCAGGGGGAAGGGGGTGTCGTGGCTGTGATGGTGGGTGTTGAGGAGAGACGTGTGCATGGAACGATTCCGGACGAGCTTGCCCCCGTTCAGTCGGAATTGTTCATAGGGCCCAAGGCCCGGGTCCCTCCCCGAGAGCCGGCCCCATGCAACATGAGCCGCCTTTCCGAGATGCCCAGCGTACCGTTCTGTGACGCGGAGAGGCGCGTACTGTACAGGCTGCTCCTGCACACTCTCCACTTCCTCGCCCTCGTCTTTCGTCCAGACACACCCTGGCGGTCCGTGTTACCACCTGACGAGGGGAGCGGTCCCCAGTGGAGGTCTATCTACAAGGGAGTCCTCCCCCTTTACATCGGGGACCTGGGGTGGAGAGTGTTGCACAAAGCCGTGGCCTGTAATAGGTATTTGAGCCGGTTCACGGACTCCTCCCCTGCTTGTCATTTCTGCGGTGAGGTAGAGACCGTGTTCCATGTGTACATAGAGTGTGAGAGGTTGCAGCCACTGTTCGAATATCTGAAAGGGCTGCTCCTCAAGTTTTGGCTACATTTTAGTCCAACATTATTAATTTATGGGCATCCGGTGCAGAGGGGGGAAGGATGGGAGGGAGGAGTGGGCCTCCCTGTCGGTCTGCTCCTGGGCCTGGCCAGGATGGCCATTCGCGGGTCCAGGCAGCGGGCAGTCGATGGCCGCACACCGGTCGCCTGCCTGCCCCTTTTCCGGGGTTACGTCCGAGCTCGCGTGTCCCTAGAAAAGGAACACGCAGTGTCCATGGGGACTGTGGAGGTCTTCTGTGCACGCTGGTCACCACAGGAGGTTGAATATATTATCGATAAGAATGTTAATATTTTAATTTGATAATTTTGTTTAAGTGTTAAGAGGGAACACGTGGTGTCCATGGGGACTTTGGAGGCTTTCCATGAATACTGGTCGCCGTTGAAGGTCGAGTGTTTTGTTGATAAACGGAACACTCGACCTTCAACGGCCATTCGTGGGTCCAGTTGACGTTGATGTTATTAATTTGACGATCATTTGTTTGTAAACTGTCAGCATAGGCAGTCTTTGATTGTGTTAATACTCTATGTTTATGTTTATTTTTTGAATAAAAGTAGTTTCATAATTTAAAAAAAAAAATTTTTTTAAATTAAAAAAAAGAAGGGTCTCGACCTGAAACATCATCCATTGCTTCTCTCCAGTGATGCTGCCTGTCCCACTGAGTTACTCCAGCTTTTTGTGCATACCTAATGACGACTTATATATCTCAACCAAAGGCTCCTGCAATTTCTTCCCACAGTGGCCTTGGATACACCTGAACAGGCCAAGAATTTTTTTGCGATCTTCATAAATTTTAGGATGTCCAGTACCTCCTCTGTTGTAATACCATCTGTTCTCATAACATTGATATTGACTTTCCCAATGTTCCTTGTTTTCCTGCCTTTTTTGTCAGTAAAAAGATGAAAGATATTCATTGGTGTCGTTACCCATCTCCAGCGGCTCAATGCACATACTTTAAAAATCTCTTTGGGATCTCCTTAATCTGATCAGACAGAGCTATCTCATGCTCGGTCTCGACCCGAAACGTCGTCCATTCCTTCTCTCCAGAGATGCTGCCCGTCCCGCTGAGTTACTCCAGCTTTTTGTGTCCGCCCTCTTCTTCCCCCTCCCGGTTTCCTTCTTAAATCTACTCCTCATTCCCCTAAACTTCTCCTGGGATGCACGTGATCCCAGTTGTCTATTCCTGACCCACACCTTTTTATTTTCCTGTCCAGAGTCTCAATTTCTCTTGCATCCAGGGTTCCTTAATGCCTCGCCCTTCACATTAACAGGACAACGCATACACTGAATTCTCGTGATCACACTTTTAAATGCATCCCAGTTTTCGGGGTGGAAGATTGCAACCTTCATGTGGTCCGCCCTGTTTCGACGAATGCAATCAACCCGGCGTGCACAATCAAATAAGATCAAATAGAACAAGTTGTCCTACAACTTTAGGCTGCGCACGCCATACGCAAGAAGAAGATCCCACTTTTCCGGACTTTAAACATAGTTTAATCACAATAACTACATAAACTCTCAGGGATTAATCCCAAAATTGGCCTATATCTGATTTCACGTGGTTAATACTTTGGACCTTATTTGATTCTCAATACTTGCAGAAGCAGAGAATGATAGACAAACGATAGACACAAAATGGTGGAATAACTCAGCGGGACAGGCAGCTTAGATAGAAGAAATGGATGACGTTTTGGATCGAGACAATCCTTGTTTTTTTTGTTTATTTTAGTGCAAATCTGCTGCATTATTTCCCTGTGGCATTTGTTGCAGTTCGTTGTGGCACTTTCACATATAAATTTCATGTTGGAAGAAAGGTCCTGACCCAAAATGTCATCTGTCCATTCCTTCCACAGATGCTGCCTGACTCACACGGTTCCTCCAGCAATTTTGCACTTTGCTCAAGAATCCAGCACCTGCAGTGCCTGACGTCTCCTAATAGCATTTTAGGTTTTGCCCTCTGAGATTTGACGCCACGACGCTAGGCTCCACAGAAAGTACAGCAATTTTAGTGGTATCTCCATTAAATACTTTGGTCTGAGACTCATTCCATTTCCTACAATCCTCCAGTCTGAAGAAAGGTCTCGACCCGAAATGTCGCCCATGATTCCTTCTCTCCAGAGACGCTGAGTTACTCCAGCATTTTGTGTCTAACTTCCTACAATTACCCATTGATGGCTGACAATAATCAAAAGATGAACAAAGACTGTAGATGAATCCCAGCAGATTAACTGGTCATTCCATTTACTATTGTGGGAGGATCTAGAGGTGTGAAAATAGCTACTGTGCTCATTTACGTGACAATCAGAATTCATTCTGTGTCAAGTGCTCCAAGCCGTTGCTGAGTGGCATAAAATTGCCCTTTACAAATACTCGTTTTTTTCTCCAGTGCAGAACACACACACATCTTTAGCAGCTCTTACATGGTAAATGATGGGCAATAACGGGAGGCGAATTCAAAAATTTAATTAGCCAAAAAATAGGGCAACATCATTTGAATTTAATCATGATTGAACATTGAGTTTCTTTGTGCTATAAAAATGATCTTTTTACCACAAATCCTATATTTATTTCAATCAATTCCAATATATCTTCCAAAAAAGTTTTTCAAAAAACTAGACTCAGACATTACAAATTTTATATGGGATTACAAATCCCACAGAATACAAAGAGCACACCTTAGTAAACCAAAAGAGATGGGTGGTCTAGCGCTCCCTAACTTTATGTACTATAATTGGGCAGTAAATATTAAAAATATGATTCACCTGCTGGACAATTCTGCCCAGCAGGTGGATTGGATTGTAATGGAGAGAGAGGACTGCTCTCTGTGTAATACAGGAGCGACTCTCCTCTCACCAATGAATCTGAATAACAAAAATTATAATAAAAATCCAATGATACATAGCACAATTAGAACTTGGAAACAAATAAAACAGAATCTAAAATTAAGAAATCTATCTCTTTTAATGCCAATAGTCAATAACCCGTCGTTTAAACCCTCAATTATAGATAAATCATTTACACAATGGGAAAGAATGGGAATCAAAATGCTCGGAGACTTGTATGAATTAGGAAGATTATTATCATTTCAACAATTACAACTGAAATATAATTTGAAAAATAATCAATATTTTAAATATCTTCAAATCTGTGACTATCTGAAAAAATACACAAAAGACTATCATAACATGCCCTCAGACTTATTGGATGAAGCCATGAAGACAAAGGCTGAATCAGCAAATCTAATATCATACTTATACAACATTATTTTAAATATAGAAATACCTACAACCGATGGTATTAGAAGAGACTGGGAACAAGAACTAGCTATAAAAATTTCAAAAGAGAGCTGGGATAAACACTTACTATACGTGCATAAATGCTCGATCAACGTACGACATACTCTAATTCAATATAAAACATTACATAGACTATATTATTCAAAAACTAAAATAAATAAACTTTTCCCCAATGTCTCACCCATTTGTGATAAATGTCAGTCACAAGAAGCTAACATAGCGCACTCTTTTGTTTTCTGTATAAAAATTCAAAAATTCTGGAACGAAATATTTGAAATCTTCACAAAATTATTTAAAATAAAACTTGTACCAAAAGCAGAATGGATCATTTTTGGAATATCGGAAGGTAACCCCGAATTAAATGTGTTTCAAAAGAACTTACTTAATTACGGGCTAATAATGGGAAAAAAAGCTTATACTCAAATTTTGGAAAAATGCTCCAATACCAACAATAAAAATGTGGATTTCAAACATGTTCGAAACACTACACTTGGAAGAGATGAGACTCCTCCTAGCAGGCAAAGCAGACCACTTCCAAAAGACGTGGTCTGCATTTACGGGACTATTACAAGCATAAGGTGCAATAGTAATTTAAAATATAAATGGTACCAGGATCTGGTAACGGGGGGTATAAAATATATATATTTTTTAAACACGGTTGGTATATCCTTTTTTGCGGAGTTTTGTGTTACAATAGAGCGATTGTTTTTCCTTTTTTATTTCTTTTCTTTCTAGGGTCTTTATCCTTTCTTTACTTCCTTCTCTAATTTCTTCCCCAAGGGGCTTTCTTCTCCCAACAATACAATACAATACAATTCAATTTATTGTCATTTGGACCCCTTGAGGTCCAAACAAAATGCCGTTTCTGCAGCCATACATTACAAACAAATAGACCCAAGACACAACACAGTTTACATAAACATCCATCACATTGCTGTGATGGAAGGCCAAAAAACTTCTCTCTCCACTGCACTCTCCCCCCCCCCCGATGTCAGAGTCAAAGTCAAAGCCCCCGGTGGGTACACTTTCCTGCACCTTCACGATTCTTGCTCACTTTCCTTACTTCTTTTATTTCTACCTTTTTTAAAGCTCGAAAAACGAAGTGGTACAACAAAATGTAATAAGATTTATATGATGTGTATTATTGTAATTTACTGTACTTCTAATTAAAATAAAATAAAAAAATAATTTTTTTTTAAAAAGAAACATTACAATGAAAATGATCTGTTGGAAGTGACTGGCATTTTGACGTTAACTTACTATGACTATCTCTCAACAGATTGGGCACAAGGTGACACCTTCCTGAAAACCAAACTACTGATATGTTTCTCACCTTCTATTCCTGTCAGTCGCTCTGTCCCATTGTGCACACACATGCTATGAAACCTGTCCCTCCATAAGCATCAAGCAAATGTGCTGTGTTGTTTTTTCTATCATGCACCAGAAACTCATTAGACAGTAGGTGCTCTCTTTTTTTTTTCAATAAATCACACATGCAAGTTGTACATGTGTAAATAAGAATAGTTATTGGAGTTAGTGGTAGACTTAATGGGCCTGTCCCACCTAGGCGATTTTTTGGGTGACTACAGGCGACTGCCGCTAAATGTTCAACATGTTGACAAATTTTCGGCGACAGTGGCGATAATTTTTGCTGTCGTAGGTTGATGTAGGTTGTCGCTAGGTTGTCGCCAGGTGTCCTGGGTGAATTCCATTAAATTTAATCCCTGGCAGTCGCCGGAGTGGGACAACCCCTTTAGGAACACCCCAGTCCCCTGTCTCCATCAATGCTGTGGATGTGCCGGTCTGGGTGACCACAATATGTCAGGCTACATATCTGTGTGTCTGACACAGTGGTGAGCAACACTTCCTGTTCACCATCCACACCTTGCACTTCAGATATAACTCAAACTCCTGCCACCAGCAAAAGGCAGATTACTATCTAAATGGCGTCGTTGAGAAAAGGGGAAGTACAACGTGATCTGGGGGTCCTTGTACATCAGTCTATGAAAGTAAGCATGCAGGTACAACAGGCAGTGAAGAAAGCAAATGGCATGTTGGCCTTTATAACAAGAGGAAGCAAATATAGGAGCAACGAGGTCCTTCTGCAGTTGTACAGAGCCCAAGTGAGACCACACCTGGAGTATTGTGTGCAGTTTTGATCCCCTTATTTGAGGAAGGACATTCTTGCTATTGAGGGAGTGCAGCGTGGGTTTACAAGGTTAATTCCCGGGGTGGCGGGACTGTCATATGTTGAGATAATGGAGCAGCTGGGCTTGTACACTCTGGAGTTTAGAAGGATGAGAGGATATCTCATTGAAACATATAAGATTGTTAAGGGCTTGGACACGCTAGAGGCAGGAAACATGTTCCTGATGCTGGGGGAGTCCAGAACCAGGGGCCACAGTTTAAGAATAAGGAGTAAGCCATTTAAAACAGAGACGAGG
The DNA here is from genome assembly GCF_010909765.2 of Amblyraja radiata. Lineage (NCBI taxonomy): Eukaryota > Metazoa > Chordata > Chondrichthyes > Rajiformes > Rajidae > Amblyraja > Amblyraja radiata. The sequence continues at coordinate 27,232,821 of NC_045956.1, forward strand.
AAACACTTTTTCTCACAGAGAGTGGTGAGTCTGTGGAATTCTCTGCCTCAGAGGGCAGTGGAGGCAAGTTCTCTGGATGCTTTCAAGAGAGAGCTAGATAGGGCTCTTAAAAATAGCAGTCAGGGGATATGGGGGGAAGGCAGGAACGGGGTACTGATTGGGGATGATCAGTCATGATCACATTGAATGGCAAATGGCCTACTCCTGCACCTATTGTAAATTGCACAAAATGAACTCATGTCCTGACCTACCTCATAGCATATCATATTATATCATATTATATTGTCTCCTGGGCCTGTGCAATTTACAATGCAATCGACACTTTTATATAGGGTTTGTGCAATTTACAATGTTCTCACTTTCCCCTTTATATAGGGTTTTAGGCACTTTCTTTTTTATTTCTAGAGAAGTATATGTTTTTATAGATTATGTGTCTTTCTGTGTGTCTTTTTAATTTGACTTTTAATTTGACTTGACTTGACTCTCTGAACAACCGCACAAGAGTTCCTATGTGTGTAAGCACAAATGGCAAATAAAGTTTTTTTATTTTTTTATTTTTTTATTTTTATTGTCTATTGTTTTCAGATGACTCTGCAATCGTGGGCTGCATCAGTGAGGGGAGGGAAACTGAATACAGAGGTGTAGTCAACAACTTTGTTGAGTGGTGTGGGCTGAATCACCTGCAGCTCAACACCAACAAGACTAAGGAGTTGGTGGTGGACTTTAGGTGGGAGAGAAACACCGCTGTCCCCTGTCTCCATCAATGGTGTGAATGTGCAGTTTACCAGGGAGTACAAATACCTTGTAGTGTACCTGGACAGTAAACTGGACTGGTCCAGGAACGCTGATCCTGTACAAGAAGGGACAGAGCCGGCTGTACCTTTTGAGAAGACTCCGTTCCTTCAATGTCTGCAGTAAGATGCTGCAGATGTTCTACCAATCAGTGGTAGCCAGTGCCGTCTACTTCACTGCCATGACCTGGGGCAGCAGAGAAAAGGCTGCAGACATTAACAGGATTAACAAATTCATCAGGAAGGCTGTCTCTGTCCTGGGGGCGGAGTTGGATTCATGGGAGGGGGTCTTAGAGGGGAGGATGCTCCTCAAATTGCAAAGCATCTTGGAGAATACAGTTCACCCCCTCCATGACACACTGGTCAACCTGAGGAGCACCTTCAGCAACAGTCTGGTTCCACCAAGATGCAGCACAGAATGCCACTGGAGATCCTTCTTCCCTATGGCTATCAAACTGTACAACTCCTCCCCCATCTGTCGCGTTGTAGACTGTCTCCCCTCCCCAATCTTTGCACATCCCCAATCCTTTCCACTCGTCACTTTTATTTCACTTTTTGTGCATCTTTTTTTAATGACCGTTGCCAGACCAATTTCCCTCCTGGGATTAATAAAGTTATATCGTATTGTATCGTATCATTAGCTAAAGTTGGCTGCCACAGGCCTCAGCCAGGGTTATAATCTAAACTTCATTCTCCACATGGCCGACTGCACAATGAAACTTCAGGGAGGCCATCATCTCACCACGAGCAAATTATTCTACAAGTAAAAATCTAAGATGAAGAAAGGAAGGCCCTGCTGTGGGACAATCAGAATACACAAACCTGGCTGGGGCGAGGAGCGTTAATGCTGACCCCATTACATGATGCAGGATCAAAGTGGGCACTTTTACCTGACTGTGAATGGCAGGTGCACCAGTGTTTATGGGGGCCTTAGAGGCAATATGAGCTGAAGATGCTGCAAATTGTCCTGTGTAGGAAGGAACTGCAGATGCTGGTTTACACCAAAGATAGACACAAAATGCTGGAGTCACTCAGCGGGACCGCAAGCATCTCTGGGGAGAAGGAATGGGTGATGTTTCGGGTCGAGACCATTCTCCAGACGCAAATTGTCCTGTCAGCCTAAGAATCTGCAGTTGGAGAAACAGCGGCTCACAAAGCCCCAAACACATTCGTACTTGTGTTTGAATGTTCAACCTAGTTGGGCCCAGAGCCTCGGGTGTGTGTCACAGGAAAGTAACTGGGTGGTCGGGGCTGAGGAGAGGGGTCAACGTGGCCTCCTATCCATCAGGTGAGGCCAAGCACAGACTTGACCGCTTTGCCGAGCACATGTGCCTAATCGTCATCATGGCCACCAGGAGCTCCTGATTGCTCGCCAGTTTAATTCCCTTTCCCATACCGGGCCGAGCATGGGTCGGAGCCTCGAGGTCGGGCCGGGGATGAGGTCAGTGCATGTTCGCTGTCTTTTGGTCCGGCTGAGGTGATCGGGCCTCCATCATCGAGAACAAAGAGGGTCCCACCGTGAACTAAGGGGGACCTGACGTGGGGGAGGGGGGGGGGGGGGGCATCGAGAACAAATGGGGTCCCAGCGTGGGGGAGCGGCACCATGAACTAAGGGGAACCTTGGAGATATATTCAGAGATAGATCAGAGATAGATAGATTCTTGATTAGTACGGGTGTTAGAGGTTATGGGGAGAAGGAAGGAGAATGCGGTTAGGAGGGAGAGATAGATCAGCCATGCTTGAATGGCGGAGTAGACTTGATGGGCCAAATAGCCTAATTCTACTCCTATTCCTTATGAACGAACCCGGTGGGGGTAACAAGGAAGTGATGATTACTTTTTGTAACTTCGTCAGCGCCTTGTAGCGACTCTTTTGTGTACTTTGTATACAAAAACAAAGAATTTCACTGCACTTAGCTGGGTACAAGTGAGAATAAGGTGTCATCATCATCATCATCATCATCATCATCATCATCATCGTCAATACCCCACAACTTGTCTGTCCTCGGCCTCCTCCACTGCCAGAGCAAATCTGCACGCAAACAGCTCCATCACAGAGGACTCTGTGATATACGGACTGTTCCCAGGGACGCATTCAGAGTCCGACGTCGAGTGCTGCTGGAAGGTCATCAACTGGGTGAAAGGCACTCTTTGGGCGGCCGGATCCTTGTTGACCTCCCAGCGGAGCGAGATGTCCATCGGGGATTGTTGCTGACTGACCCACTGCAAACTGCAGGAGTACGTGCTGAGGGACGCACTGAAGCTCGGTGCAGCCAACGCCAAGGCTTGGTGGGGGAGGACCACAGTCTAGGGTCCTTCCGCTGCTGGACATGGGGGGCAGGGTGTGGTGGAGACACCCCTCAAACAAGGGAAGGGATATCACCCTAGGGGGCCACATGAGTGGCATGGGTGGGGGATGAAATTGTGAAAACACTAAGTGACGACACATTACATGTATGTATGGCCTCCGAGAATGTCAGGATTTTTTTTTGCACAGTACCTGGTTTGTACCTCTTTTTTACACTGAATACAGTTTATTTTGATATTTTAAAAAGTCCAAACGCAAACGCAAACTAGAAGAGCAGCCCCTCAGATCCAACCTGGGTAGTCTACAAACTAACTGCATGAACATTGAGACACAAGGAACTGCAGATGCTGCAATCCTGAGTCTTACATAGGATCTGAAACGCCACGTGTCCATTCCTGCCACAGATGCTGCATGATCCCCTGCGTCACTCCAGCACTTTGTGTCTTACTGCATGAACTTTGAATGTCAGGTAACCCTTAAATCAAATACTAGAGGGCATAGGTTTAGATAGACACAAAAAGCTGGAGTAACTCAGCAGGACAGGCAGCAGCACGGGAGAGAAGGACTGGGTGACGTTTCGGGTCGAGACCCTTCATCTTACACAGGGCATAAGTTTAGTTTAGTTTAGAGATACAGCACAGAATCAGGCCCTGTGACTCCCTGACCAGTGATCTCTGCACATTAACATAACCCGACACACACTAGGGACTATTTTTACATTTATACCAAGCCAATTAGCCTACAAAGCTGTTCGTGGGAGGAAACCGAAGATTACGGAGAAAAACCAATGCAGGTCACGGGGAGAACGTACAAACTCCATACAGGCAGGCACCCACAGTCAGGATCTCAGCGAAATATGAGTTGCTGTCCCTCCAATTTGCGTTTAGTCTCACTCTGACAATGGAGGAGACCGAGGACAGAAAGGTCAGTGTGGGAATGGGAAGGAGAATTAACGTATTTAGCAACCGGGAGATCAGGTAGGTTCAGGCGGACTGAGCGAAGGAGTTCAGCGAAACGTTCGCCCAGTCTACGTTTGGTCTCGCTGATGTATAAGAGTCCACATCTTGAACAACGGATACAGTAGATGAGGTTGGAGGAGGTGCACGTGAACCTCTGACAAACCTGAGAGGGCTGTCGGTGTCCCTGGACAGAGTCGAGGGAGGAGGTACTGCGACAGGTGTTGCATCTCCTGTGGTTACATAGAAACATAGAAACATAGAAATTAGGTGCAGGAGTAGGCCATTCGGCCCTTCGAGCCTGCACCGCCATTCAATATGATCATGGCTGATCATCCAACTCAGTATCCCGTACCTGCCTTCTCTCCATACCCTCTGATCCCCTTAGCCACAAGGGCCACATCTAACTCCCTCTTAAATATAGCCAATGAACTGGCCTCGACTACCCTCTGTGGCAGGGAGTTCCAGAGATTCACCACTCTCTGTGTGAAAAAAGTTCTTCTCATCTCGGTTTTAAAGGATTTCCCCCTTATCCTTAAGCTGTGACCCCTTGTCCTGGACGTCCCCAACATCGGGAGCAATCTTCCTGCATCTAGCCTGTCCAACCCCTTAAGAATTTTGTACGTTTCTATAAGATCCCCTCTCAATCTCCTAAATTCTAGAGAGTATAAACCAAGTCTATCCAGTCTTTCTTCATAAGACAGTCCTGACATCCCAGGAATCAGTCTGGTGAACCTTCTCTGCACTCCCTCTATGGCAATAATGTCCTTCCTCAGATTTGGAGACCAAAACTGTACGCATTACTCAGGTGTGGTCTCACCAAGACCCTGTACAACTGCAGTAGAACCTCCCTGCTCCTATACTCAAATCCTTTTGCTATGAAAGCTAACATACCATTCGCTTTCTTCACTGCCTGCTGCACCTGCATGCCCACTTTCAATGACTGGTGTACCATGACACCCAGGTCTCGCTGCATCTCCCCTTTTCCTAGTCGGCCACCATTTAGATAATAGTCTGCTTTCCTGTTTTTGCCACCAAATGGATAACCTCACATTTATCCACATTATACTGCATCTGCCAAACATTTGCCCACTCACCCAGCCTATCCAAGTCACCTTGCAGTCTCCTAGCACCCTCCTCACAGCTAACACTGCCCCCCAGCTTAGTGTCATCCGCAAACTTGGAGATATTGCCTTCAATTCCCTCATCCAGATCATTAATATATATTGTAAATAGCTGGGGTCCCAGCACTGAGCCTTGCGGTACCCCACTAGTCACTGCCTGCCATTGTGAAAAGGACCCGTTTACTCCTACTCTTTGCTTCCTGTTTGCCAGCCAGTTCTCTATCCACATCAATACTGAACCCCCAATGCCGTGTGCTTTAAGTTTGTAAACTAATCTCTTATGTGGGACCTTGTCGAAAGCCTTCTGGAAGTCCAGATACACCACATCCACTGGTTCTCCCCTATCCACGCTACTAGTTACATCCTCGAAAAATTCTATAAGATTCGTCAGACATGATTTACCTTTTGTAAATCCATGCTGACTTTGTCCAATGATTTCACCACTTTCCAAATGTGCTGCTATCCCATCTTTAATAACTGACTCTAGCAGTTTCCCCACTACCGATGTTAGACTAACTGGTCTGTAATTCCCCGTTTTCTCTCTCCCTCCCTTCTTAAAAAGTGGGGTTACGTTTGCTACCCGCCAATCCTCAGGAACTACTCCGGAATCTAAAGAGTTTTGAAAGATTATTACTAATGCATCCACTATTTCTGGAGCTACTTCCTTAAGTACTCTGGGATGCAGCCTATCTGGCCCTGGGGATTTATCGGCCTTTAATCCATTTAATTTACCCAACACCACTTCCCGGCTAACCTGGATTTCACTCAATTCCTCCAACTCCTTTGACCCGCGGTCCCCTGCTATTTCCGGCAGATTATTTATGTCTTCCTTAGTGAAGACGGAACCAAAGTAGTTATTCAATTGGTCTGCCATGTCCTTGTTCCCCATGATCAACTCACCCGTTTCTGACTGCAAGGGACCTACATTTGGGAAGGTACTTGGGAAGGTACAGGGGAAGGTACTTGGGGAGGGGGTGGTTTGGGTGTGAAGGGATCAGTTAACCAGGGAGGTGCGGAGGGAAAGGTCTCTGCGAAAGCTAGAAAGGGGTGGAAATGGGAAAACGGGGCTAGCGGTGGGATCCCATTGGTGGCCGAAATTTTGTAGGATTATGAGGTGGAATGCAAGGACTTGGGGAACTCTGTCTCTGTTGCGACTAGGGGGAGGGGGAGCAAGGGCGGAACTGTGGGATGCCGAGGAAATACGAGTGAGGGCCTCATCTATGATGGGAGATGATCTTGGTATCATGTTTGGCATAGACATTGTGGGCCAAATGACGTGTTCTTATGCTGTATTGTGCTATGTTCTGATCTACCCAAGTCCTTGCATACACATCCTTCTTTTCTGCGCCACCCCTCCAGCCATCTTTCACACCATTTTTTTCTCTTTCCTTACATCCTTACATCCCTCGCGTTGGGTCCCTTCTCTCCTTCCCCCACTGTTCCCATCAACGCAGCCCACCTCCTTTCCCCAGATCAATGCTTCATCGTCCATTTCCATCAGAATAAATCAGGTGCCGCCATTATTGCCTCCACCTATCGTCTCCCAGACTGTCGCTGTTACGGCTCTTAAGTCCCCAAGCACTGTACTAATGCTGGAGCCCAGTATATTTAGACGTCCATTCAGCCATGATTGAATGGCAGAGTAGACATGATGGGCCGAAGGGCCTAATTCTAATCCTACCCCTTATGGCCTTATGAACCAAAATCTCAAGGAAAATTACCATCCTGATTTGGGAAATTTCCTGTCCATTATAAGTGTCATCCAAATGTCATGCTCAAGAATGTTCAACAGGGTGGCGCTGTGGCGCAGCGGTGGAGTTACTGCCTTCCAGCGCTTGCAGCGCCAGAGTCCCGGGTTCAATCCCGACTACGGGTGCTGTTTACGGAGCTTGTACATTCTCTCCGTGACCGCGTGGGTCTTCTTCGAGATTTTCATTTTTCCTCCCACACTCCAAAGACGTACAGATTTGTAGGTTAATTGGCTTAGTATACACACAAAATGCTGGAGCAACTCAGCGGGCGGGACAGGCAGCATCTCTGGAGAGAAGGAATGGGTGATGTTTTTCGGGTCGAGACCTACCAGCATCTGCAGTTCTTTCCTAGTGTGTGTAAGACAGTATTAGTGTGTGTGGATCGCTGGTCGGTGCAGACTCGGCTGGGCCTGTTTCCGCGGTATATCTCTAAACTAAACAACTAGAAACCCTGCAGTTTCTATGGCAGCCGAACAATGAGCTCCACTCAATCACGGCCTCAGCAAACACAAATGAAAATTACACTGTCCATCATTGATGACTGCATTCAGCAACATGGATTAAAAATACAGAGAATTCGAAATATCAAACCCGAAGTCACTGCTATCCAGCCCACCGTGATAGGGTGCAGTGGAATACGAGTTGTTCTCAATATAGAATACAGAGTATAGACATTGGGAGACCATGTTACAGTTACATAAGATATTGGTAAGGCCTCATTTAGAGTAATATGTTCAGTTTTGGGTACAATGTTACAGGAAAGATGTCGTCAAGCTGGAAAGGATACAGAGAGGATTTACAAGGATGTTGCCAGGACTCGAGGACCTGAGCTGGAAAAATGGTCCCGATGTTGGCAGAGTCCAAACCAAGGGTCACAGTTTAAGGATTAAGGGGTAGGCCATTTAGTTCTGAGATGAGGAAAAACTGTGGAATTTTCTACCATAGAAGGCAGTGGAGGCCAATTCACTAGATGTTTTCAAGAGAGAGTTAGATTTAGCTCTTAGGGCTAAGGGAATGAAGGGATATGGGGGAAAAGCTGGAATGGGGTACTGATTTTGGATGTTCAGCCATGATCATATTGAATGGCGGTGCTGTCTTGAAAGGCTGAATGGCCTACTCCTGCACCTATTTTCTATGTTTCTATGAGCTATAAGGTGAGTTTCAGCAGGCTAGGATTTTATTCCTTGGAGCGCAGAAGGATGAGGCGTGATCTTATAGAGGTGTACAAAATCATGAGCGGAATAGATCGGGTCAATGCACAGAGTGTTTTCCACAGAGTAGGGGGATCGGGAACCAGACGACATAGGTTTAAAGTGAGGGGAGAGATTGAATAGGAACCTGAGGGGTAATTCTCTTTTACACAAAGGGTGGTGGGTGAATGGAATGAGTTGCGGAGGAGATAGTTGAGGTAGGCACTTTAGCAATGTCTGAGAAACAATTAGATAGGTACATGGAGAGGACAGGTTTAGTGGGATATTGGCCAAAATGCAGGCAGTGTGACTAGTGTAGATGGGGAATTTTGCTCGGCATGGGCAAGTTAGGCCGAAGGGCCTGTTTAGTTGCTGAACAGCTCTAATATTATACTGGTATTTCCAAAAATAAATATAAATTCTAAGTGACTTAGAGAGACACAAGAAACTGCAGATGCTAGAAGCATGAATAAAACAAAAAAGTGTTGGCGTAACTCAGCAGTCCAGGCTGCCTATACAGCAGGAATGGACAGATGATATTTTGGGTTGGGTCTCTTCTTCAACTCATCAAATATAAAACTATTTTAATAAAAAGCTATAGAAACTACCTTTGAACTTCCTGTAGTAAAAATGGCCGATCCCTTAATTATGATGAATGGGTTCAGACACGACCACTTTATATTTTCTGGCAAAATAGGTGCAAATATGGCAAAAGGTCTAAGAGACCATTTCCATCTTCTCATGGGTAGACAAAACTCAGCGGGTGCAACAGCATATATGGAGCGAAGGAAATAGGTAACGTTTCGGGCCGAAACCCTTCTTCAGACTCATCACACCTTTATTCGTACATTTGTATTTACCAATGACATCAGATCACACTGAAAAGAAAACGGAGAACTTTCTTTCTGGATCATCATTTTTATGCTCGATGTTGTAGAAGGAACTCATTAACTGGGCTCAAACCATAGGGACAGGATTTCAGGCTCTGGATACATTTTACTTAGGCAATTTGGAAAAAGCTCAAATCGAAATGGATTCATATGCACTTTTCAGAACATCAGGATATTCAGTCAACATTACACAACAACATATATTTGGCTGCAGAAGGGCCTCGATCCGAAACGGCACCCATTCCTTCTCTCCAGAGATGCTCCCTGTCCCGCTGAGTTACTCCAGCTTTTTGTGTCTATCTCTGGTTTAAGCCAGCATCTGCAGTTTCTTCCCAAACATATGTTTTATGAAGAGTAGTCACCTTTGTAAAGCCCGTGGCTGCCAATTTTCACAGAATACTGGACAGAACCAGTACATCTGTTGTAAATCTTCTTCGGGGATAAACGTTGGCCAGGACAGTGGAAATATCACCCAGATATGGAACTTTTAATATCCTCTCAAGCATCAGGTGGCATTTCCGTTTAATGTTTAATTTCAAAGGACAGACCCCACAATATTGCCGAGATCACCTGGCAACTGTGGTGAAGTTCCAAAATAGATTTTGTGCTCAGTCCCACAAGCATAAATGCTACCCATTGAGCCAAGACTAACACCTTACAAACTGATCTTTCATCAGCAATTGCAGATGTTCCATTAAATATCATAACATTAAAAAAAGAAAATAATATGAAAGAGTTTCAATTAATGCACTGTCATTATATGAAGTCTTTATTTAAAGCCACTACCGTAATCAAAAAAACGAACCCGCCACTATGGCAGCTGCTATGTGGGCGTAAGAAAGGTCAATGTCAGCTGAGTAATTTCTTTCAAGCTTCATTTGTTGCTAAAGACAACATGTGTGCATTTATGGTCCTGCTAGTAAAGGTGAGGGAGATGGGGGCTCGGAAAGCAGGTCATTAAAGTGATGAAGGGTTTCAGGAGGAACTGCAGATGCTGGAAAATCAAAGGTAGACAAAAATGCTGGAGAAACTCAGCGGGTGAGGCAGCATCTATGGAGCGAAGGAAATAGGCGGCGTTGTGTGATGTATCTTGGACATAGGTCGTGGGAGATTGGACCAGTGGAGATAGGATGGAGTCGAGGTGAGTGGAAATCATTTTAAGTGGGACAGGAGCAGGCAAAAACAATGGTTCTGCCAGGGCAGTTGTGTTTGTGGAGAGAGTGCATTTATTATGTTTGGAATAATGCCACATGAGGTTCTCAGCTTGTTGAAGTCAAAAGCGAAAGGTAATTAACCAGACCTTGACATCAAATCAAATCAAATATGTAAGCATACTGATGGAAAAACATTGACATGTGTCTGATAGCAACCAGAAAGTGCAAATTGTCAGAAATAACACAGTAATTTCAAAACAATAATTAATAATAGCGTCAGCTCCCTATACCTAGCCACTATCCTCTCCTTTCATGAGCACCATGCTGTTCATTATGCCAGCATCTATAATCACTCTGCCAGGATCCACATCCATTCAAACATCCAATTGAGCTGTCTCTCTGCATCTACTTTGAATGTCTGAAGAAGGGTCTCGACCAGAAACGTCACCCATTCCTTCTCTTCCAGAGATGCTGCCTGTCCCGCTGGCATTTTGTGTCGTGCTTGATTGCTGTTTTACTGATGAGATTTTCTTACTTTGTGACAATGCATACACTCATTAGACATCTCATCCTCCATCTACTGAAAAGCTATGCCTACGGTCAGGAGCAATGAGTATTATCCAGCATGGAATATGGAGGTGACAAAGGCATGCTGGAGGAGATGATACAACAAAGTCGTGTCATTCAGACTAGCACATATTTTCTCCACACTAAACAAGAGGCAAATTTCAAGGCTTCAAGTCACTTCAAAAAATTGTGAATATATATTTTTCAAGCAATTTTCTCATTCCCTTATCAATTTTCCTTTCAACCATGTGTTCAAGAAGGAACTGCAGATGCTGGAAGATCGAAGGTACACAAAAATGCTGGAGAAACTCAGCGGGTGCAGCAGCATCTATGGAGCGAAGGAAATAGGTGACGTTTCGGGCCAAAACCCTTCTTCAGACTGATGGGGGGTGGGGGGGAGAAGGAAGGAAAAAGGGAGGAGGAGGAGCCCGAGGGCGGGGGGATGGGAGGAGCTCGAGGGTTAAGGAAGGGGAGGAGACAGCAAGGGCTAGCAAAATTTGGGAGAATCCGGATGGCATGAACATTGAATTCTCCCAATTTTGCTAGCCCTTGCTGTCTCCTCCCCTTCCTTAACCCTCGAGCTGTCTCCTCCCATCCCCCCGCCCTCAGGCTCCTCCTCCTCCCTTTTTCCTTCAATACCAATACCATTTATTTGTCATTTGAACCTCACATGAGGTTCAAACGAAATTTGGTTTCTGCAGCCATACAAGAAAAGAACCATGACACACACCAACACAATTTACACAAACATCCATCACAGTGAATCTACTCCTCACTGTGATGGAAGTCAAAGTCTTGTCTCTCCCCTGCTCTCCATTCTTCTCCCGATGTCAAAGTCAAAGCCCCCGGCGGGCGCTAGCAAGTCCACGGCCATTTAAAGCCACGCCGGGCGATGTAAGGCCCTGCCCCGGGTCTTGATGTTGGAGCCCCCGGCGGGCCCTAGCAAGTCCGCGGCCATTTAAAGCCGCACGGGCGATGTAAGGCCCCGCTCCAGGTCACTCTCAACCCCGCAATTCGAGCGGGAGAAGTCGCCGTTGCCGGTGCCCCGCAAAGCGGTCTCCCACCGGGGACCCGCGAGCTCCCGGTGTCGCCATCCACCGGAGTCGGGTCGCAACCGCGCGCCACCGCAGCTCTCCACACTCCGAACTCCTCACACTCCGAAGCTGGCCAGCTCTACGATGGTAGGTCCGCAGCTCCGCCGGCTCCGTGACTTGAGCCCCCAGGTCGTTCCGTTGGAGGCCGCTCCACGGTGCTAGGCCCCAACGACAACGGAGACCCGACAGAGAAAAAGGTCGGGTCTCCGTGCAGGGAAGAGATTTAAAAGTTTCCCCCACCCACCCTCCACCCCCCACACATACACATTTAAAAGCCCACTACAAACTATACCCCCCCCGGGACCAAAAAAAAAAAAAAAAAAAAAAAAAACACCGACAGACTGCAGAGGCCGCTGCAACGTCGGTCGCGCCCCCCACCCCCCATCAGTCTGAAGAAGGGGTTCGGCCCGAAACGTCACCTATTTTCTTTGCTCCATAGATGCTGCTGCACCCGCTGAGTTTCTCCAGCATTTTTGTGTTCCTTTCAACCATACCTGAGGCAGATTTTTCACCTCATTACATCAGTTATAATGTCTGATCAGTCTGAAGAAGGGACCTGAGCTGAAACACCACCAGTCCATCTATCTCAACACATATCTCCTCACTGGCTGAGTCCCACCACTACAATAAATTCTTGTTATAACGGACCATGGTGGGAGGTGTCAGTGGTGTCCATTATTGCTGATTGCCCGCTGCAACCGAGTACGGGATTACCAAGTAGTAGAGTATTATTGTATAAGTAATAGAAATAAACAACTGCAGAGGCTGGTTAACACACAAAAGAACACAGTGCTAGACTAACATAGCATAGGGTAGCATCTCTGGAGAGCATGGAAAGGTGATGCTTCAGGTCGAGACCCTTCTTCAGATGATCAGTCTCGAGCTGGGCCTGGATTCCAGGTGAGCAGGCGGCCGGGAGGAGAAACGAGGATCGGTCACGGTCTGCGGGCGTCTGTAGCGCAGTTAAGGGTGGATGGTGGCGTGGCGGTAGAAGTTAACAAGGATGCTGTGTGGGCCGGCGGTGGTGACGAGGTCCGGTCTGGAGGCTGCCTGGGAGGCGGTGTGGTGCAGGCCAACATCGGCAGAATGGCCTGATGGTGAAGGTCAGTAGGTCTGGCCAGGAAACACCGGGGAGGCGTTGAGAGCTGGGGGTGGCACAGGCAGCCCATCCTGGAGGTGGCCGCAGGATATCGGTGGTCAGGAGTGACAGTGATGGCCATTCAGTCAAACGCCATAACCAAAATCCATTATAAAGACGTCAGGGCCCTTCTTCAGACCAACTAGCGGGAGGAAGCGATGGGGGGGGGGGTGGATAAAGGGGTCTGAAGAAGGGTTACTGACCCAAAACGTCACCTACCCATGTACTCCAGAGTTGCTGCCTAACTTGCTGAGTTACTCCAGCATTTTGTGCCTTTTTTCGATATGCTACTGATTACGTTTGATATACTATCGGTCAATATTGATTGTCCCAATGCTTGTATGCTGTAGCATGCTATAGAGAGGTTGGCCGGTTTCGCTGGCAACAAGGTATCCTCCCCACTGAACTCAGTGCATTCCCTGTTCACATTGAAAAACGAGTCAGTGGAAAAAACATCAACTGCCCCAACAACCTCAGCTGCACCTCAATCCACGGTCACTGTCGGACATGTCAGATCAGCCTACCTCAGAGTGAACTCATGGAAAATGAGTGGACCGGATGAAGTTTGGGCAGTCACGGTGGCGCATTGGTAGAGTTGCTGCACTGGAGACCCGATTCGATCCCAACTACGGGTGCTGACTGTACGGAGTTTGAACGTTCTCCCCGTGACCTCCGTGGGTTTTCGCCGAGATCTTCGGTTTCCTCCCACACTCCAAAGACGTACAGGGTTTGTCGGTTAATTGGCTTGGTAAATGTAAAAATTGTCCCTAGTGTGTGTAGGATAGTGTTAATGTTTGCAGAAGGCTCGACCGTAGTGGGCCAGATCTCAAAACATGACGAGATGGAGTGCAGGAAGGAGTCAGAGAGCTTAGTGACATGCTGTCGAAACAAGAACTCTCTCACAGTTGCAGCAAGACAAAGGAGCTGTCTGTACGGTCTGATTTCAGGATGCATGGTGGAGTATATGTCTCTATCAACGTCAATGGTGCTGAAGTGGAAATGGTTAAGAGCTTGAAATACTTAGGCATGAACAAAATGGGTGGTTTTGCAGATAGTGAAGATTGTTGTGAAAAATTGCAACAGGATCTTGATCGATTGGCCAGGTGGGCTGAGGAATGGTTGATGAAATTTAATACAGAGCTATAGCCAGAAAAGCACAGCCACTTCCACTTCCACAGGAGACTAAGGAAATTCGACATGTGTCCAAGGACTCTTACCCACTGCAACCAATGAACCAGGGGTGCTGCACGATTGGCGGCCCCGCCAACATTCTGTCTGTTTTTCATCTTTTCTAAAATTTTAGTGTGTGTTAAAAGTCTGTGTAAATGTCCTCCAATTTGTTTTATGTGGGGGGAGGGGGAAACTTTATTTTTCAGTTTCTTACCTTGCCGGAGAAGCGATCATTTTCTGGGTTGCATCTCCTGTTGCTCTGCGGCCTACCATCGATGGAGCTGGAGGCCTCCTCGGACTGTTGTGAGACTGTTGTGGCGTGGACTTAACATCCGAGCAGATCCCTTGCACGGGATCCCGATGTGGACTTACCATCAAGAGCTCGCAGTCATGGGAGAGGCTGAGTCGGGATGCTCCAACGACGCAGAGGCTCGCCCAGCCCTGACGTGGGGTCCGATTGCCAGCGTGGGGGAGCAGACAACCCCCCGATGCGGGAGCTTGATCGCCCCAACGCGAAGGGCCCAAACACCACCGGCTACGGGAGTCAAGATCGTCCCGTCAACGGAGGGCTCGAGGCCCTCGACCGAGGGAGAACATAGAAGGGAAGAGATTTGAACTTTTTTCTCGCTTTCCATCAGAGTGAGGAATGTGGAGGAGTCACTGTGGTGGATGTTTATGTTAAAATGAATTTTGTGTGTTCCGTTGCTTTTTACTTTTATGACTGACATGGCAAATGAAATTCCTCGTATGTTGCAAAACGTACTTGGCTAATAAAGTATTATTGCGATTGTGATTGTGATTGATAGAAAGCATGCCATCAGGTTGGTGTGGGAACAACTCTGCCAAGCAGGATGAACCCGCGGAGAATTGTGGATGTCACCTAGTCCATCATCTAGACCAGCCTCCCATCATAGACTCCATCTACACTTTACACTGCCTTGCCAGGGCAGCCAAGAACCCTTTACACTCCAGTCATTCCCCCTTCTCCCCGTTCCCGTCAGGCAAAAGATACAAAGCTTGAAAGCATACATGACCAAGTTCAGGAACAGTTTCTTCTACTCTGTTATCCGACCTCTGAACGGTTCTTCTATAAGCTAAGTTATAGTCCTGATCTTCCAACCAGACATTGGATTTTTTCCCCTGTAACTTTAACACTAACGTTATAACACCAATGGCTCCACGGCATTTTTCCTCTCTTTGCAGTGTCTGTTGTACTTGTGTGTTGTTTGGTTACATCGGTGTATAGTATGATTTGACTGGACAGAAACAAAAGTAACAAAATCAATACTCCTAGCCTGTCTACATTTTTGAAGATGTCTCTCTGATTGCTGCAATGGAGGCCCCATAGCAGATGCGTCCACGTTGCGGGGCTGGAAACTGAAAGTATCCTGAGCTAATTCTGGTATCACCATCATCTATTGCACCAAGTGATGGCTCCCACTGATTGTCGCTGGAAGCTTGCAAACGATGACAGCGATGTCAACATTTGAAACATGGAAGATCGACACGAAAGAAGAAGAATGGTTCTGTAAACTGTGGGAATACACTGAGTTCAGGAGGGGTTAGAATAAAGGGGAATCCTAGAATAAAGGGGAAGCCATTTAAAACTGAGGTGAGAAAAAAAGTTTTCACCCAGAGAGTTGTGAATTTGTGGAATTCCCTGCCACAAGGTGCAGTGGAGGCCAAATCACTGGATGGCAGTAAGAGAGAGTTAAATAGAGCTCTAGGGGGTAGAGGAATCAATGGATATGGGGAGAAGGCAGGCACGGGTTATTGATTGGGGACGATCAGCCATGATCCCAATGAATGGCGGTGCTGGCTCAAAGGGCCTCCTGCACCTATTTTCTATGTTTCTATGTTTAAGTTCGTTCAGACAAAGGTCATCTTGCATTGCGAAGCTGCAATGAAAGTGGTGCAGAGCCTGACTTCATTCTTCAATTCCAGAAATCTAGCTACTGCAGCTAAAAATGATAACATACAAGTCAGAAAAGAATAGAACAAGGCATACTAATTAACATTAGGGATTCTGTCTTATTTTGCTTCATGGCACTTTTCAATAATCTGGTGCACCCACAGAAGCAATGAATGAACATCACAAAGGTCTCTAGTTTTCAGTTAAAGGGCATCCTCTCCAACATGAGTTTCTAATAGTCATAGAGAGTCATAGTGATACATTGTGTAAACAATTCCTTCAGCCCAACTTGCCCACATGTCCCAGCTACACTAGTCCCACCTGCCTGTGGTCCATATCCCTCCAAACCAGTCCTATCCATGTACCTGTCTAACTGTTTGTTAAACGTTGGGCTAGTCCCATCCACTTCCTCTGGTAGCTCGTTCCATACACTCACCGCCCTTTGTGTGAAAAAGTTACCCCTCAGATTCCTATTAAATCTGGTCCCCTTGTCCTCAGTTCACCAACTCTGGGCAAGAGATCATTGCAAACAATTTGTGGCAGAATGCAGGCTTCCAGAAAAGGACAATCATGATCTGTGATCATTTCACTCGTGAATGAGGGAACAAAAGTTGTGCAGTGTGAGTTTTCCCCCGAAAAGTAGATGACAATATATTGCTTATATATTGACTGTTGCCACTTGTAAACAGTTCACAATGCGGTAAACGCCTCGATAAAAAATATTGCTGGCAATGTTGGTAGAGACCATCGTTTGGAATGAATTCATCTTCCCGATAATGTGCCAGTAAAAGGGTTAAGCCTTTTAAAACCGCTTCCTCTTCAAAAAACAGAACCCCTATTAGAAGCATATTAAGCAATTGCTCTCTAATCTTACATTCTTTAAGAGGCAATCAGGGGATAACTTTAAATTGCCCAAATCTCATTAGATGTGCATGAGGTTAATATTTCAAGATGATTACAGGCCCAGGGCACGTAAATTGCACATTTAAGGAGCTGCACAAATACTTCTTTAAATTTGCCTGGTGGCCAAGGATCTAATTATACCAGGCAATGCTACATGAAGCAGTGCCATTAACCATGCACTTGGACCAGAATCCTGTATTATATTTCTTCTCACTACAGTTGTTTTGGAAGAAATCCTCGACTCCAAGGAACTGCTGAAGAAGATGAAGCTGTTTTGGGTAAAACTGATCAATGCTCCACCAAGTCCATGTTCTGATCATACGTTATCATCGATTCACCTATTCTGAGCAAGAGACTCTGTGCATCTACCTGATCTATTCTTCTCATGATCTTATACACCTCTATAAGATAACCCGTCATCCTCCTCCGCTCCAAGGAATAGTCCCAGCCTACTCCTGCTGTAATGGATCCCCGACTTCCTCATCCACAGACCACAGTCTGTTCGAATTGGAGGACAACTTCATCCTTGGTAACAATCAGCACGGGAGCACCTCAAGACTGTGTGCTCAGCCCCCTGCTGTACTCACTTTATACCCATGACTGCGTAGCCGGACATAGTGCGAACTCCATCATCAAGTTCGCCGACGACACCACTGTGGTTGGATGAATCACAGCTGGGGACGAGTCCGAGTATAGAAGTGAGACCTACCGATTGACCAAATGGTGCCAGAACAACAATCTGGCTCTCTACATCAGTGAGACCAAGGAACTGATTGTGGACTTTGGTAGGACCCACAATCCTGTTCATATCAATGGAGAGGTGGAGAGGGTCAAAAATTTCAAATTCCTGGGTGTGCATATTTCCGAAGATCTTTCCTGGACCCGGCACACTGATGCAATTATAAAGAAGGCACATCAGCGATTCAACTTCCTGAGAAGATTACGGAGATTTGGCATGTCGAAGAGGATTCTCCTAAACTTCTGCAGGTGCACCATAGAGAGCATTCTGACTGGTTGCAACATAGCCTGGTTCTGCAACTTGAACGTCCAGGAGCGGAAAATACTATAAAAAGTTGTGACCACTGCCCAGTCCATCACCGGCTTTGACCTCCCCACCATCGAAAAGATCTATTGCAGTCACTGCTTCAGAAAGGCAGCCAAAATCATCAAGGACCCACACCATCCTGGCCACACACTAATTTTACCACTGCCATCAGAAAGAAGGTACAGGAGCCTGAAAACTCTAACGTCCAGGTTCTGGAACAGCCACTTCCCTACAGCCATCAGGCTATTAAACACAACAATGAATAAGCTGAGCTCTGAACTGCAAAAGACTATATTATTATTGCACTTTATTTGTTATTTGTTGAACTTTCTTTTTTTCTCTTCCCCCATTATGTACAATGTTTACATGTTCACATATTCTGTTGTGCTGCAGCAAGTAAGAATTTCATCGTCCCATTCGGGACATATGACAAAAAAACACTCTTGACGAACCTCTCCCTATAGCTCAGACCCTCTAGTCCTGGCAACATCCTCGTATATCTTTTCTGTACCCTTTCATAAATAAGGTCATAAGGAATAGGAGAAGAATTAGGCCATTCGGCCCATCAAGTCTACTCTCCCATTCAATCATGGCTGACCTATCTCTCCCTCATAACCCCATTCTACCACCCTCTCCTCATATTGTCTTCCAGCTTGACAATTTATTTCCTATAACGCGGTGCCCAGAACTGAACACAAGTGTCTCGACCCGAAATGTCACCCTTTTCTTCTCTCCAGAGATGCTGCCTGTCCCACTGAATTACTCCAGTTTTTTGTGCCGATCATCGATTTAAACCAGCATCTGCTGTTCCTTCTTACATGCTCTACATGCGGCCTCTATATTATCATCATCATCATCATCATCATCATCATCATCATCATCATCATCATCGTTGAAAACTTCTGAAGTGTGGACGGCCGTTGGCTCGCTAGGAGCTTATCCGTCCTTTGACAGGTCTTGCTTTTGGTCCTGCTGGGGGTCCACAGCCCCCTCCTCACCTGGCGAACCAGGTGGTGGAGACTGTTTAGTCGCCGACTATCCGACCACGGGACTACATGGTACCCGTGGTGAGGGGAACTCCCCCAGACCTAACCTCTCTATACGGTTTATTTTTTATAGTAAATGTGCACATTCTGGTAAAGATAGGTCCACCCGTCACCCAAGCCTCATGTCAAGATAGCCTGCACAACATACTGCAGCGTCGGCGTGCAATATATTTGCTGTGTGATCTGCCAGTAGCTATTTCAGCCATGGGTGGGAGGGGAGTTGTTGGCCAGTGACCAGCAATGAGACCAGAGTGAGAGGGATCTGCGTCCAAGATATGTACAAGTTTTGACTATTAGGATGATGCTCATCGTTGGGGGGTTTGAAGAATCAAGAGTTTTTGGGGATGGCTTGATTGGGAGAACTAACAAGATTTGTCCCCTTCATTACTGAACAAAGAGAGATGTGTGATACTTCATAATTAGAAAAGCTGGTCATCCTGCAAGCGTCAATCAATGACATTAAAACTCAGATGATAACATCGGATATTAAGATGATAGTATATTCTACCTGGGCTGGAAGAATTAGTTTTATGACCGTCAATTAACCGCCGTTAAAAAGCAGATTACAAATTTGTAAAACGACAATCTTGCACACGAACTGGAAGTCGATAGAAATAAAGTTTAAGAAAAAGATGGATGACATGTTGCAATACCCTCTAGGTCACGGGCAGGCACATGCCCCCTGATCTCAAAGCACAGACTTCCCTCACCATGTCAGACCACGGACCATCTCCCACTCAAGAGAACAGATCTCGCATAACCACATTAAGGGCCTGTCCCACTTTCATGACATAATTCACGACCTCTACCGAGTTTGCCCTCGACTCATACTCGCAGCATGGTCATCACAAGGTCGTAGGTAGGTCGTGATGCTAGTCATAGGTACTTGTGGCATCAAGTAGGTCGGGGCGTTTTTCTAGCATGATGAAAAATATCCACGAGTTAAAAAGGTCGTGAATTGAGTCGTGAAAGTGGGATAGGCCCTTTACTCTCCCATGAAAAATCTGAACATTTTATTGCAAATCTTTCATTCATTATTCTTTATCTCTCTAGATCATCGTCTATATTTCTCATTTCCCTTTCCCCTCGAGAATAGGGGGTTCCTGGTAATTTGATTTTGAAATGATTAAAAACAATATCTTTTGTGATTAAAGTTGAATAAAGTTAAAGATAATTATTAAAATGGTTGACATGAGCTATTGCGTCTCCCAGACCGAAGAAGGTGGGAAAATGGTTGCAAGCAAATTCGAAGTGAAGATCAATGAACTGGACATGCAGTAAATCAAAATAGAAAAACTAAATATTGGAAACACTCAGCCGTTTTGGCAATATTCATGGAAAGAGAAACAGAATTAAGGCTTCAGTTCAAAGACCTTGTATCAAAAGCAAGTTTATCGAAAAAGTCAAACACTTAAAGCTCCCAAGTCATGAATCTTTGCATTTGAATCAGGTTGGGATGCCATCACAGGAATCATGATTGGGATGCCATCACTGGCCACATCTTCCCATCTCCTCCCCTTTCGGATTTCCGCAGAGACCGCTCCCTCTGTAACTCCTTGGTCAATTCGTCCCTTCCCACCCAAACCACCCTCTCCCCTGGTACTTTCCCTTGCAACCGCAGGAAATGCTACACTTGTCGCTTTACCTCTCCCCTCGACTCCATCCAAGGACACAAGCAGTCTTTCCAGGTGAGGCAGAGGTTCACCTGCATCTCCTCCAATCTCATCTATTGCATCCGCTGTTCTAGGCATCTGCTGCTCTACATCGGTGAGACCAAGCGCAGGCTTGGCGATCGCTTCGCCCAATACGCAATAACCAACCTGATTCAGGTAGTCCTTGCTTTCTCCCTCCTTCCCCTCCACTTCCCAGCTCTCCCACAATCTACTGTCTCCGCCCCTTCCCTTCTTCTTTCCCCCCCCCAACCACCCCACATCAGTCTGAAGAAGGGTCTCAACCCGAAACGTCACCTAATCCTTTCCTCCAGAGATGCTGCCTGAACAGCTGAGTTACTCCAGCTTTTTGTGTCTATCGTCGGTTTAAACCAGCATCTACAGCTAGCTCCTTCCTATATCAGAGATATAGTTCAGAGGCTCGAATTACAATGAATGATGAAGCATAGTATTTGCGTAAGTAAAAGAGGATCTGAAAAGAATGTAACTTCCACCAGTTCCCACTGGAATTCCATAGATTTCAATGGGGATGTAATACAGAGGGATTTGTGTTGAATAGGTGTGAACTGATCACAAAAGTAATTAGACTCGTGCAATTGTTGAGCTTATTTATGCAGTTTTAAGTAGATTTCGATGATGTTACAAGCTGGATGAATATTCCAAGTAGAACAAATTAATACAGGATTCTTCAACAATTTGGGACACTTAAATTTTCTAAACAACTCTTATTAAAATTCCTCACGTGGGTTCAATAAGCCTACGAAAAAAAAACAATTTGAGGGTGGCACGGTGGTACAGCGGTAGTTGCTGCCTTACAGCCCCAGTAGACCCGGGTTTGATCCTGACTACGGGTGCTGTCCGTACGGAGTTTGTACGTTCTCCCAGTGACCTGCGTGGGTTTTCCACGAGATCTTCGGTTTCCTCCCACAATCCAAAGGCGTGCAGGTTTGTAGATTAATTGGCTTGGTGGAAGTGTAAATTGTCCCTGGTGTGTGTAGGATAGTGTTAATGTGCGGGGATCGCTGGTCGGTGTGGACTCGATGGGCCGAAGGGCCTGTTTCCGCGCTGTATCTCTAAACTAAACTCAAAAATAATTCAAAAATAGTTTTTGGGAATGGTCACAAAACCAATCTGCTTGGTCTGAAGAAGAGTTACGACCCGAAACGTTGCCTATTTCCTTTGCTTCATAGATGCTGCCTCGCCCGCTGAGTTTCTCTAGCACTTTTGTCTACCTGCTTGGATAATTGCATGGCATGTTGATTTGTTGTTTCACTTTTTTTTAAAGCTCCTTGTTCAGTAATTTGACTTCACGCTTCGATGTATCCATTTGTTCTCTTCACATGTTGTTGCTCCTTTATCTTCAATGCCAGCAGACTATCATCTACCAATTAGTACCATACAAGCAGACAATATAAAGGGAATGCTCAACAAATACTGACTTCCCCAGGGAGAGCTATTAAAGAAAATGTCACTTTTTCTCCACTAAGGTGACAACAAACAATTAAAATCAAATAAATTCACACGATCACAGAGAACTACAGTAGAGAAACAGGCACATCGCCCCAACCCGACCATATTGGCCAAAATGACCCGTCCAAAGCTAGTCTTACTTTCCCACACCTGACCCATATCCTTCTGAACATTTTCCTATCAATGTATCTATCCAAATATATTTTAACTGGTGTAATTTTATCAGCCTCAACTACTTCCTTTGAAGAAGGGTCTCGACCAAAAACTTCATCCATTCCGTCTCTCCAGAGATGCTGCCTGTCCTGCTCAGTTACTCCAGCTTTTTGTGTCTATCTTTGGTTTAAACCAGCATCTGCAGTTCCTTCCTACATATTTACTTTGGCAGCTCGTTCCACAAACCCACCTGTGAAAATGTTCCCCTTTCTTATTAAATCCTCTTATTAAATCCTCCCCCTCTCACCTTAAACCTGTGCCCTCTAATACTTAATTCTATCATTCTGGGCTTTCTCCCTGTCTATTCCCCTCATGATTTCATACATCCCTGTCAGGTCAGCCTTTGCCTCCAAGGAATACAGTCCTAGCCTGTCCGCCTCTCTCTGCAGCTCAGGCCTTCGAGTCATTGGAAACATTTATCTGCACTCTTTCCAGCCTAACGGCATCTTTCTCATAGCATGGTGACCAAAACTGAACACAATACTCCAAGATAGACAAAAAAAAGCTGGAGTAACTCAACGGGGCAGGCAGCATCTCCGGAGAGAAGGAATGTCATCTATTCCTTTTCTCCAGAGATGCTGACTGTCCCGCTGAGTTACTCCAGCATTTTGTGTCTATCTTCGGTGTAAACCAGCATCTGCAGTTCCTTCCTACACAATACTCCAAGTGCAGCCTCACCAACAATTGTTAACATAATGTTCCAACTTCGATACCTAATTCCCTAACTGATGAAGGCCTGCATGCCAAAAGCATTCTTCACCATCCTTTGTACCTGCAACGCCACTTTCAGGGAAGTAGATCTCTCTGTTCTACAACGCTCTCCATGGCCCTACCATTCATTGTGCAGGCCCTACCGTGCTTTGAGTTCACAGAAGGCAACACCTCATACTTACCCGAATTAAACACCAGGAGACATTCCTTGCCCCACTTGCCCAGCTGATCAAATCACATTGTAATTTGTGATAACAATTTTTACTGTAATTCATGATAACCATCTTTACTGTCTACGATGTCGCCTATTTCAATGCCATCTGCAAAGTTAACTTCCAAATCATGTCTGTGACCACCTCACCATCTACCACGCTCCCACTCTCACGGACAATCTTGAGGTTGTCCAGCTGCAGCTCCAGCTCCAGTTCCATGACGTGGTCAGTTTCTCAATTGTGCAAATGGAAATGGTTTACACATAGACGACCTGTTGGAATTCATTCCTTTGCAAACACGCATTGACATTCCCAGTAAACACAGGATAAAAATAGCCAATGTTTGCTTACATTTCAGGATATATCAGGCTCTATACCTAACAAACAAAGATGAGGCACCTCCATCCAAGGCACCACTAAACCACAGATGCACGAATGATTTTTAACCCAGTTACACAGAGTATTATATCTACTTCTTGCTTATGGCATGCACAGCCTAAATTTGTAGGACAACTTGTTCTATTTGATCTTATTTGATTATGCACGCAAGGTTGATTGCATTCATTGAAACAGGGCGGACTATGTGAAAGTTGCAATCTCCCACCCTAGAGTATTACATTAAGCAACAACTAATTTGCATGTACCAATTTTCAATTCTTCTTTGGCCTTATCTTTGAAATTTCCTTCATAAACGTCTAGAACTCGTTGCGCTCCTTAAAGGACTCAGTCTGCCTTAACATACCTGGATCTAGATCTGGATGTAAATTGCTGAAAAGCTCCAGGTAGAACATCCCCTGACCTCCCAGTTGCTCAGCACTTCAACTCCCCCTCTCATTCTCAATCTGACCTTTCTGTCCTGGGTCTCCTCCATTGTCAGAGTGAGGCCCAGCGATATGAACATTGACTTATCTTACTTCAAATAACCCTTGCTTTCCCTCTCTCTCCATCCCCTCCCCCTTCCCAGTTCTCCCACCAGTCTTAAGGGCCTGTCCCACTTACGTGTCCTTGGCATGCAAATTACACGGCCTCGTGGTTGCGTTGAGCCGCGACGGTCCTGCGAAGGTCGCGTGCGACTTCATTCGACCGCACAGCCGTCTGGAGTGCGTGACGTCATTTGAAGATGGACACACAATGCTGGAGTAACTCAGCGGGACCGGCAGCATCTCTGGAGAGAACCAATGGGTGATGTTTCAGGTCGAGACTCTTCTTCACTCTGAAAAGAAGGGTCTTGACCCGAAACGTCATCCATTGCTTCTCTCTAGAGATGCTGCCAGTCCCGCTGAGTTACTCCGGCATTTTATGTCCGTCTTCAATTTCCTTGGCCCCGCTCTGGGAGTAGAAGTGGGGGTGTATCCGGACCGCAACAGCCGTGAGCCCCAGGCCGAGTTCGGTGATCGTTTGCCTGCTTCTGCTGCTGTTGGAGGTGAGACGTTGCATCGCGCCAAGGTCTTGGGCCTGTCCCACTATGGCCGGCAGTTCTGCAGCAGGCTGTTGGCGGCGAAGATTTCGTTCGCTACAAAAATTTCAGAGCCCCGCCCGATGTCGCACACAACTACTTGCCCCTCCGCGCTTCTCAGTGGGACCGGCCCCGTGCGGCCCTACGATGCTTGTGCACCTCAACGCGATCACGAGGTCGCATAATTTGCATGCCAAGGACACGTAATTGGGACAGGCCCTTTACTGTCTGCGACTACATTCTATCTTTGTTCCACCCATTCTCCTGACATCAGTCTGAAGAAGGGTCTCGACCCGAAACATCGCCATTCCTTCTCTTCAGAGATGCTGCCTGTCCCGCCGAGTTGCTCCAGCATTTTGTGTCTACCTTCGATTTAAACCAACGTCTGCAGTTCTTTCCTTCACATCAGTTGCCCACCACTTGGGCGATGCCAAATTAAAGTTGGAACAGTTGAGCCTGCTGGTAATGTAGTTGTGAGGGAGGTTTTGTTATCATGTGAGGAAGTGAAGAGCACGGACATCGGATGGAGACACAAGGAACTGCAGATGCTGGAATCTTGAGCAAAACATAAAGTGCTGGAGTAACTCAGTGGATCAGCCATCTGTGGAGGAAATGGGCAGGTTTCTATTTTGGGTTGGGACCCTTTTACAGTCTGAAGAATATCCATTCCCTCCTCTATTTCACTTAAGATTGCAGCATCTGCAGTTGCTTGTGTTTCAATCTTACATCACTGGTTATCGTCCTTTCTTCAGACATTTGATGTAGTGGAAGTGAGAATCGGGATTCTGTGCATAAGACTTATTACCGTCTGCCACTACGATGTGTTCTAACCCATCGGAAGTAGCAAGATGGATAGACTGCATTGGAAGGAACTGCAGATGCTGGTTTATACCAAAGATAGACATAAAATGCTGGATTAACTCAGCGGGACAGGCAGCACCACTAGAGAGAAGGTATAAGTGATGTGTCCGGTTGAGACCCTTCTTCAGACTGGCAAGACTCAGAGTAACAAAACTAGTTTCAAAAATGGTATAAAATATAATTATCCAGAGAATGATTATTCCACATAATATATCACAAGCATTGATTTTACATATAGTTAAGGTCATAAATCAATCTTCAATCCTTTCTCATTTAGGTAATCTGAAATTGACAATAATAATGTTCCAATTGGAAATATTCTCTTGTCCGAATGATTTGAGTCTATTGATTTTTCTCCTTTATGTGGATTCACCTTGTACGCACAATTAAATCCTTGGGAGTTTGATGTAAGTTTTAAGCATTCATCTTTCTATTACAATGGACTTGGAAATATACTGCCATTACACCATCATAGCCGTGGCTTCCCATTCATCAACACTGTGAGACTACCTTCACCAGAGGGACTGCAGCAGTTCAAAAAGGTAGCTCACCATCACCTTTTTGAGGGCAATCCAGGCGTGGACAATATTGCTGGTCAGATAGACATAAAATGCTGAAGTAAAGCCCCTGTCCCACTTAGGAGACCTAAACAGCAACCTCTGGTGACCTTGCCCACCACCCAAAAAAAAAATCAAGGTCTAGGTGACTTGCAACCTCCTACCACCTCCCACGCATATGTTGAAAACCTTCCTCGACTATGAAGAAAACCGGCTTCGATTAGACCTGCGACTAAAAAATTATCGATTTTTAAAATGCAGCCTATTTTTAGTCAAGGACAGTTTTATTCATGATGAAAAAATAGCAGCAACCTAGATGAAGCCCCGACCACACAGAAATCACTTTCGACCATTAGGGAGAGTGACCAAAACCTCCGGTGACCTCATGGAAACCTTGGGTGGTGGGCAAGGTCACCAGAGGTTGCTGTTTAGGTCTCCTAAGTGGGACAAGGGCGTAACTTAGCGGGACAGGCAGCATCTTTGGAGAGAAGGAATGGGTGACGTTTTGGGTCGAGACCCTTCTTCAGACCCGTCTCAACCTGAAACGTTGGCCATTCCTTCTCTCCAGAGATGTTGCCAGTCCCGCTGAGTTACTGCAGCATTTTGTGTCTATCTTCGATTTAAACCAGCATCTGCAGTTCTTTCCTACACATTATTGCTGGTCAGGTCAGTGATGTGCACATCCCAAAATATGAATAAAATCAGCGGTTTCATTGAGAATTATTACTCCAATTGGTAAAACATCACTCTTGGGAGACAAATCTACCATTTAGAAAATACACTTGAATCTTCGAGTATGTATTATTACTGGCTTTGGCACCACATTACTGAATTGAAAAGTAATTAAAAATGACAAGTAAACTATTTTATGGTTATTCATTTTAGATAAATACAATACCCATGACGGCTGCCTATTATTTTTCCATGACAAGGGAAAAAAGAGAAAGAGTGAATAAAAATAGCCCTGAGTTCGATCATAATTAAATTAAAATTGTGCTGGCTTCATAACAAGCAGTGTAGCAGACCTGTCAGACTATTCCCCAGGCAGTCTAATCAAAGTTGTACATAAACTGGTTCTGGTGTTTGCTCAACCGGCCCTGTGTACAGCAACAGAATGATGGGGATATCAACAATGGAAATATTGATTTTAAAAATGCACATTTTCTTATCCATATTGGTTTCGAACAACATCATGGTTTCATTTTCAAAGTCATGGAGTGATACAGTGTGGAAACGGGCCAGTCAGCCCAACAAGCCCACACCAGCCAACATGTCCCACCTACACTAGTCCCACTAGCCCACGTTTGGCACATTTCCCTCCAAACCTGTCCTATCCATGTGCCCATCTCACTGTTTCTTGAACATTGTGAAAGTCCCAGCCTCAACTACCTCCTCCGGCAGTTCGTCCCATACACCCACCACCCTTTGTGTGAAAAAGTCACCCCTCAGATTCCAATTAAATCTTTTCACCTTCACCTTAAATCTATGTCCTCTGGTCCTCAATTCACCTACTCTGGGCAATATACTCTGTGAATCTACCCGATCTATTCCTCTCATAATTTTATACATCATTATAAGATCACCCCTCATCCTCCTGCATTCCAAGGAATGGAGTCCCAGCGACTCAACCTCTCCCTATAGCTCAGACCCTCTAGTGTTGGCAACGTCCTCGTAAATCTTTTCTGCATCCTCTCCAGCTTGACAACATCTTTCCTATAACATGGTGCCAAGAACTGAACACAATACTCTAAATACGGTCTCATCAACGTCTTTTAC
This sequence comes from Amblyraja radiata, assembly GCF_010909765.2. Classification (NCBI taxonomy): domain Eukaryota; kingdom Metazoa; phylum Chordata; class Chondrichthyes; order Rajiformes; family Rajidae; genus Amblyraja; species Amblyraja radiata. The sequence goes on from NC_045956.1 coordinate 27,260,785, forward strand.
ACCTACAACATGACCTCCCAACTTCTATACTCAATACTCTGACTGATGAAGGCCAATGTGCCAAAAGCCTTTTTGACCACCTTATCTACCTGTGACTTGACCTTCAAGGAACCTTGTACCTGCACTCTCAGATCCCTCTGCTCTACAACACTACCCAGAGCCCTACCATTCACTGTGTAGGTCCTGCCCATGTTAAACTTCCTAAAATGTAACACCTCACATTTCTCAGTATTAAATTCTGTCAACCATTCCTTGGCCCACCTGGCCAATCAATCCAGATCCTGCTGCAATTTTTCACAACCATCTTCACTATCTGCAAAACCATTAACTTTCATAGATAAATAAATTCCCAATCTAAGAGAGTCGCTACCTACCAAGTAACATGTCATCAACTCTCAACTGAGAAATGACTTAAATCGATATAATAGATATCACATCCCTTTCACGTGCAAAAAAGCCAATTTGCAGCCAATTAATTATTTTTACATTGCTATTGCAATTTAGGTCTCGACCCAAAACCAGAGATGCTGCCTATCCCGCTGAGTTACTCAAGCATTTTGAGTCTGTCGTAGGATAGTCAACTAAGTTCTCACAGACAGCAGAGCAATAATTATCAGATAACGTGCTTTTGTGATATTGATCGAGAAATGATTATCGGCTAAGATCCATTCGCCACATTTTCTTGAAGAATAGCATGGCATTTATTAATATTTATTATGTCCAGATGAAGGTCCTCAACCTGAAATATTGACACATTTTTCTCTTTCTTCTTCTCTTTCTTGTTGACTAGAATAGTGAAAGGCTTGGAGAGAGTGGATATGGAGAGGATGTTTTCACTGGTAGGAGAGTCTAGGAATAGGGGTCATAGCCTTAGAATTAAAGGACATTCCTTTAGGAAGGAGACGAGGAGGAATTTATTTCGTCAGACGGTGGTGACTCTGTGGAATTCTTTGCCACAGAAGGCTGTGGAGGCCATCAGTGGATATTTTAAAGCAGAGATAGATAGATTCTTGATTAGTACGAGTGTTAGAGGTTATGTGGAGAAGGCAGGAGAATGGGGTTAGGAGGGAGAGATAGATCGGCCATGATCGAATGGTGAAGTAGACTTGATGGGCCGAATGGCCTAATTCTACGATTCTTTATGACCTTTTGAGTGTTTTCAGCATTTTACTAAATGTTTACTAAAGCAGGTGGGCACTCAATTTAATGTTTCATTTGAAGTTCTAAGAAGGCAGTACATCTTGCATTCTGATCCGAGTATAATTCAAGATTTTTGTGTTCAAATCTCTGGAGTAGGGACTGAACCTAAAGCATCCAGCTCAATACGACATACCAAGCGAGCCGCAACTGCTACCTGAATGGTGTAGGATGGAACTGCAGATGCTGGTTCACACCGAAGATAGACATAACATGCTGGAGTAACTCAATTGGGACAGGCAGCATCTCTGGAGGGAAGGAATGGGTGATGTTTCTGGTCAAGACCCTTCTTCACATATGACATATCTGAATACATGGTTACATCAGATACCTGTTATATCAGATATAAAATATCTAATATGTTATATCTGATGAAGGGTGTCGGCCCAAAACGTCACCCATTCCTTCTCACTCCAGAGAAGGAATGGCTGCATTTTGTGTCTATCTTCAATGTTACCTGTAGATTGTCTATTTCATACTAGCCAATTATAGTGTTTGTTAGTAGTGACTTCACCTATTATGTGCTTCATATTATCAAGAGCTTGCTTACGCTAGTTAGTTTAGAGTAGCAGCTCGGAGATGTAATGTCTGCAGATCCTTGCTGTAAGTAGATTTCATAAACACGTGTTGCATCTTGATGTGTGTTCGAGCCGGCTCATTACCTGGTGCCAGAGAGTGAATCTTGTCCACTCCGCTCATGTTTATCAGGTTTTATATGTTTTTGATTATTTTGTGTGTTTATTACCTCCATCATGGCAAATACATGTCACCATCCAAATCCACTGATCTTTGATTCTGACATTGCTGAATGCTGGCGTCTTTTCGAGCATGACTACACTCATTATGCTCGCATCGTTCATCGCAATGACCCCCCCCACCCCCCTAGGTGTGTGCCTCTGTACTGCTTTATTTGGCAGGACCTGAAGCAATGAATCATGCCAACAACTTCACCTTTGTGCCTGCTGTTTTGGATGATAACGGTCAGGACAATCGACAACCCTGCGGTTTTGATCAGAAAGTTCAGAGAGCTGTGTGACCTGCCCTCAAACTACATTATTGAAAGGACAAAGTTCTATGCCCATTTACAGCAGGTCGACGAACCAATTGAACGTTTTATCAGTGGTCTGAAGCACATGGCTGCACGCTGTTGATTTCGTGGTTTTCAGGATGAGCTCACCCGAGACAAAAACTTTGGAGGAATGCTTGACAGCAAGCTATGAGGTGAGCTTCTTCGTAATACTGACTTAACCCTTGAACAAGCAGAGCATGCCCGTCGGATTTCTGAGATAACGTCTCCCCACACTGACTCTGTGCCCCTCGGTCAATGTTCGCAGCATATTGTCAATCTTACAGACTTCTCCTCTCGCAAACCCCGCACCAGGTCTGCTGTTCGTTGCCAAAATTGCAATTATTTCCATGCCACTGCTCATCAATTCTGTGCTGCCTATGGGAAAGCCTGTAATTTCTGCAAGAAATGAAGCCACTTTGCTCGGTGCTGCCGTTCCCATGTGACTCCTGTAGCTTCAAGGACGAGCCTGCATCTGCTTCAACATGAGCTTACTGATAATGACTTCCAAGAGCCTGACTTGCCACCCCCCGCACCGCTCTCAGAGAGTACAGATGCCAGTTCTGCCATCCATTCTCTCCTCCCTTCGTCTAACAAGCAACTTGACCCTGAGGTAACCATGTTTGTAAATAACAGGCCTTTGATCGCTAAGGTAGATACTGGTGCAAAATGCAACGTCATCTCATTAAGAGAGTTTTTAAAAATCCGTAATGCTGAACGTATTGATAAGGCCTCCGCAACGCTTCGGGCTTACAGGGGTGCAGTTCTACACCCACTTGGACAAGCTGATTTGAAGTGCACCATAGACGAACAGACCCATACCTTACATTTTTATATTGTTAAGAGAGATTCAGAGACTTTGCTCGGTATCAATGCATGTCACGATCTAGGCCTGGTTTACTTGGACTGCGCTGTCCATAAACTCTGTCTCGCTGACGGACCCTCTCAACAGTTACTCTCTCAATACAAAGAACTGTTTAACAATGAGTTTGGCAAGTTGCCTATCAAATACCATGTTGCTGTTAATTCCAAAGTTACTCCTGTGGTCCGAGCGCCACATCGTGTTCCGTATGCCATGCGTGACCAAATACACAATTAACTCAAGCGCATGGTCTCCATGGGTGCTCTTGCTGAAGTTACTGACCCGTCTGACTGACTTTCCACCATGGTGGTTGCTACAAAGATAAACAAGGAGGAGATCCGTATCTGCATCAACCCCAGAGGCCTTAACACTGCCATCAAACGCCCGCACTACCCAATGCGAATGACAGAAGAAGTTGCTGCCCAGATAGGCAATGCAGCAGTATTCTCAGTTCTGGATGCCAAAAGCTTGTTTTGGCAGATTCCACTGGACTTGGACTCGTCCAATCTCACTACGTTTGGCATCCCCTTTGGCCGATACAAATTTCTGAGAATGCCCTTTGGCATCAACTCCGCCAGCGAAGTTTTCCAGCGCACTCTGGAACAATTATTTGCAGAGTACCCATGCGCCATCATTGTTGATGATATTCTCGTCTAGCGGACACGATCTGGCTGAACATGACGCCAATCTAAAGAAAGCACTCGACCGTGCCAAAGACATTCATCTCAAATTCAATACCCTGAAGTGCAGGTTTCGAGTTATAGTGGTTACTTATGTCGGACATGTATTCACAAGTGATGGTCTCAGACCAGACCCATCGAAAGCTGCAGCTATCAACAAAATGCCGGTTTCTACTGATGTCGTGAGCTGACAAAGGTTCCTCGGAATGGTCAATTACCTGGGAAAATGTATTCCAAACCTCAGTGACATATTTGCCCCCCCTGCGAGAACTGACACACAAGGGCGCAGCATGGTCCTGGTATCCTCGGCACCAAAGAGCTTTTGACACTCTCAAATTGCAGCTAGCTAGCGCACCTACTCTCGCCTACTTTGCTTTGGAGTTACCAGTAATGCTCACCTGTAATTCGTCCCAGTACGTGCTAGGCACAGCGTGGCTGCTGACCACTACCGATGGTGATTTCAAGCCCGTTTTGTACGCCTCATGTACTCTGACTGACACTGAACAGCGCTACGCCCAGATCGAAAGCGAACTGCTCGCTGTGGTTTTCGCCTGCACTAAATTCAAGGACTTTATTTTTGGCAAGTCTGTAATTATCGAGACTGACCACCAGCCGCTGGTCACCATTTTGAACAAACCCATCCACGCTGCCCCAGCACGACTACAGCGAATGATAATGCAACTGCAATGGTTTGATTTCAACATTGTTTGTAAGAAAGGCAAAGACATGCACATAGCAGACACGCTATCCAGAGCCCCGCGCAAAACTAACGAACAACAACTCTCTGAACAGGACCAATTCTCAGTAATGAAGGTTTTGTTTGTGCCAACTGATTGTTTGAGCAGCCTAGCAGAACGCACGGCTGCTGATGTGACTTTACAATTGCTGTCTGCAGTCATCCGGCGCGGCTGGCCAGACAAACAACACAACACCCTGCTCGAAATCCACCCATACTTCCTAGTTCACGACGAACTAGTATTACAGAACAAAATTATTCTCAAGGGCCACAAGGCAATGGTCCCAGCGGCCTTCCGCGACAAATACTTTGATGACATCCCCAGGGGCCACCCCGGCATGGAGGCAACCCTCCAAAGGGTGCAAAGCATGTTTTACTGGACCATAATAACCAAATACATATGAGGAAAAAAATGAAGTTTGCGCCATCTGCAAAAGCCTGATGCCACATCAGCAAAAGCAGCCTTTACTGCCGCACCCGGTCCCTCCTCTCCCGTGGTCCACGTTAGCTACCGACATCTTCGAATGGCATGGAAAACACTATCTGGTTCTTGTTGACCCTTATTCGGGCTGGTTCGAAATCGATGTACTTCAAACCACTACTTCTGAAGCAGTTATCGAGAAATTGCAGTGTCACCTCTTCGTGCACGGCTCCCCTGGATGTATTCGGTCCGAAAACGCAGACAGTTCACCAGCCAAGCTTTTAAATACTTTGCCAAACGATGGGAATTTCAACATATTACCAGCAGCCCCGAGTTCCCACAGTCCAACGGACTCGCCAAACACGCTGTCCGAAGTGCAAAACAACTCATGGAGCGATCATACCTTGCCAAATCAGACGTGTACCTGGACTTGCTCAACCTAAGGAATATTGCGCGGGATCCCAAACTGGGTTCTCCAGCCCAACGACTGATGTCTCGCCAAACCCATGCTCCCCTGCCTGTGTTCCAGCAGCTTTCGCAGCCACAAGTTTGTTCCCCACCTGCAGTTAAGAAGCAACTACAATTCAAACGTGACATGCAGAAACGTGCCCTGCCAAAGAGCCGCGCTCTTATATGGTCGAAGCGGACGGAGCCATCTACAGACGCAACCGTCAACACATCCTTCCAGTGCAAGAACCGCGTCCTGCGACTCCATATCCTGATGTCTCGCGTTTCATTTACCCTCCCACAGTCAGTCCCGCATCCCCACTGCCACCTATCGTTTCCACCGCGGTCTTCCCGTTGTGTTTCGCGACTTGCTCGCCTATCTGGTCACCCTCCCTGGCTGTTGGGTCGCCGGTCATTTCCCCATTTCCCTCCCTGGTATCTCATCCAGTGAGAGGAGGTGAGGCGGACTCGAACCGCACACGGGCCAGACGGGTTTGCAGGCCAACCGTTAGATATGGTGATTTTGTGTAATTTTGCAAATGTATTATTAACATTCCACCTATATTGCTTAGCCACCGATGCCTCCTTTGTTTCTACAAGGAAGGATGTAGATTGGCTATTTCATACTAGCCAACTATAGTGCTTGTTAGTAGTGACTCTGCCTATTATATGCTTCATATTATCAAGAGCTTGCTTACGTTAGTTTGTTTAGAGTAGCAGCTCGTAGATGTAATGTCTGCAGATCCTTGCTGTAAGTATATTTAATAAACATGTGTTGTATCTTGATGTTTGCTCGAGTCGACTCATTACATTACCCAAACAGTATATATAACTAAAACCTTTTTTTTAAATAACAAATTGCCTAAGATTACAAGAGATGTACTAAGAAAAATGTGGTCAATTGGTATCATGATACAAGTAAACTATTAATAAACTACAAATAACGGTTAATAAAGTGCATCATCCTGGAAAACAAAGTTATAGTTATAATATTATTTTAGCGATGCCAGCTTGAATAAATCTTGAAAATATATCATAGACTATCACTGTCTCCATCTTTATTTCAATAACATCTGAAACTATATATTTTTGACGCATGTTTTTTGGTATGCCAGGGTCAAGAAAATGTCTTCAAATATTTTCCATCCAGATTTTATTGTTCCTTACCTGAAATGCGAGATATTTTTCAGTAATAATCAACAATAAAACCCACTCTAATCAGTCTGAAGAAGGGTCTCGACCTGAAACGTCACCTTCCATTTCTCCAGAGATGCTGCCTGTCCCGCTGAGTTACTCCAACAGTTTGTGTCTATCCACTCGAATACCATATCCCTATTTATTCCTAAACTAAATGGGTCTACAAGAACTGCAAGAGCATGAGTAGTCAAGCATGTGTGCATTGGAAGCAACTGAGTAGGTCAACTCTAAACTACGAGCAATATATAGATCAGTCTTCAGACTCTACACAAAGTGCACCCATTTAAAAGCATCCATTTCACATCATAGAAATTGATCCCAATTCCATTTCACACGATATCCCCTTCTTGAACTGGACAACTTTCTACAAAAGTTAACAAAGCAGAAATAGTTATAAATGAACCATAATCAGAGCTGCCAAGTTTTGTCAGAGCATTTCAGTATTTTAGTATCTGAAAATCAGTATTTTGCAGAGGAAATCAGTATTTTTGCAGTGCCATTTTGCTGAAAAAACTGTTATTTTTTATGTGCATACCCGTGTAAGTGTACAAGAATGCATAACTTTGCTACCAATTGACATGTCTTCTATGCACCTTCCTTGACAGTGCATTAATTGCCATCTCTTTCTATACTGCTGTTTGAACGGCTGCTTCCTGCATTTAGCACCAGATGATGATGTAGAAGCCATTTTAGAAGCCTCCCTCCCTCCTTCCCTCCTTCCCTCCTTCCTCTCTTTCCCCCTCACCCTCCCACCCTCCTTCCTTTTTTTCTCCCTCTCTTATTCCCTCCCTCCCCCTCTCTCCCTCCCCGAACAGTCTGTGACACACAGCGCTGTGGCCATAGCACTATGTGTAAAGCCCATAGCACCATGTTTAAAGCCCATAGTGCTCCAGCCGGCAGCGCTATATTTAGTACCCATAGAGCTGTAGCCGACAGCTCTTCGTTTAAATTCCCACACGCTAAACTGACAGCGCTGTTTAAACCTGGAGCGGGACAGGCAGATCAATGCTTACAAAAATAATCATCCAGATATTGAAATACTAATAGATTTAATCTGCTATAATTTTTAGAGGTACAGTATGACATTTTATATCCTTGCATTTTTTAAGCAGCAAGATGAAACAGGAAGTCGGGCCAAATTTAAAAAAATCCATATTTATCAAAGCAACATCGTACATCCGTATTCTTATCGCATTTCCGTACAAAATATGGAAAATCCATACCACTTGGCAGCTCTGCATAATAATATGGCAGCATGGTGGCGCAGCGGAATAATTGCCGCCTTCACCGCCCTTGCAACGCCGGAGACCCGGGTTCGATCCCGACTACGGGTGCTGTCTGTACGGAGTTTGTACGTTCTCCCCGTGGTCTGCGTGGGTTTTCTCCGAGAACATCGGTTTCCTCCCACACTCCAAGGACGAGTAGGTTAATTGGCTGGGTGAATGTTTAAATTGCTCCTCGTGTGTGTCGGATAGTGTGAATGTGCGGGGATCGCTGGTCTTGATGTGCTTTAGGACCTGTTTCCGCGCTGTATCTCTAAACTAAACAAATATATTTTTGTGTCGGTGCCAAAAGATTTTGATAAAGACTGCAGCTTTTCAAAATTTATAATGAGTATTCCAGATTGATGCCAACGTAATCCATCATGACTGAAACTGCTTCAATTGCTGACAATAGGAGACACGAGAAAGTATAACAATGTTCACTGATTTGCTGCTTCTTTGACACGTAATTAGTTACTGTGTTTTATTCATGAATCTACTGCACTTGGAATGCAGCCTTTGGATCGATCTGCTGCCAGAAATGTTCCATCAAAGTGCATGTCTAAATTTTTGGGGGTGAAAAAAACATCCTTTGCACTTGAATCGCTGAGAAGTTATTCAAATTTGAATTGATCTACCATGATGTGTGCTTCAGTGTGGGGGGCCTGTGGTTTGCTTTGCGTCATTTGTAATGCGGGCAATCCAGTGTGGGAAGCCTGATTTACAATAGACTTGAATGGAAATGTGACAAAGCATTGGCCGACTGCTGAAATCCCTGATCATGCATTTGTCCCGTATTTTAATATAGGAGAAATAAGGTTACTTTTCCCCCACTTAGAGAGGCCAGGCTCTGGATGGTGCTCATAGAGGCTGATGTTACAATGATAACCATCACACAATCCAAACTCCCTTCCATTGACTCCGTTTATACCTCACGTTGCCTCGGCAAGGCCATAATCAAGGACGAGTCAGGCCTGGCCACTCTTTCTTCTCCCCACTCCCATCGGGCAAAAGGTACAGAAGTGTGAAAACGCACACCACCAAATTCAGGGACAGTTTCTTCCCGGCTGTTATCAGCCAACTTGAACCATCCTACCACAACCAGAGAGCAGTGCTGAACTTCTATCTGCCTTATTGGAGACCCTCAGACTATCTGTGATTGGACTGGCTTTACCTTGCACTAAACTTTATTCCCTTCAACGCTGTCAATGGCTCGATTGTAATCATATATTGTCTTTCCGCTGACTGGTTAGCACGCAACAAATGCTTTTCACTGTACACGTGACAATAAAACTAAAACTGAAATTGAAAGGAAACTATTTAGCACACGTGAGGGCTTTTAAAGAGCTCTCTAAATAGCCTCACCCATTTCTTCTCCGTGGCAATGAAGAATTTCCCCTTTAAATGTTTCTTTCCCCTTTCTCCCATTCTTTTAGGCAATGTTTTCCACACTGAAACATCGCAATCCACTGAAAAAGATAAGCCACTGTTTCTTTTAACAATTGCATTTAATCTGTTTCCCCTGGTTATTGACCCACCTGCCAATGAAAACAATATTTCCTTAATAACTTTCATAAAAGTAAAAGATCATGTGAAATTGGAACAGGAGTAAACCAGCTGGCTCTTCAAGCCTGACCTGCCTTTCGTCAAGATCTTCTTGGTTGATCTTCTGCCTAAGCACCATTACTTTACCCCTCATTTTAACATTCAGAAATCTTTGAATCTCCGTCTCAAGTAAACAGTGACTTGAGCCTCCACAGATCACCGGGATGGATATCATTCTTTCTTCAAAGGTTCATCATTCATTAAAAAAAATAGCATTTCCTCATCTCAGTCTTTAATGTCCTACCTGCAACCTGAAATCATGGCCTCCTCAGTCAATGTAAACTTTCCCCACATCTTGCCTGACAAGCCTTCTAAGAAATATTATAAATGTCAGCGTGTTTCCTCTCATTCGTACGTATACAGATCCCGTCTATTCATTCGCCCCTCAAAAACCTGTTCTCTCTGTAATCACTCCAGTAATCTTTGCTGCACATAATCTGTGGAAAACACATCCTTTGCTCGGAAAACCAAAACTCTACACAATACTTGTTTAGGAAAGAACTGCAGATGCTGGTGTAAATCTAAGGTAGACACAAAATGCAGGAGTAATTCAGTGGGAGAGGCAGCCTCTCTGGAGAGAAGGAATGGGTGACGTTTTGGGTCGAGACTCTTCTTCAGACTGATTAAGAAAGAACTGCAGATGCTGGTTTAAATCAAAGATAGACACAAAATGCAGAACTAACTCAGCGGGAGAGGCAGCATCTATGGAGAGAAGGAATGGGTGATGTTTTCGGTCGAGACCTTTCTTCACACTCAGACTCTAGTCTCAACAAGGGTATCAAAGGTTCAAAGGTTCAAAGGTTATTTTATTGGTCACATACACCTAGGTGTAGTGAAATGCTTCTTGCCATGCAGCACATAAAGAAAGAATACAGACATAACAATAATAAAGAAATTTAAACATAAAAACATCCCCCCACAATGGTTCCCATTATGAGGGAAGGTACAATGTCCAGTCCCCATCCCATGTCCACCCATAGTCGGGCCTATTGAGGCCTCCACAGTTGCCTTTAAGGAGGCCCGATGTTCCAGGCCGTTCTCGCCGGATGATTGTACTCCGGCGTCGGGAGAATCCTCTCGGCGGCATGGGAACCCTGGAACGGCCGCTTCCCTCACCGGAGACCGCGGCTTCCGAAGCCAACAAGGCCGCGCCGGTTGGAGCTCCACCACAGGCGATCTCATCGAGAGATCCCAGGCTCCCGTTGTTTAAGTTCAACGCCGCCGCCCGCACCAAAGACCCGCAGCTCCGTGATGTTTATCTCAGCGGTCTTCAGCTCACCGGAGCTCCAGCGCGGCGACCCGGGCAAGGCATCACCCGCTCCGCTCCACGATAGCGCCCCAGCGCTGTGCTGCCACCGAAGCCGAGGTTCTGGGCAGTCCCCGACAGGAAACACCGCTCCAGGCCCGCTGGTAGGCCGCGATGACCGGTCGAAACTGCAGTCCGGAGAAAAGCTGCCTCTCCGACCAGGTAGGGACCCTGAAAGATAGTTTCCTCCCCCTCCCCCCCCCCCCCCCCCCCCCACCCCCTACATAAAAAAAGTCTAGACCTGCAGAACAATAACACTTTAACTAACTAAAAATTAAAAAAAAGAGATGAAAAGACGGACAGCTGCTGGCTGGGCAGCCATGCACAGGACAGCGCCCCCTCCCAACTTTGCCTCACAAAACAACACAAAACTTCACCCATTCCTTTTCACCAGAGATGCTGCCTATCCCGCTGATTTACTCCAGCATTTCGTGTCTACCCTGTATGCAATACTCCCAGGTTCAATCGCACCCAAGGTCTACATAGTTGTTTAGAGATACGGCATGGAAACGGGGTCTTTAGCCCACCAAGTCCATGCCGACCAACAATCACCCATTCACACAAGTTCTATTTTATTAGTTTCCTCATCCATTCCCTGCCCAACAGGGGCAATATACCGAGGACAATTAACCTACTAACCCGAATGTCTTTGGGGAGTGGGAGGAAGCCAGAATGCCAGGAGGAAACCCATGCAGTCATAGGGAGAACGTGCAAGTCAGCACCCAGGGTCACGATCAAACCTAGATCTCTGACACTGAGGCGGCGGCTCTAACAGCTGTGCCACTGTGTTGCTCATTGTTGGCAATAACATTTCCTTACTTTCCATGACAATTAACATGATGACAGGAAGTCATGATGCAATTCTCAGGCCATCTTTGTAGAGCTCTAGTCACCACATTGCAGGAAGGACCTGGAGTTTTTTGGAGAGGGTTCAGAAGAGTTTTCCAAGAAATGCTGCCTGGATTACAGGGTTTAGCTACAAAAAGAGGTTGGACAAATTTCTCCAGAATGCCGGAAGTAGCTGGGAGTCCCGAAAGGAGTATATAAAATTATGAGAGTCAGAACCTATATCCCAGGATGGAAATTACAAAAACTAGAAGGCATAGCGTTAATGTGAGCGAGGCAACATCTAAAGGAGATGTGTGGAGCAAGTTTTCTTTTGCTCTGCCAGAGATGGAGATGGAGGCAAATACGATAGTGGCATAAGCTTTTAAGTTAAGCACAAAGTGCTGAAGTAACTCAGCGGGACCGGCAGCATTTCTGGAGAGAAGGAATGGGTAACTTTTTGGATCAAGACCTTTCTTCAGAGTCTGAAGAAGGATCTCGACCTGAAACGTCATCCATTCCTTCCCTCCATAGATGCTGTGGGTCCCGTTGAGTTACTCCAGCATTTTGTGTCTATCTTCCGTTTAACCCAGCACCTGCAGTTCTTTCCTACACTTTTTAGATACACAAATGAAGATATGCAGGGAATGGAGGGATATGGATCAAGTGTAGGCTGTAGAAGTTGCGATTCCATATTGGCTTCATCATCCAACTGAGAACACAAAAACCGGAGTAGAAGCAAGTCATCTTTGATCCCCCAAAACTGCCTCTGTAGTCCTCATTTCTCAGATGCATGCCCGTCTGCTAGGGTTGCCAACTGTCCCGTATTAGCCAGGACACCCCGTATATTGGGCTAAATTGGTTTGTCCCATTCGGGACCGCCCTTGTCCCGTATTTAGCTGCTGCTACTCGGGGCGAGTGGACTGTCCGGTTGGAGCGCCACGTCCGGCCCGCCTCACCTGTCCCAACGTAGTGCAGCAGCAGTGCCTCGCCCGTGGCCCCGTCGGTCGGCAGCCCAGCCAGATGTCCGATCTTCGCTTACCGCCGACACCACTACCCCTCCTTCTCATGGCCGATCATCGCTTCATGAGTTGGTTGGGGTGCCGGACTTTGCGCGTGACGGCAAAACTCTTCAGCTGGCCCGCCGACTGGGCTTTGTGAGCATTCCAGCACCCGGGCCAACTCATCATTCACCCAGCCACGGCCGAGTTGGCCAACAAATTGTTGTCAGGAATTTGTCCCTTATTTTGATCTTTTGTCCCTTAATTGGGAGTGAGAAAGTTGGCAACCCTACCCTCTGCATTCCTATTTAAGCAGATTTGTTCTCTTGGATTCATTGTAATGGTAGTGATGTTATGGTGATCTCCATTCAATCATTACTGATCGATCTCTCCCTCCTAACGTCAGTCTCCTGTCTTCTTCCTATAACCACTGACACCCACACATTTTCAATCTCCTGCCTTCTCCCTATAACCCCTGACATCCGTACCTTTCTCCAGAGATGCTGCCTGACCTGTTACTCCAGCGTTCTGTGTCCATCTTCGGTGTAACCTAGCATCAGGGGTTCTTTCCGACACATTCCTTGTGTAGTTATTCTTTTAAAATGACTAAGTGCTACTCATGCCATGCGAAAGGACAAGTAACCGCAGCCTGCATATCCACTTTAAGCACAAGGCAATAGACAGAAATGTTTCTAATGCAACATCAATGCAGGTCCTTGTTCTGAGCTCCTGGCAGCCTTCAGCTTTTGAAGTTCAACCTACACCCCAAATGCATTCCACACACATCTGAAATTGTTTCCAACTTCAGATACTTCTCTTTAAGATAAAGTCAGAATTACAACCTTATTTAACTCGGGTGAGTGTTGATATCTTACTGCGATCATGTTTTCTGGTAGAATATGCTTCGCTGAAACATCAAAAATTTAAGCAGAAACATTAACACCCCCAGCGGTGTGGGACCGCCATGTGCAAGTGAGAGGGGCAGAACAACGGGAGGCCTGGCGCGGATACTTTGTAACTTTGTCGGTGCCCTTTATGTGGCAACTAATTGCATACTGTGGGTGTGCAAGCAAAGAATTTCACGTGTGACAATAAAGTATTCATTAATTCATTCATTCATATATAACTGTTCTCCCTCTGCAGATGCTACCTTAACTGATGTGCATTTTCCAGCAATTTAATTTAATTTGAGATATTGCCATTACATTCATCTACTGGGCTGCACTGTGTTACCCTCAGCATTAATCTAATCCATGTAATTTGTCTATAATTCTGATGTTGTATAGCTACTAGATTAAGTGGGACCTGTTGGGTCCCTGTCACATGGGAGGCCTGGTCCCCCAATGCAACCTGTTCCTCAATGCAATATTCCACCACTCACCCATTTCCCCGATGCAACCCGTCCCCCCAAAGCAATATTGCACCACTCACGCATAGCCTCCAACTGCGCAGGCACGGCTCATTTCCCCTCATCCCCAGCACTCCCTTCCCCTCTTCTTCACTCTCCCTCTTCTTTCCCCTCTCCTCCTCCCCTCCCCCAATCCCTCAAGTTACTCAATCTCCGCACAAACTGCTCGGCCACCCTGCAACCTGACTCTCCCTCCCTCCGCCCACTCTGGCTCAGCCGTCGCTCGGCCCGTCCCCGTCCTGTCTGACTGCACGCTACCGCCGCTCGGCCCGTTCCCGTATTGCCCACTCGCCTACCTGCCTGCCTGTTCACTGCCGCTGCCAGGCTGCGGGGAGGGGGAGATGGAGTCGGTGTTCGTCATGGTGGGCACCACGAGTTTCAATGAGCTGATGGAGAAGATCTCCAAGAAGGCCGTAAGGGTGAGTTTCCGCAACGGCGGCGGCGGAAGAGACGGGCCCGAGGGGACGGGTAGATAGACGGGACCAGGGCCTACACTGGGCCTCCACTGAACACGCCCCCCCCCCCCCAACCCCCAAAGGTGGGGGAGACGATAGACAAGTTACTGTGAGGAGGGGAGAGAGGAGTTTTTGAGTGAGGCGGGCCAGGTCACCACTGGTGGGGCAGGAAGGGGCATCGCCATCCCGGCCGTGGCATTGACTGACAGCAGAAGAGACCAATCTGCGTGGCGCTGACTGGAGGAATCTGCGCATGTGCGGTTTTAAAGATTTTTAATCCTCGATAACTTTTACAATATACTATTGATCAGAATGAAATGTGTTGCACTCACAGCACAGGAGAATGGTGAGTACCCTGGTGAAAAATCATAGCGCTATTGTGTACCATATTGCGCAAATAAAAAAACTGGAAGAGCACAAGATCAGAGTTTTAGTTATTTATAAATAGATGCAAAGGATCTTATGAACACGGTCAGATTACACTGGGACTGGCCCACTGCCCCCATCCTCAACAAATTGCATTTTATTTCTGCCAAGTGCTGAGGACCAGGTAAACTGACCTCTGGAAGCGCCCTGCACCCTGACGAGGGTGCTGAGCAGCAACCAAGTCTGTCAATAAATAATAAGGCCCAACCCAGAAATCTTTTCACACATTGCCACCCAGTAAACGCTCCTAACATTGCCAAATCACATTTGACTCTTCCCCTCTTCATAGTCAGAGTTATACAACACAGAAACAGGCTCTTCAGCGCAATGTCCAAGTCAAACAAGATGCCCTATCTAAGATAATCCCATATGCCCATGTTTGGCACCTATCCATCTAAACCTTCCCTGTCCACGTCCCTGTCCAAATGCTTTTTAAATGTTGTTATTGTACCTGCCTCAACAACTTTTATTACCTTTGGCAACTCATTCCATAAACCCATCACCTGAGGTTCCTGTTACATTTTTCCCCTCTCACCTTAAACCTCTGCCCGCTAGTTCTTGATTCCCCTACTGTGAGGAAAAAGACTCTTTGCATTCATCCTAATCTCCTCACTATAATATAATCCCTCAGTCTACTGCGCTCCAAGGAACACAGTCCGAGCCTGCCCAGTCCTAACACCTCCCTACATCTCAGGTCCTCGAATCCTGGTAACTTATTCTTACATCTTCCCTGTATCCATTCCAGTTTATAGGCATCCTTCCTATGGCAGAGTAACCAAAACTGAAACAATACTCCAAGTGTGCCACCATCAATGTCTTGCACAACTGTAACATACTACTCCCAATTCCCCGTCTGATGAAGGCCAATATGCAAGAACTCTTTGTATCACCCTGTAACAACACTGAAATATTGCAATGAAATATTGCAAAGCTTCTCAAACAGATTTAAAAAATAATTGATATATTAAAACACAAATGATTAAAACATCAAGATAAAACATGAAACCATTTAGACTAAAGCTGCTATCTGATTAATTTTGAAAAAGTGATTCATTATTAATTCATCACTTTGCCCTGATTAAAATGAATGATATTCAAAATCAAAATTTTGTGATTTTTTCAAATTAATGCACATTCTTTCTTGACAAAATTACCTTTTGTTTTACAAACCTAAACCTACTTTACACTCTCATTAGGTAAGATCTACATAAGTTATCAATGGTCCTATCACTCAATGGTTTGCCTAATTTTGTGACAAAGGGTCCAACAGCACTAAAACATCTTTCAGATTCAACTGAGCTAGAAGGAATAGTCATGGGTGCTGTGTCCACTTTTTCCAATTCTGGCGTGAACAGCTTGATACACAGTATCACCAGGCTGTTGCTCCAGGTGGTCAACATAAAATCCAATATTTTGTCAACTTTGACTAAGTTGCAATCACGTCGTCCAAGGGTGAAGACACTCATTTCAATCAAATTCAAACTTACAGCAAGCTCTGATGCCAGCTGCAATTCAATTTTGGATGGGAAAAGATAACTGGATCAACACCTCACTAACCACTGTTATTGGTATGACATCTTTCAGTTCCAAAAACCTCCTCAGCACAACCAACATTGAAATCCAACGTGTTTTCCAGTCAAGGATCAACGCCACCTCATTTCCTTTCTCACGATTGACCCGATTTTGCAGTAAATCATTTAGCAATTTGCAAAAAAAAAACGCGATTTATCGGATTTCTCAAATCAATTCGGCAATGTTGTCAATAAGTTGAACACACGCATCAGCGGATTGATCTTCACTCGCCGATGGAGTCATCATCACCTTCATCCTCATCATCGGACTCCTCAATCTTCTCTTCTTCTTTGATGTCGTCCACTTCATTTAATCTTCATCACCATCAGAGGACGTGTTATGTGGCCGCTCGTACAACACATCAACCACGGCCACGACACAGTTACTGGAAAATGCCTGATATTTGACCAAGCTCTGTCAGTGGTCGTCCCGATGACATGTTTCTTCAAATCAATGTCAAAAGATTCAATTTCATCAATGATCAGTTTTAGCCCCTTTTCGGCAGGCATTGAACCATTGATTCGTATCATCCCAAAGCCAAAGAGCTTGTCACTGTGATGTAAATTGAGATACATAGTACTGATTTCACTTTGACGTCCCCTCATCTATATTCCAGATTCCAGTATTTCCTTCAGTTCCTGCTTTATTTCTTCCCAGATTTTGTTCCAGACCATATCACAAACTCCCCCTCTCGTTCTTGGGATTTGCAGACCTTGTGCATTCCATCCATTTTTGATGTCGACACTTTTGGCCAAAATTGCTCTGCTGCACCTACAATAACTAACTCAGTTGTTCCTGTTGATTTCTTCTGGAAATGCAAAAGAATTGTTCCCTGATTTGTTCAGAATGGAATGCCAACTGACTTGTTTGAAGGCACTGGTTCAAATTTGGCATGTTTGTTCCAGATTGTATTTGAATGATGACAGGGATGACTGATATTTGAAAGTTGATTCACAGTGCTTGCACGTCACTAAATTCCTATCGTTTTTGTTCACAAGAAAGTTGCGCAAAACCGTCCGACTTCTTGCCTCGAAATCAATTCAGTTATTCACCATTTTGCTGTTTGAAATTTTCTGAAAGCATTTAACAGATTGATTATGATTATGCTTCTGTTTAGGTTTATTGGAAAAACTGGCTGAAAAGTGACCCAACATTTATGTACAAAGAACGGAATTTTCCTGCCATCCTATTCTAGCTTTAGAGGAAGGACTTTAGAAATGTAATCACGATTAATCATGGGCGATTAATCATTAATCGTTTTTTTTTTTAGCTGATTCATCAGAGCAGCCTTAATAGGACAGTAAAGTGGCGCAGCAGTAGAGTTGCTGCTTTACAGTGCTTGCAGCGCCAGAGACCCTGGTTCGATCCTGCCTACGGGTGTTGTCTGCACGGATTTTGTACCTTCTCCCCGTGACCTGCGTGGGTTTCGGTTTCCTCCCATACTCCAAACATGTATAGATTTGTAGGTAAATTGGCTTGGTATGTAGTATGTAGGAAAGTGTTAATATGCGGGGACCTCTGGTCGGTGTGGACGCGGTGGGCCGAAGGGCCTTTTTAACGGGCTGTATCTCTAAACTAAACTAAATTGAGACAACCTTTCCTTATTCATAGGGTTGTCAGCCACATTCAAATGAATGAGATTATTGTTCGTTTGTCATCTCTACCTGGTGTATGGCTCAAAGCCAGGGGAGATATGGATCATGACCCTTACTTCAGGGTACAGGAAAGTAGGCTACAGGAAAGTAGACTATTATTTAAATGGTGGTCGATTATGAAAAGGGGAGATGCAACGAGACCTGGGTGCCATGGCACAACAGTCATTGAAAGTAGGCATGCAGGTGCAGCAGGGAGTGAAGAAAGAGAATGGTATGTTAGCATTCATAGCAAAAGGATTTGAGTATAGGAGCACGGAGGTTCTACTGCAGTTGTACAGGGTATTGGTGAGACCACACCTGGAGTATTGTGTACAGTTTTGGTCTCTAAATCTGAGGAAAGACATTCTTGCCATAGAGGGAGTACAGAGAAGGTTCACCAGACTGATTCCTGGGATGTCAGGACTTTCATATGAAGAAAGACTGGATAGACTCGGCTTGTATTCGCTAGAATTTAGAAGATTGAGGGGGGATCTTATAGAAACGTACAAAATTCTTAAGGGGTTGGACAGGCTAGATGCAGGAAGATTGTTCCCGATGTTGGAAAGTCCAGGACAAGGGGATATAAGAGAAAAACATTTTTCACACAGAGAGTGGTAAATCTCTGGAACTCTCTGCCACAGTAGGTAGTTGAGGCCAGTTCATTGGCTATATTTAAGAGGGAGTTAGATGTGGCCCTTGTGGCTAAAGGGATCAGGGGGTATGGAGAGAAGGCAGGTACAGGATACCGAGTTGGATGATCAGCCATGATCATATTGAATGGTGGTGCAGGCTCGAAGGGCCGAATGGCCTACTCCTGCACCTATTTTCTATGTTTCTATGTTTCCATAGACCTATGCTCCACTGCTGAATTCAGGAATTCATGCACCAGCGATGATGTTCAGAACTTGATTGTACGTATGTGGAAGTCTGTGACCTCTTATGGAGCGATCACCTGACAACCACGGTAGCACGGCGGTAGAGTTGCTGCCTTACAGCGCTTGCGGCGCCGGAGATCCGGGTTCGATCCCGACTACGGGTATGGAATTTTTCCACGTTCTCCCCGTGACAGCGTGGGTTTTCTCCAAGATCTTCGGTTTCCTCCCACACTTCAAATACGTACAGGTGTTTAGGTTAATTGCCTTGTTATAAGCGTAAATTGTCCTTAGTATGTGTAGGATAATGTTAATGTGCGGGGATCGCTGGTCGGCATGGACTCGGTGGGCCAAAGGGCCTGTTTCCGCGCTGTATCTCTAAACTAAACACCACTTCCAAAAAGTGCCAAATAGCATCCAAAATGATACAGCTTAATGAAATACCCCAATCTTCTAATTTTGTGACAGTATAAACTTGTGCCTGGCACATTTCAACAATTATTTGAGATTATCTCAAAGTATGAGTTTGGCACATCTTCAAAGTCTCCCATTCTTCCTGCTTTGCTCAACTGTGAATCAATTATTCTAATCTTGCTCCATTCATGTTCTGTAAATACATCAACCTCCACATAGATCTAACTTTAAGGAAACTTGGATTCATTACATTGAAGCAACAATAAAGGGCATCCAGCACCCTGAACCCTATCTTTACACTATACCTTATTGATTATTCCTTATTCTCTTGCCTTATTGCTTGGTCACTGGTCCTGGTCACAATTGTTTGTTTAGATCAAAGATACAAGTCGTACAGCCCACCCAGTCCATGATGGCCATTGATCATCCATTCGCAATAGTTCTGCTATCCCACTTTCTCATCCACTCCCTACGTATTAGCGGTAATTCTTACAAGAGGCCATTTTGCTAGAATTTCAGTACCGGAAAGGAGATGAAAATCGGAGCTGGAGTTATCACCCTTCAATAGATTGGAGATTTGCCATTCAAGGGTGATCTTATAGAGGCGTGTATGATCATGAGAGGAATGTATAGGATGGATGCACAGACTTTTACCAGGAGAAGGTGAACCAAGAACCAGAGGTTATATGTATATATGTATTTGTCTATACTATTCTTATAACAAATGTAAAGCACTTTGGCCAACGAGAGTTGTTTTTTAAATGTGCTATATAAATAAATGTGAGTTGACTTGACTTGATAGGTTTAAAGTGAGAGTGGAAAGACTTAATAGGAACATGAAGGGCAACCTTTTCCACACAGAGGGTGGTGGTATATGGAACAAGCTGGCAGAGGAAGTAGTTGAGGCAAGTGCCATAACAACATTTAAAAGACATTTGGACAAGCACATGGATCGGATAGGCTTAGGCCAAATGCAGGTAGATGGGATTAGATTAGATGAGGCATCTTGGTCAGCATGGGCAAGTTAGGCAGAAAGGCCTGTTTGCATGTCACATCGCTCTATGACTTCTGAAAGTTCAAATACACTATGTTAACGGGCTACCTCTTATCCATGCTGCTAGTTACAATCACAAAAACAGCCAACAGATTTCACAGATGTTATTCTTTCAAAATTTATGTTGAGTCTGCTGAATCTTATGATTATTTTGGAAGTGCATTATTGCCAGAAGTAATAGGAAGAAAGATATCAGGTTAACTAAAAAAAAAACAAGTCACTGGAGGACATGGACAGATGACGTTTCGGGTGGGGACCCTAACTTAGTAGCGGGGAGAAAGCTGGAATAGAGGTGGGTCAAAGCCTGGCAAGTAATAGGTGGATACTTGCTAACCGATTTGTGGTCCCCCAGGTTCACTCTTTCTCCTTTATTGAATGGTGGACACCCCAACACATTGAATTGTGACCTTCCAATTTGTGGGAATCATTCTACGATCTATGGAGTCTTGGATGGAGATGACAACACATCCGCCATCTCCATAGCAACTTCCTTTGAAAACACAAAAATGTTGCTCACCGGGTCCTGAGGTTTAATCACTTTTCAGTCCCATTAATTCTATACGTAATAGAATAGTAATGTAATAGTTTTTCTTTATCAAATATATCCTTTATTCACTCCAGATGCACAGATCACCTGGATTTTTCTGCATCTACTTGCATCTGTTTAATGTCTCCGCTATTTTCTTAATCTCTTTTCGTGTTTTCCCTTTCCATCTCTTTTTATTTTTCTTCCTTTACTGAATTCAATGCTTGGATAGAGTGGATGTTTCCACTAGTGGGAGAGTTTAGGACCAGAGGGCACAGCCTCAGAATTAAAGGATGTTCCTTTATGAAGCAGATGAGGCAGAATTTCTTTAGTTAGATTGTGGTAAATCTGTGAATTCTTTGCCACACAAGGCTGTGGAGGCCGTCAGTGGATATTTTTACGGCAGAGATGGATAGATTCTTGATAGTATGGGTGTCAGAGGTTATGGGGAGAAGGCAGGAGAATGGGGTTAGGAGGGAGAGATAGATCAGCCATGATTGAATGGTAGAGTAGACTCGATGGGCTGAATGGCCTAATTCTGCTCCTATCACTTATGACCTTGAGTCTTTTTCTTTGACCTAATATATTCTATTATAGCTTTTGGGCCCTTGAGTCTTAAAGAGATATACACTACATATAAGCAATATACCAATTATTTAAAGATTTGCAATTGTATGCTGACTGTAAATGGCATTTCCTAATCTACCATAGGCATACCATGGCTCATTCCTTTGTAGATTAATTTATTTCCATTTAAAGCATTGATCACAGATCACTTTTAATTTTTATTAAAACCTCATGCACCGCAGTAGCCCCCGGTCTCCAATTGGGGGACTTCGCCAATTTTTTACCTGGTATTGGAATGCACTTTTTAAAACCAATGACAGGCCAATGGCAACATGGTGGTGCAGCGGTAGAGTTGCTGCCTCACAGCGCTTGCAGCGCCGGAGACCCGGGTTCGATCTCGACTATGGGTGCTTGTCTATACGGAGTTTGTACGTTCTCCCCGTGACCACGTGGGTTTTCTCCGAGATCTTCAGCTTCCTCCCATACTCTAAATACGTACAGGTTTGTACATTAATTGGCTTGGGTTCGGATACTTGGGATAAATATAAATTGTCCTTAGTGTGTGTAGGGTAGTGTTAATGTGTGGGGATCACTGGTCGGTGTGGACGCGGTGGGCCGAAGGGCCTGTTTCCGCGCTGTATCTCTAAAACTAAACTAACATTTTAATAACACCTTATATTGCGGGGAAAATATCCCAAGGTGATTCACATTTGCAATAGCAATCAAAATCTGATACCGAATTACCCGAGTGATGAGAGGGTGGGTGAACAACCTAATGTTTCTTCCCAACTGTTATCAGGCAACTGCACCATCCTATTGCAACTATTGAGCAGTGCTGAACTACTATCTACCTCTTCAGGGATCCTCGGACTAGTTTTGATCAGACTTTACTGGCTTTACCTTGCACTATATGTCATTCCCTTATCCCGTCGGAGCAGCCCAGCTCGAGGGAGGAACGGCACTCCCGTCGGAGCGGCCCAGCTCGAGGGAGGAATGGCACTCACGTGAGGGCGATCCGGCTCGGGGCTGGAACAGTGCTCCGGTGGCTGGGACGGCGTTCTGGCGGCTATGACCTGAGTCCTGGGTTCAGCCGCGGGCCAGCAGCTGGGTCCGCTGGACTGGAGGGCGGCAGCTTCGACCACCCCGGGCCGCGGTGTTTGAGCCGGCCCGTTTGCGGGGTTCGGTGAGCCGCGGGACTGTTTGTACCATCGCCCGGTGGGGAATTGCCTCAGCACAGAGGGAGAAGAGGAGGGAAGAGACTGCAGCCCTAAGATTTTTGCCTCCACCACAGTGAGGAGGTGCTTGGAGGACTCACTGTGGTGGATGTTAATTTGTGTTTAGTGTTGTTTATTATTGTATGATTGTATGTATGACTGCAGGCACGAAATTTCGTTCAGACCGTAAGGTCTGAATGACAATAAAGGAATTCAATTCAATTCAATTCAATTCAATGTATCTGTACACTGTGAATAGCTCGATTGTAATCGGCACGCTGACTGGTTATAGCATGCAACAAAAGCTTTTCACTGTACCTCAAGTTGTGATAGGATGGTTCAGTTTCCTGATAACAGTTAGGAAGAAACATTAGGTTGCTCACCCACCCTCTCATCACTTGGGTAATTGGGTATCAGATTTTGATTGCTATTGCAAATCAATAAACTAAACTGAAACTGAGCAAATTATAAAAGTATTTATTAAAGGTGCAATGGGAAATGGATAAGTGGAAAGATTTAGAAAGAAAATACTTGAATTCCAGGCTACACAAGAAGACATAGGCAAGAAGACAACTTATATGCGGATGACTTATTAATTTGTTTATCTGATCCAGTAGTGTCAGTTCCCAACCTCCTGAACTACATTAAGTCATTTAGTAAACTGTCAGGATATACAATTAACTGGGATAAAAGTGAATTCATGCCCTTGACAAATAATCTGAGCCCTGCTTTCTTGAAATCTTTGCCATTTAAATTAGTTACCACCCACTTTACCTATCTTGGACTGAAGATTTCCAGAAACCCCAAACTTCTACTTAAATTGAATTTTTTGGACATGGTAGACAAATTAAAAGCTAGCATTATGTGCTGGAAGCTGCTTCCCCTCTCAATGATTGGCTGCATCAATGCTATTAAAATGGTTGCACTTCCAAGCTTTTTGTATCTTTTCCAAAACCTTCCTGTCTACTTACCATTGTCTTTTGTTCAAACAACTGGATTCGGTTATACTCTCATTTGTCTGGGCAGACAAACCCCCTCGCATTGCTAAAGCCCACCTACAGAAGAATGTGGATAGGGGTGGCTTCGGCCTTCCGGTACTGAAGCATTACTACTGGCCTGCAAATGTGAGGGCTCTCACTTTCTGGCAGTGGGGCTTTCCTGTCTGATGTCTCCCCACTCTGGCTAAAAATTGAATCCATGTTTGTTTCAGAGACCTCTCTCCCAGTGTTGCTCTTTTTCGGAGCACAGGTTCCCTACTAATTAGTTGGCCATAACTTCATTCTCAGAAACTCCGTAAGGATTCTGAATCAAATAAAACAATTAATTGGATTGGTAAATATCTCAGTGTACACCCCTATAGTACACAATCACTTGTTCAAACCGGCACTGATGGATAGAGTGTTTCCGGACTGGAGGGGGAAGGGGCTGTGTTCTATTGATGATCTCTACATAGATAATACATTTGCCTCATTTTTTCAACTCCAAACTAAATATCGCCTTCCTCAACAACACCGCTACCTTCAAGTCAGGCATTTTGTACGGGAGCGTATCCCATAATTCATAGTTAAACCAAAAAGTCACATTCTTTATGATCTATTTCTCTCACAGCCTGACTCTAAACACTTGATCTCCCGCTTTGTCACTGCCTTTACGACACCAGTTGAAGCCGGTCATCTCAGGGAGGCCTGGGCTGCAGAATTGGGCACTTCTGTGTCAAATGAACTGTGGAAGGAAGGTTTGTCCGGTATACAGAGCTGCTCTATTAGTTCTAGATACAGATTAATTCAATTTAAAGTCTTGCATAGACTACATTATTCTAAAACCAAACTTAACAAGATTTTTGAATCGGTTTCCTCCATGTGTGACAGATGTGGTACTGCAGAAGGATCACTATCACATTTATTTTGGCACTGTCCAGTTTTAAGTAATTTCTGGAGTGACATATTTAACTGTCTTTCCAAACAATATCGAATAAATATTCTGCCTGATTGTTATCTGGCTATTTTTGGTTGCTCTGACAATACAAGGGCCCTTCCTTCCCACCAGAAGCAGATTCTTAGAGCAGGTATGGTTGCAGCTAAAAAAATAATATTACTGAATTGGAAGTCTCCACTCTCCCCATGTTTCAAGAGGTGGCTCAACAAAATGCTTTCTATTGCTAAGATGGAACAGATTCGTTTTAACAAAGGGAATTCACAAAATTATTTTTTGAAGGTGTGGAAACCATTTTTGATATTGCTTGATGAGGCATAACTGTCTGATTTGTTTATTTTGCTGCTGTGCTATGTCTTTAATCTGAGCGAATTTTGATTAAATTAAATTAAATTTCTTTATTTATATAGCACATTTTTAGTCAACTTGCATTGACCCCAAAGTGCTTCACATAATTACATCCACACACACAGGCAAAGGTGGGTGAAGTGTCTTGCCCAAGGACACACACAGGCAAAGGTGGGTGAAGTGTCTTGCCCAAGGACACAACGACAGTATGCACTCCAAACGGGATTCGAACCAGCTACCTTCCGGTTGCCAGCCGAACACTTAGCCCATTGTGCCATCTGTCGTCCTCCATCTGATCTTGCACTCTGACTAATAGTCTGGCTGCCCTCCACTTGTTTTTAGATTAGATTAGATTAGATTTCCTTTATTGTCATTCAGACCTTTCGGTCTGAACGAAATGCTGTTGCCTGCAGCCATACATGTAATAATAACAACACACAATAAACACAAATTAACATCCACCACAGTGAGTTCACCAAACACCTCCTCACTGTGATGGAGGCAAAGTCTTAGAGTTACTGTCTTATTTACTGTTACTGTAGAGTTACTGTTCTATTTATTTATGTATTTATCTGTTTATGTATTTATTTATTTTTGTTTGTTTGTTTGTTTGTTTTTATTGTTTGTTGATATGTTCTTGGGTTTATTGGTTTGTTTTTTAATTGTTTTGATTTTTTTTTTGTTTCTTTAATTGTTGTTTTTTGTTCTCTGTCTACTGTGTGTTTGTTATGATAAAATTTGAAAAAAATGAAGCTGTACAATGATTGTATAGTTGTAGATGCCGAGCGATTTATCCATGTACAATTGCTTCTAATAAAAATAAATAAATAAAATAAAAAAGAAGACATAGCTCCCAACAGCGCAGCAATTAAAATTGAGGATGCGCAGGTATCTCAAAGAAATATGAAAATTGAGAATTTTAAAATTCAAGACCTTATGTATCCAGGAGTCCACAAAGATTAGTGAGAGTAGGAATGTTTGGTAAATAGCACCGGCACTGCCAGTTTCAAATTAGTTTAAGATAACATGTTGGAAGATGGGGGTCAGTCAGTAGAGCTCTGGAATGTTTAATTCTGGAGATAACAAAGGCATTGAGGCTACAAATACAAAATGCTGGAGGAACACAGCTGGTTGGGCCGATTGGCCGAATGACCTAATTTTTCTCCTATAACTTGTGTGACCTTGCGTGTGTGGGTTTTGGCAGTGACCACACCGACACTCGCAGTGGCGTGAACTCACATGATGTTTTATTTACAGTGGCAAGAAACTCCAGAACTACATGGGGGGGCTGTCCCTTGCCGTCAACGTGCATGTGCATGTGCGGGATTGTCCCGGCAGCTCAGTCATGGTCTCGGAAGAGGGGGTGCAGTGACCTCAAACTTCTCCCTGCTGTTCCCCTTTACCTCAAGAGGAGGCACTGGCAGGCTCAGGATTTTCTTGGCAGCTCAGTCGTTGCCTCTGTGTGTGTGGGCACAGACCCTCATTGTCGGTGGGCAGGAAGAGGCACTGGCATCTCAGGCTTGCCCCGGCCGCAGTCTAAGCCTCAGTGGAGGTTATGGCTGCCTAGGGTTGCGGACAACATCCCAGTCTTTGTCTGTCTCTCTGTCTCTTATATGATCAAGAGAGGAATATATTGGGTGAATGTACAGAATTGGACTCTCCTGGCCTGTCAGCCAGCGATAGGGAGCAGAGCAGGATCTGGGGGGGGAGGGGGGGGGGGGGGGGGGGGGGGGGGGGCACTGTCACAACAGGTAAATACACATGCGTAGAATAGGTTTAGAGAGATGTGGGACAAACACTGGCAAATGGGACTAGTTTAGATCGGGCATCTTCCTCAGCATGTTTCTATACTGCATTCTTGCTGTAATCCAAATTTGAGGAAGGACATTCTTGCTATTGAGGGAGTGCAGCGGAGGTTCACAGGGTTAAATCCCGGGATGGCGGACTGTCATATATTGAAAGAATGGAGAGATTGGGCTTGTATCCACTGGAATGTAGCTTTATTAATTAAAGAGTACGTCACGATATGGGGAGAAGGCAGGGACGGGGTACAGATTGTGGATGATCAGCCGTGATCACAGTAGCTGGCTCGAAAGGCCGAATGGCCTACTCCTGCATCTGTTGTCTTTTGAACCTATGTCACTAGCAACTTTGATAGGTGCCACTTTGATACCAAGAGCTGTTGAAGCTTAATTGATGGGATTCAAGCATGACATTACAGGCAGAAGGAACATTGACTTTCATGTTTAGTTTAGTTTAGAGATGCAGCGCGGAAACAGGCCCTTCAGCCTACCAAATCCATGGCGACCAGCGTTCCCTGCACATTGCCACCACCCTGCCCGCTAGGGACAATTTACTATTTTTCCAAGCCAATTAACCTACAAACCTATACGTCTTTGGAGTGTGGGAGGAAACTGGAGTACCTGGGGAAAAACCATGCAGGTCATGGGGATAACATACAAACTCCATACAGACCGCACCCGTGGGCAGGATCTAACCCGGGTCTCAGCCACTGCAAGTCCGCAACTCTACGGCTGCACCACCGTGCCGCCCGCCCCTGTTCAAGGGCTTCAGAGACCAAGTGAAGATCAGCAAAGTGACACTAGTTTGCAAGGTCACAGAGGCTGAGGGGTAGGCTTTGCATGAAAGGGGCATTAAAGCAGATTTATTAATAAGGGACAGTGCCCATGAAGAGAGAACATCCATCAGTATTACTTAATATGGTGGAGGGCGAAGAGCAGGGTGTTGGAGTGTAGAGCATACATGGGCTATGAAGTTGAATGATCAGCAGTTTAGTGAGAATAGTGTCAAGGCTGCAGGAT
The DNA here is from genome assembly GCF_010909765.2 of Amblyraja radiata. Classification (NCBI taxonomy): domain Eukaryota; kingdom Metazoa; phylum Chordata; class Chondrichthyes; order Rajiformes; family Rajidae; genus Amblyraja; species Amblyraja radiata. Next base: position 27,288,634 of record NC_045956.1, read on the forward strand.
GTGGGTCTTATGGACTAGATGCCATTAGTGAAAATTTGAGATAAACTGGGGAAAGGTTGGAATAGGCTTAGATTTATGGAATCCTGGTGAGGTTAAGGAAGGAAATCAACACTGGATAGACACAACAAAAAATGAAGTAGCTCGGTGTCTCTGGCAGCATCTCTGGAGAGAAGGAATGGGTGAGGTTTCGGGTCGAAAACTTTCTTCAGACTAAAAGTCACGGGAAAGGGAAACGAGAGATATAGAGAAATAAAGAACAATGAATGAACGATATTCACTGGATAGCGGTCTCAAGAGAACTAGGATAGTAAAATATGCATAAGATGGAGGCTTTTTCAGGGAGGAGGTGGGACAGAGATAGAATGTAATCGAATACAGTAAGACTAGTGGGAGAACAGGGAAGGGGAAAGGGAAGGGGATGGAGTGAGAAGGCAAGGGCTATCTGAAGTTAGAGAAGTCAATGTTCATACCGCTGGGGTGTAAACTACCCAAGCAAAATATGAGGTGCTGTTCCTCCAATTTGCGCCGGGCCTCACTCTGACACTGGAGGAGGACCAGGACAGTAAAATACGCAGATGTACTTCATCCCATGTTATTTTACAGCACAATCTCCTGGCGATAATAAAAGTAGAAACTCTATCTCGCACAGTTCTTTCACATAAACAAAAAAAGCCACACATTATTGGAGAGACTTGTTTGGAGGATAATGAGCACAGAAGCAGCTTCGACCTTCCATGCCGCACGCTCGCCCTTACATTTGACCTCATGTGTGCGAGAGGCATTTTGCAACTCATAATTACTCTGGGCGAGTTGTTCCCTAGACTTGCCTGACAATTCCTTACAGTCAGCTGCCTAATGAGGAAAAGGTGTCAGACAAAATCCTGCTGATTTCCCACAAGATAAAATGAGAACTAGAATCATTCCTGGCAACTCCGACACAACCTGTTGAAATACAGAGCTGCTGCACGTTATCCAAGGTGGTGGGATTGGAAAGTCTTTGACCTCAAACATCTATTTAGTTCCTATCACCAGACCTGTTGACTCCATCCAGCATTTTTGGTTATTACAAATGTCCATGTGCTAACTTGAAGCATACTGCAACCTTGTGACTGCTCAGAACTGTTTGGTAGGAAGAAAGCTCTTATTCATCCCAATCTATGCTGATTTCAAGCCTATGTTCCAGTGGTAAATCATCGACCCTATGCTCCACATGGCCCGTTCTCTCAATGTGGATTCCAGTGGCCAGTTCCAGACACGATACAGCATCAGGACTTAAAGTACACCGTGGCAGCTGAGGAACTTAAAACCTGTTTAGTTTAGTTTAGAGATAAAGCGCCGAAACAGGCCCTTTGGACCACCGAGTCCGCACAGATCAGCGATCCCCGCTCATTAACACTATCCTACACACACCAGGGACAATCTTTTCACATTTATAACCAAGCCAATTAACCTACGTCTTTGGAGTGTGTGGGGAACCTGTACGTCTTTGGAGTGTGTGGGGAAACTGAAGATCTTGGAGAAACCCCACGCAGGTCACGGGGAGAATGTACAAACTCTGTCCAGACAGCACCAATTTCAGGTCTCTGGTGCTGTAAGGCAGTCGCTCCACTGTACCACCCAGCTGCACCACCGTGTCGCCCATGTTTGTCATATAACCTGGACAATTACTGGAAATTACCAGTGAAATTAAGGAACATCATAAAAATGATCATCAATGATGTGTGTAGAAAAGATTCTGACACACATAGTCTGACTAGACAACATGTGACCCTGGAACCACATAGACAATTTAATTGCTTTCCGAAATAGCCTTGTACAAGGCACGGCGGTACAGCGGTAGAGTTGCTGCCTTACAGCACCAGAGACCCGGGTTTGATCCCGACTACGATGCTGTCTGTACGGAGTTTGTACGTTCTCCCCGTGACCGCGTGGGTTTTCTCCGAGATTTTCCCTTCCACAGTCCAAGGATTTACAGGTTTATGGGTTAATTGGCTTAGTATAAGTGTAAATTGTCCCTCGTGTGTGTGGGGTAGTGTCTTGATTAGAACGGGTGTCAAGGATTATGGAGAGAAGGCAGGAAAATGGGATTAGGAGGCAGAGATCAGCCTTGATTGAATGGTGGAATGGACTCAATGGGCCGAATGGACTAATTCTACTCCTATAACTTGTGAATGTGCAGGGATCACTGGTACATTCGGTGGACAGAAGAGCCCGTTTCCATGCTGTATCGCTAAACTACAGGCCCGGTGGACGACAGGGTCAGGAGCTCACAGGTCGCCTCGGAGCAGAGGGAGAACAAGGAGGGAAGAGACAAGGACTTTAAGATTTTTGCCTTCCATCACAGTGAGGAGGTGCCTGTGGTGGATGTTATATTTGTGTTTATTGTGTGTTTTTGTCATTTTTATTATATGTATGATTGCAAGGCAACGAAATTTCGTTCAGACCAAAAGGTCTGAATGACAATAAAGGCTACTTTGACTTTGACTTTGATTAAAAGCCTGAAGATCGCCCATCATAAACTGAGTCACTGGAATCAAACATTGCAAATAGGCTCAAAATTCAAAAATGCTCTCATATATTTGTGCTATAATTAGGAGAACTATCTGATAAATCAGTTAATCATAGTCATGTTCACAGTGTCATACTTTACAGACATGATTCCAGACCCATCCACCATCATCCCTTGGTTTGTCTTGTCCCAACAAAGGACACAAACTAGAGGCTGGAACAAGATTTAGCAGTCAGGAAGAACTGACTCCAGGAGCATTTGCCATGTTGCCAGGGCTAGAGGGTCTGAGACACTGGGAGAGGTTGAGTAGGCATGGACTCCATTTCTTGGAGCGCAGGAGGATGATGAGAGAATTCATGAGAGGAATAGATCAGGTAGATGCATAGAAACATAGAAACATAGAAATTAGGTGCAGGAGTAGGCCATTCGGCCCTTCGAGCCTGCACCGCCATTCAATATGATCATGGCTGATCATCCAACTCAGTATCCCGTACCTGCCTTCTCTCCATACCCTCTGATCCCCTTAGCCACAAGGGCCACATCTAACTCCCTCTTAAATATAGCCAATGAACTGGCCTCGACTACCCTCTGTGGCAGGGAGTTCCAGAGATTCACCACTCTCTGTGTGAAAAAAGTTCTTCTCATCTCGGTTTTAAAGGATTTCCCCCTTATCCTTAAGCTGTGACCCCTTGTCCTGGACTTCCCCAACATCGGGAGCAATCTTCCTGCATCTAGCCTGTCCAACCCCTTAAGAATTTTGTAAGTTTCTATAAGGTCCCCTCTCAATCTCCTAAATTCTAAATGCACAGAGTCTCTTGCCCAGAGTAGGTAAATCGAGGACCACAGGTTTAAAGTGAAGTGGAAAAGATTTAATAGGAATCTGAGGGGTAACTTTTTCCATACAAAGGTGGTGGGTGTATGGAACAAGGTGCCAGAGGAGGTAGTTGAAGCGGGGACTATCCAAACATTTAGCAAACAGTTAGTCAGGTGCATGGATAGGACAGGTTTGGAGGGATATGAACCAAACACGGGCAGGTGGGACAAGTGTAGCTGGGACATGTTGGCTGGTGTGGGCAAGTTGGGCCTGAAAGGTCTGTTTATACACTGTATCACTCTATGACTCTATGACTCATTCAATATTTATTTCCACATTTGAGAAGCCTTGAGGCACAAGGTCAAACACATGGGAAAAATCCATATGCTGTTAAAGCACTTACCACCCTCCCTTGTCTGGAGAACAACAGTCAGAAGAGAACTGCAGACAGCAAGGGTGCAGAATGTTTTCTAGGTTGTTGAACTTCAATAAACATTGATGAATGATTGCATCAATGAGGGGCATATATGTGAGATTAGTTCTACAGCAAATGTTGAGTGAACCACATTGAGCGAATATCTGACTTGATTTTGTCCTCACTCACTGATGTTTCTGAACAGCAGGTTGCAATCACCAAAAAATCCTTGTAGAAACAATATCAGACAGGATTGGTGGTGGGAAAATGGACAGACATTTCAAGTTGGGATCCTTCCACAGTCCGAAGGAGCACAGGGGAAAGAAGTGAGGGGAAGGAGAGGTGCAAGAGCTGGCGGGTTTTAGGTGAACCCAGTTAAGGAGGGGTTGATTGGAAGGAGAAGTAGATGGGGAAGAGATGGGTGGAGACAGCACCAAAATCATGAGAGGAATAGATGCACAGAGTCTTTTACCCAGAGTAGGGGAATCGAGGGCCAGAGGACATGGGCTCAAGGTGAAGGGGAAAAGATTTAATAGGCAACTTTTTCCACACAGTGGGTGCATGGAACAAGCTGTCAGAGGAGGTAGTTGAGGCTGGGACTATCCCATCGTTTAAGAAACAGTCGGACAGGTACATGGATAGGACAGGTTTGGAGGGTTATGGACCAAGCGCAGGTAAGTGGGACTAGGGTATATGGGACATTGTTGGCCGGTGTGGGCGAGTTGGGCCGAAGGGCCCGTTTCCACACTGTATCACTCTATGACTCTATAACAGAGGGCAGAGTTAGAAACAAAGTGCCACGAGAGAATACCATCGTGTAAGTTGTGGAACTAACTTCGTCTTACGTGGGATTATCTCAAGAACTGACTTTCAAAACAAAACTGAGAGTCATAAGCTCACAGCAGAAATGTACACCGCTGCTATCTGTAATGTTGTTCCCTCGACTTGTCAAAATGTAGAAATGAGAATGTCAGGCGCAACCCCTGGGGACATTTGAAAATTAGGTGAAAATGAGCTACGACAGGACCACATGCACTGTAAAAAAAAAAGCAACATGAAATGGATGGAGCAAAGCTGCAAGGTCCTGCCATGTCTGGTCACGAATGGTGGTGAACAGTTAAACAACAAATGGAAGGATTAGGCTACAAGGACATCCTCATACTCCCTAGTGACTGGGCTGACTGAGCGAGTGCTGAAAACAGGCATAAACATCTGGATTTATCATCATACAGAGTTGCTCGTCCGAAGATTCCCATCATCACAGAAGACAATTTGAATCATACCATATTATCAAGAAATAGCTGAGCGCACCATACACAGCAACGGCTAAACAGTGACCCAAGCATCTAGCCATGCAGTTCCAGTACATATGTATTCAAGAGAGAGTTAGATAGAGCTCTTAGGGCTAACGGAATCAAGGGATATGGGGACAAAACGGGAATGGATACTGAAGGAGGAACGGGGTACTGATTTTGGATGATCAGCCATCCAGATCTTGAAATTTAAAATACTAATAGATTTAATCTGCTATAATTTTTAGAGGTACAGTCTGACTTTTTATATCCTTGCATTTAAGCAGCAAGATGAAACAGGAATTTGGGCCGATTTAAAAAAAATCCATCTTTAACAAAGCAAAATCATACATCCGTATTATTATCGCATTTCCATACAAAATATGGAAAATCCGTACTACTCGACAGCTCTGCTAAATGAGCCAAGTTCTTGGATCAGAATTATGAAATAAAGAGAAATCAAGACAGCAAAGTAAAAACTATATTTTGTAACTTCGTCCAACTGGACAAATGTCATAAACATTGAATGCACCACAATCCAACACATCAATTGTTGTTTCTCCGCTTTGGTTGCCTTCAGAAACAGGAAAACAGGTAACTACCAAAGATCTCTTGGTAGTTAGTGGATCTTTGTATGTCAATATCGCTTTCATTCACCTTGATAATTTTCAGCTTTACATCAGGAGCTTGATACAGGAAATGAATATAATTTAGGGCAATTTGTGCTTAAAATGGCCTGAATTCTTCAAATGGCTAGAATCCAGCAGCATGAAAACAGGCCCTTCGGCCCAACATGACCATACCAACCGTGATGCCTCATCTACACTTGTCCCACCTCAGGGTGGCACAGCAGTAGAGTTGCTGCCGTATAGCACCAGAGACCCACCATCTGTCCCGACTACAGGTGCTGTCTGTATGGAGTTTGTACGTTCTCCCTGTGACTGCATGGGTTTTCTCCAGTTGCTCCAGTTTCCTCCCACATTCCAAAGACGTACTGGTTTGTAGATTTATTAGCTTCTTTAAATTCTAACTCGCATAGTAGGATAGAACGAGTACAAAGGAGATTGCTGGTTGGCACAGACTCGGTGAGTTGAAGGGCCTGTTTCAATGCTGTATCTATGAAACAAAAAAACTGCCCATGTTTGACCCATATCCCTCTAAATCATTCCTATCCATGCACCTGTCCAAGTGTTTTCAAATGTTGTTAAAGCACCTGCCTCACCTGCTACTTGATCTGGTAGCTTGATCCATATATAGGGTTGCCAACTGTCCCGCATTAGCCGGGAAATCCCGTATATTGGGCTAAATTGGTTTGTCCCATACGGGACCGCCTTTGTCCCGTATTTGACTGCTAATACTCAGGTCCAAGGGACTGTCGGGTCGGAGCGCCACGTCCTGCCCCGCCTCACGCCGATGTAGTGCAGCCCATGGAGTGCAGCAGCAGCGCCACGCCCGTGGCCCCGTCGGTCGGCGGCCCGGCCAGCTGTCCGACCTCCGCTTACCGCCGACACCACCACCCCTCCTTCTCATAGCCGATCATCGGTTCATGAGTTGGACGGTGTGCCGCACTTTGCGCGTGGCCTGGTCCAAACCTCTGCTGGCCAGCCGGATGGGGTTTGTGTGCAGTCCAGCACCCGGGCCAACACACCATTCACCCAGCCAAGACAGAGTCGGTCAACGAATTGCCGTCGGGAATTTGTCCCTTATTTTGACCTTTGTTCCTTATTTGGGAGTGAGAAAGTTGGCAACCCTACTCCATATACCCACCACCCTCTGAGTAGGAAAAGTTACCGCTCAGCTTCCTATGAAATCTTTCCCCTCTCACTGTCAGCTAATGTTCTTGAGTTTCCTACTCTTGGGAAAATGTTCTGTGCATTCACCCTATCCATTTCCTTCACGATCGTCCACATCTTTATTAGATCACCCCGAAGCCTTCTGGGCTCCAAGGAATAAAATCCTAGCCTGTCCAGCCTGAGGAAACTTTGCTTAACACGTTTGACAAATTCCACCCTGCCTTTGTGACAGTCCCGATCTCTGTTGGAAAAGTTTAAAACCCCTACTATAACAACCTTTAGTCTTACAGATGCCTAAATTCAGTATCCAGTATCAGTACCCCATTCCTGTTTTGTCCCCGTATCCATTGATTCCTTTAGCCCTAACAGCTATATCTAAAGGGCCTGTCCCACCAGCATGCGATTGCATGTGGCTAGCGTGACCTAACGTGGTCGCTTGAGCCGTACGGCCTCACGGGGCCGGTCCCACTTCGATCGGCGGAGCCGTATGGAGTTGTGCAGGGATGGTCCCGACATCGCGTGGGGCTCTGAAAAACTGACACTGTCCAAAAATTCCGCGCGGCAACGGCCTGTCGGCCCGCAGCCACATTGAGGCCGTACGCAGTGCCTCGACGGGCGTACACAGCGCCTCAACGGGCGTACGCAGCGCCTCAACGGGCGTACGCAGCGTCTCGACGCCGTACGCAGCGTCTCGATGCCGTACGCAGCGTCTCGATGCCGTACGCAGCGTCTTGACGGCGTATGCTTAGCGCGTGGCGTTGCGCGATGACGTCACCACCCGGCATGCCGTTGCGTGATGACGTAACCGTCCAACGCCGTGCGACGTCCAAATTCAGTTGGCCCGCTTCCTGCCCAGCTGATTGGTGAGTATGATGTCGGGACCAGCCCCGCACAACTCCAGACGGCTCCGCGGTTGGAAGTGGGACCGGCCCCGCGAGGCCGTACGGCTCAAGCCACAACATTTGGTCGCGCTAGACGCATGCAATCGCATGCTGGTGGGACAGGCCCTTAACTCTCCCTTGAATTGGCCTCCACTGCCGTCTGTGGCAGAGAATTACACAGATTCACAGCTCTCTGGGTGAAAACGTTTTTCCTTTTCTCAGTCCTAAATTGCCCACCCCTTATTCTTAAACTGTGATCCCTGGTTCTGGGCTACCCCAAAATCAGGTACATTTTTATGCATTTATCCTGTACAATCCCTTAAGAATTTTATATGTTTCTATAAGAACCCCTCTCATCCTTCTAAATTCCAGTGAATATAAGCCTGGTCGACGCATTTTTATCCCTTAACTCCATCAGATGGCCATAAGGGCCTGTCCCACTTTGCGATTTGCAGTTGTCCCACAACCATCATGTTGTACGACAATCTACGACAGGCTGCGACACAGTTGACATCAAGCTGTGACAATCTGCATCAGCCGACGTCACACTTTCCAGGACCTCAACAGCGACAACATACGACAGCCTACGCCAGCACCTATGACATCCTATGACGTCAAACATGGACAGCCGAAGTCATCATACGTCCACCCGCGACACGAAACGGCAAGATATGACAGGCTGCGTCACTGTCTACCACATCTGAGGGCAACAGGTTGACGTATGATGACGCAGGCTGTTGCAAAATGAATTAGCCGAGGTCATGACCTTGCATCACCATGTGTCACCCACCGGGTGTCACCCGCAGGACAGCCTACGTAATCGTGCGACAGGGCGCACGACATGATAAGGTGTCGCGGAAAGATTTGAACATTCCAAAATCCAGCGGCGGCAAGGAGACACCGCCCGTCATTACGTGCATCTCCCCGCGTCACGCCATGACAAACTCTTTTCAGGCTGTCGCCGAAAATGTCGCCCAAGTGGGACAGGCCCTTTACTAGACAAACCCTTGGTAATGTCTTCTCAGACTTTATTGGCGTGACATACTCCTTAATTAATAAAGCAACACCTTCTGCTCTTTCGCCCACACCTCCAGCTCTCCTATCGCACCTGTACCCTGGAACATTAAGCTGCCAGACCAGTCCGTCTTGGTTTGGATTAGAGATGCAGCGCGGAAACAGGCCCTTTAGCCCACCGAGTCCGCACCGACCAGTGATCCCCACACATTAACACCATCCAACGCACACTAGGGACATTTTATAACATTTGTACCAAGCCAATTAACTGACAAACCTGTAGGAAAGATATGCAGATGCTGGTTTAAACCGAAGATAGACACAAAATGCTGGAGTAACTCAGCGGGACAGACAGCATCTCTGGAGAGAAGGAATGGGAGACATTTTAGGTTGAGACCTTTCTCCAGACCGAATCAGTCTGAAAGCCCGAAATGTCACCCATTCCTTCTCTCCAGAGATTCTGCCTGTTCCACTGAGTTAATCCAGCATTTTGCGTTTAACCTTCAAACCTGTTCGTCTTAGGAGTAAGGCAGCAAAACCGAAGATCTCAGAGAAAATCCACGTCACGGGGGAAACATACAAACTTCATACAGGCAGCATCCGTAATCAGCATCAAACCCGGGTCCCTGGCGCTGTGAGGCAACTACTCTACCGCTTCACCACCGTCTCTTAGACAGGTTTCCATAACGCCTGACTTCCTAGTCGCAAGTACCTCTCCACGCCCTGAGGTCATCTGGCTTTCCCATCCAGCCTCAAATGAATGAATAAGTTTATTGACCAAGTATGTACACATACAAGGAATAAGCCTTGGTGCTCCGCTCGCAAGTACCAACACAACATACAGAAAGCCATTAAGAATAAAACATAAAACTTTGAAACGTTAAGAATAAAACATCGTGGTTTAAACCATTAAGAATAAAACATTATAGTTTTAAAAGCAAACCAACAGTCGTTCCTCATTCCCTGCAGTGCTCCTGCCTATTCCGTCCATTGAACTTTCTTTCAACACTTTCCATACTTACTTCCAGCCTCTCCCGCCTCAGTCCTGCACTAAACCCCCCTCCCCCTCCTCCCCACCCTGCCAATTTAGTTTAAACCCACTCATGTAGCACTGGCAAGCCTGACTGCCAGGATAATGGTTCTGCTCCAATTCAAGTGCAACCCATCTCTCTTGTACCGGTTGCTTTTGGCCGTGGAAGAGCTCCAAATACTATAAATCCCTGTCTCCTCCACCAAATCCACATCCGTGCATTCATCTGTCCTATCCTCCTGTTGCTACCCACTAGCACTGATAGTAATCTGGAGGTCCTGCATTTTAAGCTTTTGCCCGACTCCCCATATTCACTCTGCAGGGCCTCATCCCATTTCCTGCCAATGTCATTTGTGCCAACGTGCACTACGACTTCTGGCTGCTCATCCTCCCCCTTGAGAACGTTCTGCAGCCTCTCCGAGACATCCTGAACCGTGGCACCAGGGAGGAAGCACTCACTATTGCCACTAGTGGCAATGTTTCCACCAGTGGGAGAGTCTAGGACTCGAGGTCATTGCCTCAGAATTAAAGGACGTTCCTTCAGGAAGGAGACGAGGAGGAATATCTTTAGACAGAGGGTGGTGAATCTGTGGAATTCTTTGCCACAGAGGGCTGTGGAGGCCAAGTCAGTGGATATTTTTACGGCAGAGATAGATAGATTCTTGATTAGTACGGGTGTCAGGGGTTATGGAGAGAAGGCAGGAGAATGGGGTTAGGAGGGAGAGATAGATCAGCCATGATTGAATGGCAGAGTGGACTTGATGGATCGAAATGCATAATTCTGCCCCTATCACTTATGACCTAATCTGAAGTCTTGATTATTGATGCCACAGAATCTCCTGTCTGCCCCATTAACTAACGAGTCTCTATGGTTCTGCCTAACTTTGCCCTTCCCCACTGTGCCTCAGGTTGGCGTGGCAGGCCGAACCATGAATATTGCTCACCCTTGACGGGTCATCCCCCTCAACACTATCCAAAATGGTCTACCTGCATGAAAGGGGAGTTGCCACAGGTAGGGTGGCCAACTGTACCATATTAGCCGGGACATCCCGTATATTGGGCTAAATTGGTTTGTCCCATACAGGACCGCCCTTGTCCTGTATTTGACTGCTACTACTAGGGTCGAGGGGACTGTCAGGTCGGAGTGTCACGTCAGGCCCGAACATAGTGCAGCCCATGGAGTGCAGCAGCAGCAGCGCCTCGCCCGTGGCCCCGTCGGTCGGCTGCCCGGCCAGCTGTCCGACCTTCGGACCTTCGCTTACCGCCATCACCACCGCCCCTCCTTCTCATGGCCGATGAGTTGGATGGGGTGCCGGACTTTGCGCACAATGTCGCGCGGGCCAAATCAGCTGCCACTCGGCTAGGCTTTGTGTGCAGTCCAGCACCCGGGCCAACTCATCATTCACCCAGCCACGACCGACTCGGTCAACAAATTGCAGTTGGGAATGTGTCCCGTATTTTGAACTTTTGTCCCTTATCTGGGAGTGATGAAAGTTGGCAATCCTAGCCACAGGGGTCACCTGCACCCGCTGTCTATTCTCGTTCCTCACGGCATCTGCCTACTACTCATCCTGTAGAATTGTCCTGACCACCTCACTATACGCAACTCCTCTCTGGGAAGCTCTCATTCTCCCGGATGATCCCGTGTTCGTTCAGTTGCAGCGTCAGTTCCCTCACACGGCCTTTAAGGGCTTGCATTCGGACACAATTCCCACAGGTGTCGTTATCAGAGACACCATCGGTTTCCCTGACTTCCCACATCCGGCAGGAGCAACATAGGACGGTCCCACCTGTCATCACCACTGCACGAAAGCCAAGAAGATATAAAAGCAAAGCACATTAATCACGCAAATCCGAGAGGAATTCTGTGGAATTCTTTGGAATATGCTATGTCGCTCTTCCAGGGAGATGCTACATGCATTTCGTTGTCTCTGTACTGTACACGGACAATGACAATTAAAGTTGAATCTGAATCTGAATCTGAATCTGAATCTATGGAGGCTGTCAATAGACATTTTTAAGGCTGAGATAGATAGATTATTTTGATTAGTACAGGTGTCAGGGATTATGGGGAGAAGGTAGGAGAATAGGGTTAGAAGGGAGAGATAGATCAGCCATGATTGAATGGCAGTGTAGACTTGATGGGCGAATGACCTAATTCTGCTTTAATCACATGACCGAAAAGAACCAGCAGCCCATACCATTACCTCGTGCCCCTCTGCTCAGCCTCCTCATTGAAGCATCTTGAGCCAAAGCCTCACACCTCCCCTCCACACTGCTCCGCTGCCTCTTGAGCCAAAGCCTCATACTGATACAGAGAAAAACATCCACACCGCCCCTCTCCCAACACGGCCACCCCGCGCCACACCTCGCTTCCTCATTAACTGCTCAATCGGCCAATTTGACGACTCAAACAATCAAACTTTTGAAATGTTCCCTACTATATTGTGCAAGGAGGTGAAGCAGTGGGAGCTATCTCTTACCCATCCCTCCTCGCCTGGGCTCCAACTGTTCGATGACATTTTAATCTTCACTCTACAACCATGTTTGCCAAGAGCGAATCTGCATTTTGAAGAAGCTTCGCACTCCTTGCTCTCGCACCTGTTTCACTGGGAGGTGTGAAAAGATCAGCAGTGGCAAAACTGACACCATAGAGTTCATCGCAGATGGTGTTTACAACTTCATCTGTTTTTGGGTATATAAGTTACTCAGTGCGAGGCAGAGATTTCCCCGGTCACCACAGTAAAAAATACCAAGTCGGCCCAAGAATTCATCCTTCTTTGAAGCCAGAAAATTTGCAAGGTGCTAAAATCAAAGGGCATTGGTGATATTTTCCCAACTTGCAGTAAAAAAGGTGCAAATGCAAGCAGTGAGAGGCAAAGACTATCTCCATCTACGCCACAACTGCGCCCAAGATGAGATGTACCTACTGGAACATCAGAGATGTGCTCATTCTTTAGGGAACGGGGGTTCCCCTCTCCCATCATAGATGAGGCCCTCACACGTACCCCGCAACTCCGCATTTGCTCCCTCTCCCCTTAGTCGCAACAGAGACAGGCCCCCCCCTCCCTAGTCCCTACCGTCCACCCCATCAGCCGTCGCATACAACATAATCCTCCAAATTTTCCGCCACCTCCAACGGGATCCCACCACTAGCCACATTTTCCCATCTACAACCCTTTCCACCTTCCGCAGAGATTGTACCCTCCGCAACTCCCAGGTTAACTCGTCCCTTCCCACCCACACCACCCCCTCCCCAGGTACCTTCCACTGCAACCGCAGAAGATGCAACACCTGTCCCTATACCTCCTCCCTCGACTGTCCAGGTAACCCGACAGTCCTTTCAGGTAAGGCAGAGGTTCACTTGCACCTCCTCCAACCTCATCTACTGTCTCCGTTGTTCAAGATGTGAACTCTTATACATCGGCGAGACCAAACGTAGACTGGGCAATTGTTTCGCGGAACACCTTTGCTCAGCCCACGTGAACCAACCTAATCTCCCGGTTGGTACACAAAAGTGCTGGAGAAACTCAGTGGGTGCAGCAGCATCTATGGAGCGAAGGAAATAGGCAACGTTTCGGGCCGAAACCCTTCTTCAGACTGATGGGGGTTCCCGGGATGGCGGGACTGACATATGATGAAAGAACAGAAGGCACACAAAAATGCTGGAGAAACTCAGCGGGTACAGCAGCATCTATGGAGCAAAGGAAATAGGCAACGTTTCCGGCCGAAGCTCTTCTTCAGACCAAAGATGCTCCTCTAGTATCATTGCTTCAGACTCATGGGGGGTGGGGGGGGGGGGGGGGGGGGGGAGAAGAAAGGAAAAAGGAGGAGGAGGAGCCCAAGGGCTGAGGGAGAGATAGGAAGGGGAGGAGACAGCAAGGGCTAACAAAATTGGGAGAATTCAATGTTCATGCCCCCAGGATGCAGACTCCCCAAGCGGAATATGAAGTGCTGTTCCTCCAATTTCCGGTGTTGCTCGCTCTGGCCATGGAGGAGACCCAGGACAGGGAAGTCGGATACGGAATGGGAGGGGGTGTTGAAGTGCTGAGCCACCGGGAGGTCAGGTTGGTTAAGGCGGACCGAGCGGAGGTGTTCGGTGAAACGATCGCCAAGCCTACGCTTGGTCTCACCGATGTAGATCAGCTCCCGGTAATCTCCCGGTTGCTGGACACTTTAATTCTCCTTCCCACTCCTACACATACCTTTCTGTCCTCGGTCTCCTCCATTGTCAGAGTGAGGCTAGACGCAAATTGGAGGAATAGCATCTCATATTCCGTTTGGGCAGCTTACAGCCAAGTGGTATGAATATTGATTTCTCTCACTTCAGGTAGCCCCGGCATTCCCTTCCTCTCTATCCCTCCCGTACCCGTCACATTAGCTTCTCATTTACGCCCTATAAACAATTTACAATTACCGGTTTCCTTTATCATTGTTACTTTTTTGCATATCATTCATCCATTGTTCTTTATCTCTCCACATCGCCGTCTATGTCTTGTTTCCCTCATCGCTAACTAAGTCTCGACCCGAAGCGTCACCCATTCCTTCACTCCAGAGATGCTACCTGACCCGTAGTTACTCCAGCTTTTTGGGTCTATCTTCAGTTTAAACCAACATTTGCAGTTCCTTCATACATAGAAACAAAACTGGTAGAACTGGCATCAAACCGGAAATTAGAAACGCGTGCAACAAAGGTAAAACCATTATAATGGGTGACTTCAATCTACATATAGATTGGGTGAATCAAATTGGCAGGAGTGCTGAGGAAGAGGATTTCTTGGAATGTATGCGGGATAGTTTTCTAAACCAACATGTAGAAGAACCAACGAGAGAGCAGGCTATTCTAGACTGGGTATTGAGTAATGAGGAAGGGTTAGTTAGCAGTCTTGTTGTGCGTGGCCCCTTGGGCAAGAGTGACCATAATATGGTTGAGTTCTTCATTAGGATGGAGAGTGACATTGTTAATTCAGAAACAAGGGTCCTGAACTTAAAGAAAGGTAACTTTGAGGGTATGAGACGTGAATTGGCCAAGATAGACTGGCCAATTATTCTTAAAGGGTTGACGGTGGATATGCAATGGAAGGCATTTAAAAACTGCATGGATGAACTACAACAAGTGTTCATCCCAGTTTGGCAAAAGAATAAATCAGGGAAGGTAGTGCATCTGTGGATAACAAGGGAAATCAGGGATAGTATCAAAACAAAAGAGAAAGCCTACAAATTAGCCAGAACAAGCAGCCTACCAGAGGACTGGGAGAAATTCAGAGTCCAGCAGAGGAGGACAAAAGGCTTATGATTATGAAATAAAACTGGCAGGGAACATAAAAACTGACTGCAAAAGTTTTTATAGATATGTCAAGAGGAAAAGATTAGTTAAAACAAATGTAGGTCCCTTGCAGTCAGAAACAGGCAAATTGATCATGGGGAACAAGGACATGGCAGACCAATTGAATAATTACATTGGTTCTGTCTTCACTAAGGAAGACATAAATAATCTGCCGGAAATAGCAAGGGACCGGGGGTTAAATGAGATGGAGGAACTGAGTGAAATCCAGGTTAGCCGGGAAGTGGTGTTAGGTAAATTGAATGGATTAAAGGCCGATAAATCCCCAGGGCCGGATAAGTTGCATCCCAGAGTACTTAAGGAAGTAGCCGCAGAAATAGTGGATGCATTAGTGATAATTTTTCAAAACTCTTTAGATTCTGGAGTAGTTCCTGAGGACTGGAGGGTAGCTAATGTAACCCCACTTTTTAAAAAGGGAGGGAGAGAGAAAACGGGGAATTACAGACCAGTTAGTCTAACATCGGTGGTGGGGAAAATTCTGGAGTCAGTTATTAAAGATGGGATAGCAGCACATTTAGAAAGTGGTGAGTTCATTGGACAAAGTCAGCATGGATTTATGAAAGGTAAATCATGTCTGACGAATCTTATAGAATTTTTCGAGGATGTAACTAGTAGAGTGGATAAGGGAGAACCAGTGGATGTGTTATATCTGGACTTTCAGAAGGCTTTCGACAAGGTCCCACATAAGAGATTAGCATACAAAATTAAAGCACATGGTATTAGGGGTTCAGTATTGATGTGGATAGAGAACTGGCTGGCAGACAGGAAGCAAAGAGTAGGAGTAAACGGGTCCTTTTCAGAATGGCAGGCAGTGACTAGTGGGGTACCACAAGGCTCAGTGCTGGGACCCCAGCTATTTACAATATATATTAATGATCTGGATGAGGGAATTGAATGCAACATCTTCAAGTTGGCGGATGACACGAAGCTGGGGGGCAGTGTTAGCTGTGAGGAGGATGCTAGGAGGCTGCAAGGTGACTTGGATAGGTTGGGTGAGTGGGCAAAGGCATGGCAGATGCAGTATAATGTGGATAATTGTGAGGTTATCCACTTTGGTGGCAAAAACAGGAAAGTAGACTATTATCTGAATGGTGGCTGATTAGGAAAAGGGGAGATGCAACGAGACCTGGGTGTCATGGTACACCAGTCATTGAAAGTAGGAATGCAGGTGCAGCAGGCAGTGAAGAAAGCAAATGGTATGTTAGCATTCATAGCAAAAGGATTTGAGTATAAGAGCAGGGAGGTTCTACTGCAGTTGTAGAGGGTCTTGGTGAGACCACACCTGGAGCATTGCGTACAGTTTTGGTCTCCTAATCTGAGGAAAGACATTCTTGCCATAGAGGGAGTACAGAGAAGGTTCACCAGACTGATTCCTGGGATGGCAGGACTTTCATATGCGGAAAGACTGGATAGACTCGGCTTGTACACGTTGGAATTCAAAAGACTGAGGGGGGATCTTATAGAAACTTACAAAATTCTTAAGGGGTTGGACAGGCTAGATGCAGGAAGATTATTCCCGATGTTGGGGAAGTCCAGAACTAGGGGTCACAGTTTAAGGATAAGAGGGAAGACTTTTAGGACCGAGATGAGGAAATCATTTTTTACACAGAGAGTGGTGAATCTGTGGAATTCTCTGCCAAAGAAGGTAGTTGAGGCCAGTTTATTGGCTATATTTAAGAGGGAGTTAGGTGTGGCCCTTGTGGCTAAAGGGATCAGGGGGTATGGAGAGAAGGCAGGGATGGGATACTGAGTTGGATGATCAGCCATGATCATATCAAATGGCGGTGCAGGCTCGAAGGGCCGAATGGCCTACTCCTGCACCTATTTTCTATGTTTCTATGTTTCAATGTAACTGCTGACAGACACAAAATGCTGGAGTAACTCATCTGGAGGCAGCATCTCTGGAGAGAAGGATTGGGTGACATTTTGAGTCGAGTCTCTTCTTCAGACTCAGTAGAACTGCTGCCTGACCTCGGGTGCTGTCTGGGTAGAGTTTGCATGTTTTTTTGCAACTGCATGGAATTTCACCAGGTGCTCCAATTTTCTCCGACATCCAAAAAATGCACAGGCTTGTAGGCCAATTGATCTTTGTAAGATTGTACAGAGTATTAGGAAGTGGATGTGAAAGTGGGATGACATAGAAGTAGTGATAGACACAAAATGCTGGAGTAATTCAGCGGGACTGGAGAGAAGGAATGGGTGATGTTTTGGGTCGAGACCCTTCTTGTCTCGACTCGAAACGTCACCCATTTCTTCTCTCCAGAGATGCTGCCTGACCCGCTGAGTTACTCCAGCATTTTTTGTCTATCTTCGGTTTAAACCAGCATCTGCAGATCCTTCTTACACATAGATAGACGTAGAGATGTTCCTCACCACCCAGTGATGACTACTTTCTCCACCGGTCCCCCTGTTCCTGGATTCCCCTGAACAGCCTTCCACCCTCTATAGAACTTTTTATTTCTAAATGCCGGCGTGACATCAACCGCCGCAACTTTTCCGCTCCCCTCACCAACTCTAACCACATCCCCTCTGAACATACAGCCCTCCGCTCACTCTGCAGAAACCTCGACATTATATATTTCTTTACTAGTCAGCTGACTTGTCTGAAGAAGGGTCTCAGCCCGAAAAGTCACCCATTCCTTCTCTCCCGAGATGCTGCCTGTCCCGCTGAGTTACTACAGTTTTTTTGTGTTTTAACCAGCATCTGCAGTTCCTTGCGACACATAGAAGTGGTGCGAATGGATGATCGAAGGTCGATGTGGACATGGTGGGCTGAAGGGCCTGTTTACATGCTGTATCTTTCGATCCATCAAACCCATTTAACTACAGTTGTAGTCTTCAAAATCCATCAAATCGGCTTGATATTGCTGCCCTGTTTATATTCAGTGATACCAAGATAGGTTGGCCACACAGTCAATTGATCAAATGTCACTGAAAAGTTCCATGTGTTCCCTCACACAGATTCCAGTGGTGGAGCAGAAATTTGCTGGATGGCTCAGTATTTATACTGAGGAGTCCATCCACACATCCACCATCAGACTAAAGTTAGTACAGGACCCACAGGTCTATTTTGTACGAATTGAAACTTGACTGCACGGAAGAAAGAGAAGACTAAAAAGTTCACATTTATTCAGGTTTTAGCATTTTATGTAATGATTTTAATTCTTGTATTTTTACAACACAATGTCCTGCTTTTTTTTAAACTATAAATTGTTTTAACTGTGTTTAATGCTTCTGAATAGATGCACAGAATCTCTTGTCCAGAGTAGGTGAATCGAGGACCAGAGGACGTAGTTTTAAGGTGAAGGGGAAAAGATTTAATAGGAAACTGAGGGGTAACTTTTTCCACACAAAGGGTGGTGGGTGTAAGGAACAAGCTGCCAGAGGAGGTAGTTAAGGCTGGGATTATCCCAACATTTACACATACACCAGGCCAACTAACCTACAAGCTTGGTATGTCGTTGCAGTGTGGGAGGAAACCGAAGATCTCGGAGAAAACCCAGAGTCTGACTTGGAAAGCAAGATATTTATAAAGAATAAATGTAACTATGCATAAATTTTACTCAGCCCTCCATTAAGATTTTAGTAATATTATTAGTAATTTGAGCTGTAATATCACCAACTCTTTGCATATCTTTCATTCATTGTTCTATATCTCTCTACATCATCGTCTATACCTCTCGATCGCCTTTCCTGTGACGTTCAGTCTGAAGTAGGGTCTCGAGCCAAAACATCACCTATTCCTTCTCTCCTGAGATGCTGCCTGTCCCACTGAGTTACTCCAGCTTTTTTTTGTCTATCTCTACTATTTTGATAATGCTGGATTTCGGGCAGCTGGATAAATGAAACAACGGAAGATCAACTTGGCCGCAAAAACTTTTTGTGTGGTGTTCATCAATTCTATGTTGTTAAGCATCGGTAATGCTTCATCACACAACCCTAACAACACAATTCATCATAACATAACAGGACTTTCATATGAAGAAAAACTGGATAGACTCGGTTTGTACTCGCTAGAATTCAGAAGATTGAGGGGGGATCTTATAGAAACGTACAAAATTCTTAAGGGGTTGGACAGGCTAGATGGAGGAAGATTGTTCCCGATGTTGGGGAAGTCCAGAACAAGGGGTCACAGTTTAAGGATAAGGGGGAAATCTTTTAGGACCGAGATGAGGAAAACATTTTTCACACAGAGAGTGGTGAATCTCTGGAATTCTCTGCCACAGAAGGTAGTTGAGGCCAGTTCATTGGCTATATTTAAGAGATCAGGGGGTATGGAGAGAAGGCAGGATACTGAGTTAGATGATCAGCCATGTTCATATTGAATGGCGGTGCAGGCTCGAAGGGCCGAATGGCCTACTCCTGCACATATTTTCTATGTTTCTATGTAACATAGAAGATGCAATACAAAATCAATGGTCGTCCTGATTTCCAGTGAAGAATTAATCTAGCTTTGAATTTCTCCCAGTGTCCACGGCAAATTATTGCAAGAATGAAAACCTTGTCGAATGCAGCACCATTTTTATCTTCCAAGACCCTTTCTGTGTGCATGGAAGAACCACCTGGTGGGTGTGGGACAGATCAGTCCAATAAAAGCTTAGTGAATGGATACATTTCCACGAGCAATCTAGAAGCAGTAATGGTTGAATTAACTTCCCACATCATAAAGTCTTTGTGTCAACGTTTACTGATAATTGCAGCATTCAGTTCCATATGTGGCTCCTGAGACAAAGAAGCAGTTTGTGCCCACAGGCAGCATGATCACAACATGGTGACACTTGCACCACAAAAGTGGGAGGCAATGATTGTATCCAATAAAGAAAAATATAGCCCCCCCCCCCCCAGCCCCACTTCCCCAATCCTTGATATGCAGTGCAATTTACATTCTTAGAATGTCCCTTGGTATCAAGTTGGTTCCTCTCCAACTTTTGAGATGACTAATGTGGAAATGGTGCACCCCTCTGCTGTTAGGGTGGGGGATGCCTCATGGGATAGTTTGTGTGGTGGTTGCAGGGGTACAGGGAAATAAGAAAAGGGAGAATAGGACAAATGACATTGCTCCCTTGTGAGATGGCATGGACCCAATTAGCTGAATGGATTCCTCTACTGTCAACATTGCAAACTGTGCTTCAATAAACAAGTCAGCAATGGCTTGGAGCGAGGCAAATGCAGACATCATCTTCAGTGCAGCTTGACAGCCAAAGTTAGGGTGACTTCAGTTCCAGAACATAGTTGCCCAAGGTTGAATTGATAAACATACACTGGGAGCGAGCAGCTAAAGCACCAGACCTCAGGAAAACAGTGTGCCTACCTTTTTTCACCCCAACTCCAGTACAATGCAGTTCTTTCTCTTGATTGAATTTCCCTATAAAATCGTGACTTTGTTTCAGGACTGTCATTTTAAACGTGGTATTAACTTGTTTGTGAATTAAGTCACAAGGTGAATCTAATGTGAAACTTTTCAAACTTTGTACCTGGTTTCTTTTAAAAAGGAAAAACAAAACAAGTCGCTGTAAACTGTCACAACTGTTGTGAATTTATGGCTAAATAAAAATTTGTAAAAGTTTTTAAAAACAGAAAAAGATTGCATTGATTTTCATTCGCTCTGAAGATCAGTTCCATTCCTGCAGGAAGTTTATAAATATGCAAATAGGGCAGCATGGTGACGCAGCGGTAGAGTTGCTGCCTTCCAGCGCTTGCAGCGCCAAAGACCCAGGTTCAATCCCGACTACGGGTGCCGTCTGTACAGAGTTTGTACATACTCCCCATGACCGCGTGGGTTTTCTCTGAGTTCTTCGGTTTCCTCCCGCATTCCAAAGACGTACCGGTTTGTAGGTTAATTGACTTGGGTTTGTATACTTGGTACAAGGGTAAATTGTCCCTCGTATGTGTAGGATAGTGTTAATGTGCAGGGATTGCTGGTCGGCGCAGATTTGGTGGGCCAAAGGGCCTGTGTCCGCGCTGCATCTCTGAACAAAAGTAAACATGCGACAAGAAAGAGGTGAAAGGGAAATCACTTTTTGCACATTGTCCATGCATGCATGAGCTGCAAACTGAAGTCCAAATTAAAAGCAACATTCAACTCAACCGTCAACTCAATGCACTTCATTGCCCAGCACCCGTTTGCAATGATTCAATTGCGAATGTCACAGTAGTTGCCAGAAAAGAAGGCATATATTTCCTGTGCATAAAATCTGTTTACGTTACTTACAGGAATGTAGCTACCAGACTTATGTGACAATTTAGAAACATAGAAAATAGGTGCAGGAGTAGGCCATTCGGTCCTTCGAGTCATTCAATATGATCATGGTTGGTCATCCAAAATCAGTAACCCGTTCCTGCTTTCTCCCCATATCCCTTGGTTCCATTAGCCCTAAGAGTTGTATCCAACTGTCTCTTGAATACATCCAGTGAATTGGCCTCCACTGCTTCTGTGACAGAGAATTCAACAGATTCACAACTCTCTGGGTGAAAGTTTTTTCGCATCTCCATCCTAAATGGCCTACCCCTTATTCTACCAGGACCTCTGGTTCTGGACTCCTCCAACACCGGGAACATTTTTCCTGCACCTAGCCTGTCCAGTCCCTTAAGAATTTTATATGTTTCTATAAGATCCCCTCACATCATTCTAAATTCCAGTGAATCTAAGCACAGTCGAACCACTCATCTCTAACTAGAGAGGCCCATCCCCAGCATTTCACTTTTTACAGACGTCCAGGGGTCAGTTTTGTCAAGTCAGAAAATGCACAAAACATCATTCAACATGATATTCACCATTATCCCACAGAAATTGGAATGAATTACATCAAGAGCACATAAGACTAAAAGGCACTAAAAGTGAAAAGAGAAAGAAAACTAGTTAGGCTGTTCATAAAATTAAATGTAGGCAAGTACATTGGACTTTTTAAATTTGGAAAACTGTTCATATGCAGGGGAGCCCGCAAATTGAGTGTCCGTAATCCAGAGATGGCCTGTAAAAGAGTTGAAGACATGGACTCTGAGCTCTGCAACATGGAAATAGGCCCTTTGGCCCATCCATAGCAACCAAATTCGTAATCTGGAGGGTCCCGTTTGCCAATATTTGGCCCATATTCCTCCAAACCCTTTCTATCCATACATCTATCCAAAGGTCGATTGAAAGTCATAACTATCAGATTCTATAACTTCCTCTGCTGCTCGATCCAAACACAGAATACCCTCCAGGTGAAAAGGTTGCACTGATATCCCTTTTAAATTTGTCCCCTCTCATCTTAAGCCTTCTAATGTTAGAATCTTCTACCCTGGGCAAAAGACCGAGAGTTCACTTCATCCACGCCCCTCGTGAATTTGTAGACTTTTATAAAGTCCCCCCCCTCCCCCTCTTCTCCCTCCCATTCTCCAAAGAAAGAAGTCCCAGCTTATGCAACCTCTCCCTATAACAGAAATGCACAAGTCCAAGGAATATCTTGCTGAATCTCTTCTGGACACCATTCCCAACATAATGACATATTTCCTTCTGTCGGGCGACCAGACCAGCACACAATACGTCAAGTGTAACGTCACTACGAGTTGTATAGCTGCATCATGGTGCCCTCATTTTTGTATTCTATATTCTACACAATGAAAGCAAAGTCAAGAGTGTTTTATTGTCATTTATTCCAGATAGGACAATGAAATTCTTGCTTGCTGCAGCACAACAGAATATGTAAACATAGTACATAATGTGAGAAGAAAAAAAGTTCAGTGTGTATATGTACACATGCACGTACTCAATAAATAACAGATATAGTGCAATAATAATAATAGTCTGTTGCATTTCAGCGCTTATTTGTTGTCGTGTTCAATAGCCTGATGTCAGAAGCTGTTCCTGAACCTTGACGTTAGTTTTCAGGCTCATGTACCTACTTCCCAATGGAAATGGTGAAACGAGTGTCATGATGGTGTGGGTCTTTGATGATGTTGGCTGCTTTTTTAGGCAGCGACTTCGACAGATCCCTTCGACGGTGGGGAGGTCAAAGCCGGTGATGGACCGGGCAGTGGTCACAATTTTTGTTGTCTTTTCCGCTCCTGGACGACCCACTCCACCATCGTCCCATTGATGTAAACAGGATTGTGGGTCCTCATCCTTCCCCTACCAAAGTCCACAATCAGTTTCTGGGTTTTACTGATGTTGAGAGCCAGGTTGTTGCGCTGGCACCATTTGGTCAATTGGTCGATGTCACCGATATACTCTGACTCTATACTGTACCAAACACCTTCTTCACCATGTCTACCTGACTCGCCACTTTTGGGGAACCTTGCACCTGTACTCCCAGATCCATATTCCACAACAGGCGTCAGGTGCTCTACCATTTATTGCACAAGTCTGCCCTGTTTTGACATACCATAGAACAACATCTCCCATCTGTTAAAGTTAAATTCCATTTCCCATTCCTTGGCTCTCCTTCCCAACTGATCCTGCAGTAAAATTAGATATCCTTCCCCACTGACCACTCTGCCACCATTTTTCATGTCATCTGGAAAATGACCAACAAAGTTGCCCACGTGTCATCCGAACTGTTAATGTGGATGATAAACAACAATGGACCTAGCACCAACCCCAATCAGTCTACAGTCAGAGAAATAACCCACCACAGCTGTCTGAGGAAGGGTCCCAATCCAAAATTAAACTATCTATGTTCTTCCGAGATGTTGCCTGACCCACTCGGTTACTCCAGCACTTTGTGCCTATATTTTGGCACAAAATAAAGGCACAAAATATTTTGGTACAGAAGCCACCATCTGTAGTTCCTGGTTTCTAAATTCCCCTCCACAACTACCCTTTGATTCTTTCATCTAAACCAATGGGGAAGCCATTGGCTGGCTCACCTTGGATTCTATGTGATCTAATATCCCAGACCTGCCTACCACATGGGATCTTGTCAACGGCCTTTGCTAAAGTCCATATGAACAATGTTCACTGCCGTGCCCTCATCAATCAATAGACAATCCTCTTCAAAAATACAGTCAAGTTCATGAGGCACAATTTCCCACACACAATGCCATGCTGACCAGCCTTGATCAATCCCTGCCTCTCCAGATGCTGGTAGATCCTGGCCGTCCTGAAACATCACCCATTCCTTCCCACCAGAGATGTTGCCTGTCCCTCTGAGTTACTCTAGCTTTCAAAAATGACTGAGAGCTCAGTGAAAAATTAAAAAGTCGATGGGGCAGTGAGGTATGGTTTGCAGATACCACTATACAAGGGATGGGCTTGATGCATGCCTCCATGTGGGAATATATTTGGAAATGGACCCTCTCCCCTCCCAAAGAGAAATGGAAGCAACTCCCTACTGAAGTAGGCAATAGGGAACACACATCACCCATTAGGCTTAGCCGGAGACCTTTACTAGGAAAATCTTTACTTTGAACACCTTACTAGGAACATCAGCTTGGACGGGTACATCTCATCAGGAACAATTGGCCAAATAGCTTGCTTCTCAAGAGAAACACCAGGAAATAGATGATCTGTGCACACCAGAAAACTCAGAGGTGAGCATTCACCACTGGTCAAACCCATCCTGGATGAGTTCACAACTCCTGCCAGGAACAATCTCCCAAAAGGAAGTCCAAAAGGGGTATCCTGTGCCCACTGGAAACATCTGGGGACTGGCAGACATAAATGCAGGTACACCTGATATAGGTACATCAGGTACAGACATGCACCTCCTATGAGGAACATAGCAAAACATGAAAATTACAAATAAGGCAAACGTAATTCTTATCCAACGAGACAGGCAGCATCTCTGGAGGAAAGGAATGGGTGACGTTTCGGGCGGAATGGAAGTCTGAAGAAGGGTCTCAACCCAAAACGGCACCCATTCCTTCTCCCCAGAAATGCTGCCTGTCCCGTGAGTTACTCCAGCATTGTGTGTCTATCTTCGGTTTAAAGGCCCTAACAAGACATACCTGCACTTAATGACGGACAGATAAACATCACTCACTATCCCAGAATTTTTAGGTACTGAAATCTAAGTCGCACTGTTTACCCAACTTGTTACGAAATATTATGTTTTCAGTTAAACCTGAATTATTGGAGTGCTATTTTGAAAAAAAAAAGTTATTTCACTGTGAAATTATGTCGCCAAAATGACAGAAAAACAAACTCGACAGCTCCAAGTTAACGCGAGTGCAGATAACGGCTCAAAATGCACTACGTTACAGTAATCAGCGATGTTCAGTGGTTCTCACATGAGGTGCAGCGTTTGGTAACGAACTACCAACAAATCCAGTGCACAGCCTAAATGTTGAACAAACCATGGCGTGCCAAGTACAACTTTCTGAATGCACCACTATTATAGTTTCGGGCGTCTTGTTCACAAGGAAGATGGAACGGAGCTTCACTTACCAGCTTTGCATGGGTCTTTATAATCGATAACCTCCGCCTTTTCTTCATCGTAGTAATCATACGTGTAATCGTGATCGAATCCACTAATCCAGTGGAGATTCCCAGATAGAGGCAACACAGTCAGTAGCAGTGCAATTATATTCATGTTTCGTTTTAAATGTATATGTGCCTTGTGGGAAACCTCTCCAGAGAGTGTGGAGAGGTACTAGATATATATTTAAATAAGGTGAGAGACAGTTGGAGATGGTGACATCTACACGCGCGGTATGAAGTCTTTGTTGCCCGGTGCTCCGAACGGCTAATTATTGTCAATGTTGCAAACTGCTTGGTTGTAAATTGAGTTTCTTCACACTGCTCTCTGCCTTCCTAGCGCAGTCGGGTTTCTTTTCTCTTTATTTAACCTTCAGGATGGAAGAAGCCGTTGCAGTGAGATAACGTCCAGTATTTCCTGAACATCCAATCTGCAACAAAAAAAAACACAATATAATTTAAACAAAGATCTAGACAGCTTCGGAGCAATGGTGCCTTCCACGGCAGAATGCCAGGAATAGCACTTTTTCTGCTAACTTACGAAAAATCTCATATGCATATAATCGTCGTCAGCAGCTACGAGCATCCTGCTTTACTTGTTCACACAATCAGGGGTCATCCGGACCCGTTTGATTGCTTTTTCTTGATAAAAGCGAACTTAACCGTCTCGGCAGCTGCGCGGAGGAGAAATAAATACACATCTACTGTGTGGCTAAAGACGCCGCTCCGTCTCTCGTTGAGGAGCACAAGAAGAGACTGGCTCTGACTGATGAAACTAAATCGCAGCGAGATAGGGGAGGAGAGAGAGAGAGAGAGGGGGGGGGGAGGAAGAGAGAGATAATATGGGAGAGTGGGGGAACAGGGGGGAGGAGAGAGGGGGGGAGAAAGGGGGGGAGAGGAGAGGGGAAGGGGGAGGAGAGAGGAAGGGGGGGAGAGGGAAAAAGGGGGGAGAGAGGGAAAAGGGGGAGGGAGAGGGGAAGGGGGAGGGGGGAAGGGGGGAGAGGGGGGGAGAGAGGGAAGGGGGGAGAGAGAGGGAAGGGGGAGAGAGAGGGAAGGGGGGGGGGGAGGGAAGGGGGAGGGAGAGGGAAGGGGGGGGGGGGGGGGAGGGGGGGGAGGGGGGGAAGGGGGAGAGAGAGAGGGGGGGAGGGGGAGGGGAAGGGGGGGAGAGGGAGAAGGGGAAAGGGGGGAGGGGAGGGAAGGGGGGGGAGAGGGGAAGGGGGGAGAGGGAAGGGAAGGAGAGGGGAAGGGGGGAGAGGGGAGGAGGGGAAAGGGGAGAGGGGAGGGGGGAGAGGGGAGGGGGAGAGGGGGGAGGGGGGAGAGGGGAAGGGAAGGGGGGAGAGGGGGAAAGGGGGGGAAGGGAAAGGGGGGAGAGGGGAAGGGGGGGAGAGGGGAAGGGGGGGAGAGGGAAGAGGGGAGAGAGAATGGAAAGGGGGGGAGAGAGGGAAAGGGGGGAGAGGGAAGGGGGGAGAGAGGGAAAGTGGGGGCAGAGAAGGTAAGGGGGGGAGGAAGGGGGGGGAGAGAGGGGAAGGGGGGGAGAGGGAAGGGGTGAGGGAGGGGAAGGGGGAGAGAGAGGGGAAGGAGGAGAGAGGGGAAGGGGGGGAGGGAGGGGAAGGGGGGAGAGAGGGGAAGGGGGAGAGAGGGGAAGGGGAGAGAGGGGAAGGGGAGAGAGGGGAAGGGGGAGGGGGGGGGGAGATGGTTACCTACGGTAGCAATTGACTGGTTTCTTCAGATGCGAAACGAATCATCTCTCTACCCCTTCTTTCCAGAATACAGAGAAATACAACTCTTTCAATTGCACAAAATAAGCGCAACGCCGTGAAACAAAACTATCTGTTAGTACGTTTTACACGTGGTATTCGTTAATCCCCAGTTGCTTTTAGCGCCCTACACCTGTCAAACAAAATGACATTTCACACGTTCACTCTCATCGTCCTCTCTCCGGGACTGGAGTCGCACGAGCAGAATTCTCCCACTCACCCTTCCATGAGGATCAGGGCAGACTGTTTGCTGGCCGGCAACTAAACCTCTGGCAGCACTGGGGCCGTTGTTTGACGTAACTGACATGAGTACAACCGCAGAAGCCAAACTTGATGTCAATGCGGAGCAGGAAGCCCGTTCAGATTTGTCACCTTCCCAATCCAGACGCATCCCTGCCAAGTAACCAGTTTATTATCGCTGCTACTGGGTGACTCAGCACACATGAGGATTCAACCCTAGTGTCTCTCTCTCTCTCTCATCTGTGTGGTTCCGCCATTCACTGCCTTAAACAATAGATGGCCACGGCAATAGTTTCACGATGAGACACAAAATGCTGGAATAAACTCAGCGGGACAGGCAGCATCTGTGCAGACCGGAAACTTCACCTATTCCTTTTCTCCAGAGATGCTGTCTGACCCGCTGAGTTACTCCAGCTTTTTGTGATGAGGAACATCTTTAGTCAGAGGGTAGTTAATCTGTGGATCTCATTGCCACAGAGGGCTGTGGACGCCAAGTCAGTGGATATGTTTGAGGCAGAGACAGACAAATTCTTGATTAGAACGGGTGTCAAGAACGGGAGAGAAGGCATGAAAATTGGATTAGGAGGCAGAGATCAGCCATGATTGCATGGCGGAGTAGACTCAATGGGCTGAATGGCCTAATTCTACTCCTGTAACTTGTGAGATGGAATGGGTGACGTTTCGGATCGAGACCCTTCAGACTGAGAGCCGGGAGAAAGGGAAACGAGAGATGCAGACGGTGATGTAGAGAGAGATATAGAGCAAATGAACGAAAGACATGCAAACGGACACGATAAAGGACACACGATAGTTTCACAACACGCGTCCGAAAGGTGCGAATCATATCAAAAGATTCTGAAGAAGGGTCTCGACCCCAAACCTATTTCCTTCGCTCCATAGATGCTGCCTCGCCCGCTGAGTTTCTCCAGCATTTTTGTCTCCCCTCATCAAAAGTAGTGGGACTTTTCAAACACGTGGGAACCTTTTCAAAAGCACCAGAATACGAGGCATTGACAACATCAATTCCTGTTCAACAAAAAACCCGCCTCAAATGTTGAATGGTGAAACTTCACAAACCCTAATGCGCAAACCAACCTTGAGGCACATAAACACATATTGTGCTCCTGACTGACCCAACAAGCAATGCAAACATTCTGAAGGTTGGGTTTCATAAAAGCCCATTCTATTATTACCTCCGCGATCTTCACTTGCATCCTTCCATGTGTCCATACACTTTGAATTAAATTGAATTGAATACTTTGTCACTTGTGACAAGTCACAGTGAAATTCTTTGCTAGTGCACCGTGTCAAGGAATGCCAATAGTCGCCCATAATGGGTGCTCCCCCTCCACCACCCCTCACGGTGGTCCTCCATTTTCTCCACCTCTGTGTCTCAGTGGTCAAATCCCATCCTCTGAAATATCCGCTCAATTTTTCCCCAGCTCTTTACTCTCCACTCAACATCTCTTAAAAGTATCCATCATGGCATGCTACTTAATTTTCTTCTAGCAGTAGAAATAAGGAACTGCAGGTGCTGGTTTACGAAAAAAAAGATATCTCGTATCTCAACGGGTGAGGGAGGGTCTATGGAGAACATGAATGTGTGCATTTTCAGGTCGTGGCTCTTCTTCAGACTGATTGGGAAGGGAGGGAGGGAGGTGGTGAAAGCTGGAAGAGAATATGAGAAGATGGGCAGGACAAAGGTCAGGACAAAAGCTGGCAGGTGAGGCAGAGGTGGGGTTTACAGGCAGATGGTTGGACAAAGGTCAGAGACCGAAAGACAGAGGCATTAGGACAAAATGATCGCACCTGCACCTCCTCCAACCTCATCTATTGCATCCGCTGCTCTAGGTGTCAGCTGCTCTACATCGGTGAGACCAAGCGTAGGCTTGGCGATTGCTTCGCCCAACATCTCTGCTCGGTTCGCAATAACCAACCTGATCTCCCGGTGGCTCAACACTTCAACTCCCCCCTCCCATTCCGAATCCGACCTTTCTGTCCTGGACCTCCTCCATGGCAAGAGTGAGTCCCACCGTAAATTGGAGGAGAAGCACCTAATTTTTTGCATGGGTAGTTTACACCCCAGCGGTATGAACATCGACTTCTCCAATTTCAGGTAGTCCCTGCTTTCTTGTTCTTTCCCCTCCCCTTTTCAGCCATCGGTCTCCGCCTCTTCCTTTCTTCTTCCCACCCCCCTATTTTCTCACTCCATAGATGTTGCCTCACCCGCTGAGTTTCTCCAGCATTTTTGTCTACCGAAGAGTTGCAGATTGTGAGGATAGAGGAGGGAAATGGGATGGGAGGGAAGAAATGGGTGCCAGTCAAGGTGGGGGGGGGGGGGGGGGAAGAAGGAATGAGGGAGGGTTTGTCTGGTTACCTATTCCTCTGGTTTCAGTTTGCAACTCTTCTCTCGTTATCTCACATCCTTAGTCTTTTCATCTTTGACCTTTATCCACCCATCTGCCTATCGAAAGAAAACCTCACCTGTACCCATCTATCACTTACCAGGCTTTGACCTCCTCTCTTCCAGCTTTCTCCCCCACCCCATTCAAGGGTCCCGTGTCAAAGCTTCACCCATCTATGTTCTCCAGAGACGCTGACATGGGGAAATTTTGGGTGTTTTGGAGTTCATGAGGTCCTTCAACCATTTTTGTCAGGTTTCTATATGACCCCAACACGTGGATTCATGGTTCTCAATATTTCCTCGCATGTCCCTTCTCTGCTTAGGAAGGGCGAGAAATTCCTGCAGTCAGAAGCACTGCTCCCAAGACACGTTAGGAATATCCTCTGTCTGCCTGGCAATCCTTTTGGGATAGAGGTCACAACAGAGGAGGTGGCTGGTGCTAGTCATGCATATAATGGGGGCTGTCCACCAATGCTGTGCAACTAGCACCTCATGCAAGGGATATTGACCTGGGAGTAAAAATTGAAGTTGTGTAGGAAGGAACAGCAGATGCTGGGTTACACCGAAGATTGATACAAAATGCTGGAGTAACTCAAAGGGGCAGGCAGAATCTCTGGATAGGAATGGGTGACATTTGTAGTCGAGACCGTTCTTCAACATTGTAGTTGGTCCTCTCATCCTGCCGATGGATTTAGGGGATTTTGTGGAGGCAGCATTAGTGGTATTTCTCAAATGCTTTACTCTGCCTTCTTTGTCCATAATCTAGAAACATAATGAAGGACCGGGATCGTTGGTGATTGGTAATCTACGAACAACATACTTGGTCTTAACCTTCAAACACTCCTCTCCTCAGCTGGCCATACTGTGTGCTGACTCATTGAAGTAAATGGCAAATCTCCTCTTCAATATCTGCCTTTGTAAAATTGACTCCCATGTTATGTGAAGGGGTATTCGTTTTAATTAAGTCAAGTCAATTTTATTTCTATAGCACATTTAAAAACAACTCTCATTGACAAAAGTGCTTTACATTGGTGCAGGTACTAATGTGCTACAAACAGTGGTACACAGATCAACAATACATACATAGTTGTATGTAGGTGTTTACTGGAGCAGGTGGATGGACAATCTTGAGTGCAAAGCCCCTCCTCTTGCATCGTGTAGTAAACTCGTGGGCGGCGCGGTGGCGTAGCGGTTCAGTTGCTGCCTTGCAGCGCTTGCTGTGCCAGAGACGCAGGTTCAATCCAGACTACAGGTGCTGTCTGTACAGAGTTCGCACGTTCTCCCCGTGACCACGTGGGTTTTCTCCGAGATCTTCGGTCCCACACACCAAAGACATACAGGTGTGCAGGTTCATTGGCTTGTGTTTGCATACTTCGTGTAAATGTACATTGTTCCTAGTGTGTGTAGGCTTGTGTTAATGTGCGGGGATCGCTGGTCGATGCGCTGAAGGGCCTGTTTCCGTGCTGTATCTCTAAACTAAAAATGTCAACAATGACTTGAAGTTTGGCTTCAAACACATAGACAATCAAATAGCCTTCATGCGTGCATGGATGAAATTGGAGTGACCTTCGTTCTGAAGTACAAATAATATCCCATGCACTGTTTTCAATCAACCCTACTAATTTGTTCCAATCCAAAGGTAAGTTTGTTGGGAAAATGAATTGAAAGTAGTTTAGTTTTGTTTAGAGATACAGCATGGAAACAGGCCCCTTGATCCACCAAATCTATGCCAACCATTGCTCACCAGTTCAGCCAGGTTCTAGGTTGTCCCACTTTCTCGCCTATCCCTTATACACAAGGGGCAATTTACAGAGATCAATTAACCTACAAACCCACACATTCTTGGGATGTGGGAGGAAATTGGAACACACAGCGAAAGCCCACACAGTGACAAGGTGAACGTGCAAACTTCACAGACAGCATCCAAGGTAAGGAACAAACCCATGTCTCTGCACTGAGGCAGCAGCTCGACCACTATTTTACCCCAGAAATAAGTCCCAACATTATTGGGACAATTATGTTAGATGCTAAGGTGTATTAACATGATTGTGGATTCAATGGTTAAGATCATGGCTTGCGTGTCGTTGTACAGTAGGTGGAAGTAAGATACGAATTTTGCAGGTAGACAGATTTGAGAAGTAAACCAAAATCGGGCATTTTTTGGAGCAATCACAAAGTGAAGGTTATGCCCTTTCCGTCTATAGATAGCTAGAATCCATACCAACATGTGGAGAGCATCTCAATGGCTCCTGCCTGGGGATAGGTGCATGAGGAGGACCCTGGCAATAATTTACTCTGTGGGCAGACAGATGAATTCGTTTTGTCTCCTTTCTTAAAGATGATCACAAACATGGCAACTAAAGCCTACTGATAGTCCTCCAAAGTCCTCTTCCCAGACTTGGAAAATGAGATCCAGAAATTGTGTTGTTTCATTCCACCAAGTTTTAGAACTGCAGCATGAATACCAGCTGCCCACAAACACCTGCTGTTTTTTACAGTTGGTACATGGCTTTGTCCACATTTCACTGGTATATCAGAGATGTTGGTCCAGATATTTGCTGAGGAGGGGAGTCAAAGGCACTCATATCAAAGAAAAGGTCACAATTAATAAGTTATTTGAATTGTCCATTTCAGTAGCAAAACTGTCTCTCTGTTCCCGATAAGCTTCATTTTTGATAGCTAGATCTTAAGGTCTTAAGTGATAGGAACACAATTAGGCCATTCGGCTCATCGAGTCCACTCCGCCATTCAATCACGGCCGATCTATTTTTCCCTCCGAATCCCATTCCCCTGCCATCTCCACATAACCCCTGACTAATCAAGTTAGCTTGTAGGCATTTTAAATGTATATGACATAAAATGCTGGAATAACTCAGCGGGACAGGCAGCATCTCTGGAGAGAAGGAATGGGTGACGTTTTAGGTTGAGACCCTTCTTCAGACTGATGTCAGGAGAGTGGGAGGGACAGAGATAGAGTGTAGTTGGAGTCTCCAGAGATGCTTCTCTCCAGAGATGCTGTCAGTCCCGCTGAGTTACTCCAGCATTTTATGACTACCTTCGATTTAAATCAGCATCTGCAGTTCTTTCCTACACATGAAATATATATGATCTTGGCCTTGCTGAGGAAATCACACGTTTCATGGTTACCAACAAATTATTGGTCCCCTTTCCAGTCTTTAGCAATGTTTACCACATTGAAGATGAAATGCATGCAATTTGACATTTGAATATTTCTTAACAGAGCTTATACCATTGGAACAAGAAAGGACAATTAATTCCCTTATGCCTGACCCAATAATTCAGATTGCATTTGCTCTCCATACACTAATCAGATTCTGTTGCCATTATGTATTTGCATAATAAAAAACTATCAGCCTCAGTTTATTTAGTTGCTTTTAGTATAGAGCTACAGCGTGGGAATATACCCTTAACACTATCCTACACACACTAGGGACAATTTACATTTATACCAGGCCAATAAACCTACAAACCTGTGCATTTGTGGACTGTGGGAGGAAACTGAAGATCTTGGAGAAAACCCACACCGGTCATGGGGAGAACGTACAAACTCTGTACAGAGAGCACCCGTAGTCAGGATCGAACCTGGGTCCCTGGCCCTGTAAAGTAGCAACTCTACTGCTGCGCCACTGTGCTGCCCCTTTCAGTTTTTAAATTTTCAACAGATCTATCCATCACATCCTTGTGAGGAAAATAGTTCAACGTTTCCATCCCTCTTTCCTTAAAGCAGTGCACTTCATATCTCTAGTTTCCCCCTCTTTCACGACACTCGATCTGCAGAAGGGTCTCGACCTGAAACGTCACCCATTCCCTCTCTCTAGAGAAGCTGCCTGTCCCACTGACTAACTCCAGCATTTTGTGCCTATTTTCATTCAAACTTCAAATCTGAACAACTTTTTACTGGGTTCTTCATGCCTAACATAGTAAATACATTATCCAGCTAAAACAAAACGTTGAGTTCACCACTTTAATATTCAAATGTACAGAAGCCTAGTTTATATACTCTATGCCCATTATTTAACCTTCTAAACCCAATGTAATTTTGGTGAACTTGTATTTGATCCACTCAACGGCCAATAAATCATTCTGGTAACTCAGGGTGCTTCAGAAGATGTCTAATGAGACATTTGTTATTTCACTTCTGCCCTGTTATATCCTGGACCCTTTGCGAAAGAAGTTGACATTGCAGTAGAATTCTTATTTTTTTTTCAATCCTATATCCCTTATCCTTATTTAAATGCCGTACCTTAGCCCTTAACCACAGTTCCCAAATGATCAAAATCTGTCCAATTCTAATGCAAGGTCATTGACCCGAATCATTAACTCTGTTTCTCTTGCCACCGACGCAGTCTCACCTGCTGAGTAGTGCAGCATTTACTATTTTTATTTCAGATTTCCAGCATCTGCAGTTTCTTTTTGCTTTCCAATCTATCTTCGTTAGATGCAAAGTAAATGATTCCTTATATTCCCACATCTGCCAGAACGTTGCCAACTTAATTAACCTATCAATGTTTTTTTGTAAAATTCTGTTTCTGCTTATTTGTTAATGAACTAAGCTTACCTTCATGAACAAATGTAGAAGCTAAAAGCTTCTCAAAAGAAAGGCTGAAGCTCCTGTCCCACGTTCCCGAGTTACTCACAAATTCTCCTGAGTTTGCCCCTTGATTCAAAATCGGAGAATGTCCCTAGCAAATCCGTAGGAGGCCGAAGGAGTCCGTAGATATTCGTAGCGGCTGGTAATGCCAGCCGTAGGTACTCAGGGCATCAGGTAAGTCGGGACGTTTTTTCAGCATGTTGAAAAATGTCCACGAAAAAAAAAATAGCCCCGAGTACCTACGGCCAGCATCTCCGAGTTTGAATCAAGGGGAAAACTTGGAAGAATTCGTGAGTAACTCGGAAAAGTGGGACAGGGGCTCGAGGAACACTGCCAATATATTCTGCCAATGTAATTGCATTGTCCGATCAATAAAAATGAATATTGCTTTTCCGCAATTTTCCATTCTATCTCCAACCTAATTCCATCAGGAAGAAGGTACAGGAGCCTGAAAACTGTGAAGTCCAGGCTCAGGAACAGCTACTTCCCCACAGCCATCAGGCTATTAAACACAACAACAAATACGTTCTGAACTGCAAAAGACTATTATTATTATTGCACTATATTTGTTATTTATTGAACTTTTTCTATTTTTTTCTCTTCCCCCATTACGTAATATGTTTACATATTCACATATTCTGTTGTGCTGCAGCAAATAAGAATTTCATTGTCCCATCTGGGATATATGACAATAAAACACTCTTGGCTCTTGACTCTTCTCTTGATAATTCCCTTATCCCTCATAAGATTGTCCAACCTCCCCATAATGGCATCTATACAATTTGCTTCACCCATGCCTATGGTACTGAGTTCCATATTCTCTTAACTCTTTGGGTAAACATAGAAACAAGGTGCAGGAGGAGGCCATTCTAGCCAGCACTGCCATTCATTGTGATCATGGCTGATCGTCCCCTATCAATAACCCGTGCCTGCCTTCTCCCCATATCCCTTGACTCCACTAGCCCCTAGAGGTCTATCTAACTCTCTCTTAAATCCATCCAGTGACTTTGCCTCCACAGCCCTCTGTGGCAGGGAATTCCATAAATTCGCAACTCTCTGGGTGAAAAAGTTTTTTCTCACCTCAGTCTTAAATGACCTCCCCTTTATTCTAAAACTGTGGCCCCTGGTTCTGGACTCGCCCAACATTGGGAATTTTTTTCCTGCATCTAGCTTGTCCAGTCCTTTTAGAATTTTATATGTTTCTATAAGATACCCCCTCATGCTTCTAAACCCCAGTGAATACAAGCCTAGTCTTTTCAATCTTTCCTCCTATGACAGTCCCGCCATCCCAGGGATCAATCCCGTGAACCTATGCTGTACTGCCTCAATCACAAGGATGTCCTTCTTCAAATTAGGAGACCAAAACTGTACACAATACTTCAGATGTGGTCTCACCAGAGCCCTATACAACTGCAGAAGAACCTCTTTACTCCTGTAAAGATATTCTTCTGCTTAACAAACTTAAAGTTTGTTCTAAATTCCCTATTTTTGCGATGATCCCATATTGATGGCATCTGCTTGTGCACTCCCCCACTGACCTGGTTGAAGTGTTTAATATGGTAGACGGGAAAAACAAATTCTTCCTGTTAAAGAATCTAGAACAAAGGTGCATAATCTTAAAAATAGAAGCATTCCTCTGTATCCATCTTATCTGAACCTATCATAATTTTAAAAACCTCCAGTAAATCATCCCTTGTCCTTTATTCTCAGCTGGTTTAAGCCTTTCCTGATAGGTTTACTTTTGCATTGTTGGGTAGCATCTCTGGAGAGAAGGAATGGGTGACTTTTTGGGTTGAGACCCATCTCCAATTCCGCAATCTTTGAAAAGGGTAGGTAGTCAAATTCATTTTTCACAGGGTGGAACTTCTCAAAGGTATGGATTTAAAACAAGAGAGGGAAGTTTAAAGGGACTTTTGTCCAGCAATTGATTTTTACACAGAGAGTGAAACACGGTGCCAGGGAAGGTGGTAGAAGCAGATAGTGAAAGGCTTGGATAGAGTGGATGTGGAGAGGATGTTTCCACTAGCTGGAGAGTCTACGACTAGAGGTCATAGTCTCAGAATTAAAGGATGTTCCTTCAGGAAGGAGAATATCAGGAATTTCTGTAGTCAGAGGGTGGTGAATCTCCTTTGGAATTCATTGCCACCGAAGGCTGTGGAAGCCATCAGTGGATATTTTTAAGGCAGAGATAAATTCATTCTTGATTAGTGTGGATGTCAAGGGTTATGGGGAGAAGGCGGGAGAATGGGATTAAGAGGGAGAGATAGATCAGCCATGATTGAATAGTGGAGAAGACTTGATATGCCGAATGGCCTAATTCTGCTCCTATCATTTATGGCCTTATGATATGATAGTGACTTTTAAGAGGTAATGTATTTAGATGAACAGATGAGGGATGGAGGATATAGACCATGTGCTGACAAAGTGGACAATACAAAATTGCCATTGTGGTTGGCACACACACTGTTCCTATTTTTTATCTACCTTCCGACCGATGTTCGACTATTGGGCAACTTATAAAAACCTTTCATACCTGAAGATAAATTACACTTAGGACATAACCATCATCTTTTTTTTTCAGTTACTTCAAAAAAAATAAACTAACAATATTTCCCCTTTGAAATCTTTCACTATGCTTTTCATTTCTAGATTCTGTTTTCCACATTTTACAGACACTCCACTTCCTTTCCGATATTATGTGGACTAGTCTATAGTTCCTGGGTCCACGTATCTCTTCCAAAGGTTCAAGTCCGTTTGTTCTCAGTCCATTCACTGCCTTTGTCTCTCTTTCCAATAAATTATCTAATATGTGTAGTCATGCCTCCGTTATCTCAACCCTGGATTATTTTTAAATTGATTGGATGCAATCCATCCGCAACAGAGAAGATCAAAGCGGACGTTGCAATTAACCGCAGAATCGCTGGGTTTGTAGAGGGGAGGGGTATTTCGTGGTTCTGGTTGAAAATGCGAGATTGGGAATGCCAGGGGTGAAGAATTTCAGAGATAGACACAAAATGCTGGAGTAACTCAGCGGGACAGGCAGCATCTCTGGAGAGAAGGAATGGGGAGAAAAGGGTTGAGTAATAATATCCCAACAGTCAAATTACTCCACCAATGTTAATTCTCTGGAAACAACGTCAGCTGACGGGGAACCACATCGCTGTCCCAGTGTGGTTAAACACTATATATCATTGCCTTTCAACAGAAGCAGTTAAAAAAAGCGTTTAAAATTCGTGCCAGTACCACAAAAAATCTCAAGACTCGACATAGGAGGAACGTGAGAACATCAAGAGCAAACGAGAGGCTCATTCCAGAGTCCGGGTCAATATATAAATAGAAGATAGACACAAAATGCTGGAGTAGCTCAGCGGGTCAGGCAGCATCTCTGGAGAGAAGGAATGGGTGGCGTTTCGGGTCGAGACCCTTCATATATAAATAACTGCGCGCTAAAATCGCAGTTACAGGCAGGCAGGTCGTTTAATACTGTAGATAGATACAAAATGCTGGAGTAACTCAGCGGGACAGACAGCATGTATGGAGAGAAGGAATGGGTGGCGTTTCGGGTCGAGCCCCTTCTTCGCCCATTCCTTCTCTCCAGAGATGCTGCCTCACCCGCTGAGATACTCCCGCGTTTTGTGTCTATCTTCGGTGAAAACCAGCATCTGCAGTTCCTTCTCACTAAGTCTGTGCTGCTTTTACGGCCACGGTGATTCCGGGACGCGGGTAGTTGACAATGTTCACGTTACCCTTGAACGGGGTATAGATTATAAAACATAAACACAGAACACGGCTCACTGACGAAAGAAGTCAGAATCTTTTTTTCTCCACCCAGGGTGGAAATGTGAAGGCCCAGAGAGCACAGCTTTCAGGTAAAATGGGCAAAATATAATGGAGCTGAGCGGGGCAAGTCTTCTTTCTACAATGAAGTTGGTGGGTGCCTGGAACACACTGCCAGAGTTGGCGGTGGAAAGAGATGCCACAGACGCGCTTAAGAGGTTTATAGACGGGCAAATGGACATGGAGGGAGGGGTATGGATCCCGCAAAGGCGGATGAGATTGGTTCAATTTGCCATCATGTTCGGCACGGGTATTGTGGGCCGAAGGGCCTGTGCTGTCCTGTTTTACGTGCGATGCCACCACGTATGAAAGTGAAGATATTGGGGGAAAGGAAATAACTGATAATGACACTGGGATTTGATAATATCACTAGTAAGGGCTACGTAAGTGTCAGCGCGGTGGAGGAGAGTTAACTGAAAACTTTCCAGTTGCTTTACAGTAAGAGCAAAGATCCTATAAGATCTTTGGTAAGAGTGGAAGGATGCGAGCGAGCGAGGCTGGCGGTCCATGTGTCCTCACGCCTGCAACAGCCAGCATTATCAGTTCACACGACAGAGCCGCTCGTTAAACTAGAGTAAGAGACGGTAAAAAAAGTCACCTCGACGGTACACCGATTGTTCTTCGAAGTGGTAAATACAGCGTCCAAGCGCGGCTCCGGCCCGACTGAACAAGCAGTGCAAAAACAGCTTGCATCAAGCGGCGTTCACTAAATATAGGAGTAGAATTAGGCCACTCGGCCCATCGAGTCTACTCCACCATTCAATCGTGTCTGATCTCCGCCTCCTACTATTTTCCAGCCATCTCTCCATAACCCTTGACGCCCGTTCTAACCAATAATTTGTCTATCTCTGCTTTAAAAATATCCACTGACTTGGCCTCTACAGCCCTCTGTGGCAATGAGTTCCACCCTCACACTGTAACTGCCCCCAGTAGCTAATTGTTTTTCAAGTCTAAGAAACACAGACACGGTGGTAATAACAAAATCCCAGTTAGCTCCGTTGCAGCTGGCCTGTAAATCAAGTTCGTCTGTGTCCTAATCGCTTCTCCTGCGGGAGAGGGAGGTCACCAGCAATAAGCTGTTCAAGTAGCAAATGCGAACTGCAGTAAATAATGATTAAATCCTCGACCGTCTCTGCTACGCTTATCATTGACTCAGTGTCTCGACTATAAAATTATATACTAACCCAAAAATAACAGACAGCGTCTTATGCGTGTCAAAAAAAAAAACTTCGGATATCGACCAGGATTAACATGCAAGAAGCTGAAATCTAATTATCGCGCCGGCTTTATATTACTGATCTGGGCGCTGTGTTTGGTTGTAACCGGGAATGGCACCCAGGTAAAACCGCCTGCTTATCCAGAGAACGGTGCAACTAGCGTGTCCCCACTGAATCCGAGAAGTTTGTTGAACCATGAAGTGTTTATAATGATCACAGAATATTAGTGGGGGGGGGGGGGGTTTAAGTGTTCTTTAAAAAAAAAAAGTCAGCAGAGATAGATTTTTGTTAAAACAGGGTTTTTTTAAAAATAAAGCGATATGTCATGGTCTCTCTGGGGGGAAAGAAAGTGCAGTCTGAAGGCGTCTTTTAGTGTCATCCTTACAATATTTACATCTCGGGCATTCCTCCGACGTTCAGAACTGTAACACGCAGAGCGACCCGAATAGAAACAGCCTGCAAGGCACCACCCGGTGTCCCAACCCGCAGGTAGGTAGCAACAGACCGAAAGGTCAGCTTCCAGTCCCGCACGAAAAAACAAAAATACTCATTCCCACCAGTGTTATGTGTTAATAAAGTCCAGGTTGAACGACCGCTCCAGCTTTCGACTGGCATTCAGAATCGGCGATGGAAAACGTCTACACTCTTACACTAATCATCCCGCTTTAAGGTTAAACGCCTGCTGTTTGTGGACCTGGAGACATAAACAAGACGAGTGTGCACCCCCCGACCAAACACATACCTTCGACACAGAGGGGAAACGGCCAGCGGGGTCGAGGAGGCGAGCAGAGCTGCTATGTAAAGAGTAAAGCACGGTGCCGGTGAGATTACAGCGTCCACAATCAGATTACTTTGCTATTAAGCAAGGTACGTGTTGACGTCACTCCATCAATCCTCAAAATTACCCTGCAAACTGGCGATTAAATACCCTCAAAATAGTCTGCCCCGCATCGTCTGCCCGCACGCCGGTTGCAACTTTCCAACGCACTTCACTCACTCTGCCTCGCCGCGGGCATCCGCCAGTGCCATTGATTTCTTCCACTTGTAATTTCAGCAAGGCACTGCGGTTGCTAATCCCAGAGTGTTTCCAGGCATCGGTGCCTGGCTCCTTCCTGTTGTTGCCAGATTGATTTTCTGACATTCGACGACCCCTAGTGAGCGCAAAAGGTTGACAGCAATCTCCCCGAAGACAGATCCATCCCCACTGTCAGGGATTTCACCGAGGAGGCAGCCCTGACACAGAACCCCGCTCTTCGGTTCTGCACACTTCTTATCATTAAGTGGACGGACACGCAGTAAGTTAAAACGCTACAAAAGCACACAGCTCGTTGGCTTTCCACTGAAGATATGCCAAAGCCGATAGCAAACAAAAACAGATGAAATATTGAATTCCTGAGGATGGACGTTATAAACCGGTATAGAGGCTAATTGCAACTCAAGGGAGTGCAATTCACGTGTAGGGAGGAACTCGCGGTGGAGCAGACCACTCCTTTAATCCAGAGATACTGCCTGTACCGTTCAGTTACTCCAGTATTTTGTGTCCATCTTCTTGCTGTTGAGGGAGTGCAAGTTAATCCCCGGGATGGCGGGACTGACATATGATGAAAGAACGGAAGGTACACAAAAATGCTGGAGAAACTCAGCGGGTACAGCAGCATCTATGGAGCAAAGGAAATAGGCAACGTTTCCGGCCGAAACCCTTCTTCAGACCAAAGATGCTCCTCTAGTATCTTTGCTTCAGACTGATGGGGGGTGGGGGTGGGGAGAAGAAAGGAAAAAGGAGGAGGAGGAGGAGCCCGAGGGCTGAGGAAGGGGAGGAGACAGCAAGGGCTAACAAAATTGGGAGAATTCATTGTTCATGCCCCCAGGATGCAGACTCCCCAAGCGGAATATGAGGTGCTGTTCCTCCAATTTCTGGTGTTGCTCGCTCTGGCCATGGAGGAGACCCAGGACAGAGAGGTTGAATACGGAATGGGAGGGGGAGTTGAAGTGCTGAGCCACCGGGAGGTCAGGTTGATTATTGCGGACCGAGCGGAGGTGTTCGGCGAAACGATCGGCAAGCCTCTGCTTGGTCTCACCGATGTAGATCAGCTGACATATAGAGCAGCGATTGCAATAGATGAGGTTGGAGGAGATGCAGATGAACCTCTGTCGCACCTGGAATGACCGCTTGGGTCCTTGAATGGAGTCAAGGGGGGAGGTAAAGGGACGTGATGAAAGAATGGGTCGACTGGGCTTGTATTCACTGGAATTTAGAAGGATGAGAGGAGATCTTATAGAATCATATACAATTCTTAAAGGATTAGATGCAGGAAAAAT
This sequence comes from Amblyraja radiata, assembly GCF_010909765.2. Lineage (NCBI taxonomy): Eukaryota > Metazoa > Chordata > Chondrichthyes > Rajiformes > Rajidae > Amblyraja > Amblyraja radiata. The sequence goes on from NC_045956.1 coordinate 27,330,508, forward strand.
GTTCCCCATGTTGGAGGAGCCCAGAACCAGGGGTCATAGTTTAAGGATAAGGGGTAGGCCATTTAGGACATTGAGGAAAAACTTTTTCACCCAGAGAGTCGTGAATCTGTGGAATTCTCTGCCACAGAAGGCAGTAGAGGCCAATTCACTGGATGTTTTCAAGAGAGTTAGATAGAACGCCTAGGCCTAACCGAATCAAGGGATATGGGGGGGAAAAAGCAGGAACGGGGTACTGATTTTGGATAATCAGCCATGATCATATTGAATGGCACGAAGGGCCGAATGGCCCATTCGTGGACCTATTTTCTATGTTTCAGTGCAGTGTAAATGGTAAGTTTACGTGGAAGAAGATGACTTTCATTGAGTTAGCTTGGTGAGGTAAAATGACGAGGAGCACTGTCAAGAAAGACTGGCGTCGGGGAATGCATCACCATTACCGATCTCAGAAACATCTGAAACTATTTCCAGAGAATGGGAGGATTTGCAGCATATTTTTTATCTCGACCATTGTGACAGCAAAAGCTCGCAAGTTTGGTAAATCAAGAGTGAAGAGTGTTTTATTGTCCCAGATAGAACAATGCAATTCTTATATAGACGTATGTAAATAAATGTATGTTTTAAAGTTCATTGTGTGTATATATAAACATACATATATTTACATACGCCTACAGTATATATATATTACATTTATTTACATATATATATAGGCGTATGTAAATAAATGTATGTGTACTGTATTCTGTACATAGGCACACTGAACTTTTATATATATATATATATATATATATATATATATATATATATATATATACACACAAAGGTTTAAGGTGAAGGGCAAAAGACTTCCTAGGAATCCGAGGGGTAACATTTTCACAAAAAGGGTGGTGGGTGTATGGAGCAAGCTGCCAGAGGAGGTAGTTGAGGCAGGGACTATCCCAACATTTAAGAAACAGTTAGACAGCTACATGGATAGGACAGGTTTGGAGGGACATGGACCAAACGCGGGCAGGTGGGGCTAGTGTAGCTGGGACATGTTGGTCGGTGTGGGCAAGTTAGCCGAAGGGCCTGTGTCCACACTGTATCACTCTATGACTATGTATATATAGACACACACATATGTACACATAAAAAACAAATAATAGTGCAATAATAACAATAATAGTCAATGTTTTCAGAGCTTATCTGGAGGTTGTAGTGTTTATTTGCCTAATGGCTCTTGGGAAGTTGTTCCTTAACCTGAAAATGAACGTACAATAAAATCATGTCTGGAAAATAACACAGACCCGTAAACGTTATGGTGCTCCTTCTCACCCAGAAAAAGACAGTGGCCTCAAAAGTCCTCAATTGGATGAAAACTGGAAATGTCCTCTTCTATCATGTTAGACAACCAACCAGGGAAACCAGCTGCCTATTACTCTCTACCTTTCACCTGCGTTTCATAAGCAATGATCAGTATTCCAGTCAAAATATGAGGCAGCTCCTTTTTGAAGGTAAGCAGAGAATCAGCATTGGCACAAAAATCTAGGCCAAGCTGCAATGCAGTATTGACAATAGACACAAAATGCTGGAGTGACTCAGTGGGACTTAGGGTTGCCAACTTTCTCACCACAATAAGGGATAAAAGGTCAAAATAAGGGACAAATTCGCAACGGCAATTCGTTGACCGACTCAGCCGTGGCTGGGTGAATGATGAGTTGGCCCAGGTGCTGGACTGCACACAAAGCCCAACCGGCCGGCCAGCTGAGGAGTTTTGGCCCGACACCCCATCCAAAGTCCGACACCCCATCCAACTCATGAACCGATGATCGGCCATGAGAAGGAGGAGTGGTGGTGTTGGCGGTAAGCGAAGGCCCGAAGGTCGGACAGCTGGCCGGGCTGCTGACTGACGGGGCCACAAGCGAGGCGCTGCTGCTGCACTCCATGAGCTGCACTACGTCGGGACGGGTGAGGCGGGGCCGGACGCGGCACTCCGACCCAACAGTCCCCACGACCCGAGTTGCAGCAGTCAAATACAGGGCAAACCAATTTAGCCCAATATACGGGATGTCCCGGCTAATACGGGACTGTTGGCAACCCTAGCGGGACAGGCAGCATCTCTGGAGAAATGGAATGGGTGACGTTTTGGGTTGAGACACTTCTTCAGTATTGGCAAATGACTGTCTGGTCATTAGTGGCATCTCCCAGTTGAGTTGCCGTCCACTCCCTCAAGTACACTCTCGGCGTGGAGCGGGTGGGGGAGGCATCGTTTCAGGACTTGCCTGGACTTTTTACCTTGTCTGCACATCTGGACGCCCGGTGCGGAGGGTTGGGGTCCCAACCACAGGGGAAAGTGGAGGAGAACTGGCCAATTTTTGTGCCTTCCACCACAGTGATGAATGCTGTGATGGATGTTTGTGTTAAATTTTTTGGTGTGTTTTTGTGTGTTCTTTTTCATTGTACCGCTGCTGGCAAATTCATTTCACTTGCACTTTATGCGCAATGTGACGAATAAAACTGATTGTATTGATTGTATTTTATTGTACACATAAAATATTGTGACGCTTGTTTCTGAAGAGGAGCAGATGAGTTATGTTTTGTTTTTTGGCCAGTATGTAAACCTCATTCAGCATAAAATAGCAAGTTATCTGATCATTATTACATTGTGGCCAATTTTCTGTGCACATACTGAAGGTTTTTTCACCCAGAGAGTTGTGAATCTGTGGAATTCTCTGCCACAGAAGGCAGTGGAGGCCAATTCACTGGATGTTTTCAAGAGAGAGTTCGATAGAGCTCTGAGGACGAATGGATATGGGGAAAAAGGAGGAACGGGGTACTGATTTTGGATGATCAGCCATGATCATATTGAATGGCTCGATTGGCTGAATGGCCTACTCCTGCACCTATTTTCTATCTTCTATGTTTCTATGTTGTGCTTAGAGAGAGACACAAAATGCTGGAGAAACTCAGCAGGTTAGATAGCATCTCTGGAGAGAGGGATAGGTGACATTTCGGGTCGAGATGCTTCTTCTTCGGACAGGTTGTGCTTCTTTCACTGAAACAGTGTCTTCACTTCAGATGGAATTCAATGGCTGTGAAATGATTTGGATGGCCTGAAGGTGATATAAAGGATGTTATGAATCTTTTTTTAGATAAGAAAACCTTTCCCCATTACTGCTGCAATTGTATGCTATCTGCTGTGCCAATTATCTCTTTATTCGCCAAACAAATAATTTAATTTCCTTTAATTGATTGTTATTTCTGATCTCCTGAGAATCATATTTGCTTAATTATGGACGCAAGGAACTGAAGTTGTTGGTTAACAAAAAAAAACACAAAGTACTGGAGTAACTCAGCAGGTCTGGCAGCATCTCTGGAGGACATGAATAGGTGACGTTTCAGTTAGGACCTTTCTTCATACTTCTCTTAATTCATATTCTCTTAATCCGTTGGAGTATTTTTGTCTATTTAATGTATCATTACATAAATTTATTTTTCTATATTGTTTATTATTTTGTTTTGACATATGCCTTTTAAAAAAAACAAGCTTGTGGAAGAGCTTAAAGATAGACACAAAATGCTGGTGTAACTCAGCGTGACAGGCAGCATCTCTGGATAGAACGAATGGATGACGTTTTGGGTTGAGACCCTTCTTCAGTCTGACCCTTCATTTCCTGAGTTGCTCCAGCATTTTTAGTCTATCTTCAGTGTAAACCAGCATCTACACTTTCTCCCTACACATTCTGGAAGAACTCAGCAGGTTAGGCAGCATCTGTGGAGGGAAATGGATCGATAGTGTTTCAGTCTGTTGATAGTTCCGACCTGAAACATCATCCATCCATTTTCCTACATTGATGCTGCCTGACCTGCTGAGTTTCTCCAGCAGTTTGTGTCTTGTGTTTTGTGATTGTGATTCCAACATCTGCAGTCACTTGCCTTTGCCTATATTAATTCTTGGTCCATGTCCTTTAGAGTAGGCTTAGGTTTGTTATTTGCACGTGTACTGAGGTACAGTTAAAAAAAAATTTCTTAACATGTTATTCAAGCTATCCAAACAGATTAAATATACCATACATACGGTAAATACTAGCACGACTGAGGTGAGAAAAAACTTTTTCACCCAGAGAGTTGTGAATTTATGGAATTCCCTGCCACAGAGGGCAGTGGAGGCCAAATCACTGGATGGATTTAAGAGAGAGTTAGATAGAGCTCTAGGGGCTAGTGGAATCAAGGGAGAAGGCAGGCACGGGTTATTGATAGGGGACGATCAGCCATGATCACAATGAATGGTGATGCTGGCTCGAAGGGCTGAATGGCCTCCTCCTGCACCTATTTTCTATGTTTCTAAGTCAAACTCAATACTAGCAGAGGGGAAGATGGGGAGTGCAGAATATAGTTCTCAGCATTGTAGCACATTGTGGATCATCAATTGCATCTATAAAGCCCAATGTCCTCAATGGGATAGAGGTGAATCGGACAATATCCTAGCTTATGGAAGGACCGTCCAGATGCCTGATAACAGAGAGAAGAAGCTGTTCCGGAGTCCGGATGGGAGCAGGGAGAAGAAGGGATGAGCTGGTGAGACGTCTTTGATTAAATTGTCTTATTGAATTACCCATTTCCCATCAGCATTTCTGTTTAAGATTGTTGCCCTATTAATTTTTTCCAAAGCTTCTGCTATTTCTGCAAAATTAGTTTAGTTTAGTTTTGAGATACAGCGCGGAAACAAGCCCTTTGGCCCACCGAGTCTGCACTGACCAGCAATCCCCACAGATTAACACTGTCCGACACACTAGGAACAATTTACATTTATACCAAGTCAATTAACCGACAAACCCGTATGTCTTTGGAGTGTGGGAGGCAACCGATGATCTCGGAGAAAACTCACGCGGTTATGGGGAGAACGTACAAATTCCGTACAGACAGTACCAGGATCAAACCCGGGTCTCTGGCACTGTAAGCTAGCAACTACTACTGCGCCACCATGCCACCCTTTTAAAATTTGGAACCTGCATTATAAATGACACTAGCCTTTGCCAGATTAAATTGTATTATCATCGTTTAAGTGTTCTTCACATGAAGGTCTGATAAAGTTCTTGAGTTATTCCGTCTAAAACATGATAATTATTTTTGTCTAATCCAACACTCCTCACTTGTACTGATGGCAACAAAATATGTTTGAGTTCATTTGTTTACCTTGCTGGATGGTTCACCACCAGACTAATTATTAATAATAATAATAATAAATTTTATTTTCGGGCGCCTTTCAAATCTCAAGGTCACCTTACAAAGATTAAACAGAAGAGAAAAAAAACATATAGTCGAAGAAAAATAAATAATAAGGACATCATCAATACACAAATTAAAGATAGAAATCGCTCCAAAGACATAAAATCAAAAAATCAAAAAAAACACAATGTGAAGAGAGAGCAGCGGCAGCTAAAGCGCGCCAGCGTCCACTCTCTCTTCCGACAGCCATCTTGGACACAGACTAACAAAGTACCTTACACACAGATAAATCATCCCCCCACAGTGGTTACCACTGTGGGGGAAGGCACAAAAGTCCAGTCCCCAACCCCAGTTCTCCCAAAAGTCAGGCCTATTAAGGCCACCGCTGTTGCCTCAACGGAGGCCCGATGTTCCTGGCCGTTCTAGCCGGGTGGTCTTGCCCTGGCATCGGGAGAGTCCTCACAGTGGCTGGGCCACCTGGAACGGCCGCTTCCTAGCAGGGGATTGTCGGCTTCCGAAGCCGACAAGGACGCACCGAGTTGGAGCTTCCAGGCTCCCGATGTTAATGTCGGCGCCGCCCGCTCCGCTCCGCAGACCCGCAGCCCGGAGGTGTTGATCTCGGCGGTCCAGCTCACTGGAGCTCCAGCGCGTCAATCCAGCTCGGGACCCAGGCAAGGCATCGCCCGCTCCGCTCCGCGATGGCGCTCCAGCGCTGTGCCGCCACCGAAGCCGAGGTGCTGGGCGGTCCCCATCAGGAAACGGCGCTCCAAGCCCGCTGGTAGGCCACGAGGACGGGTCGACGGGCAACCCAGAGAAAAAGCTGCCTCACCGACCAGGTAGGGACCTAGAAGTAAGGTTACCTCCTTCCCCCCACAATAAGAAGTCCATTTCTCCGAAAAAACGACGAACAAAACAAACTAAAAACTGGAAAAAAAATGAATTAAACGGACGGCTGCTGGTTAGCAGCCGTTCCCCAAGATGGCTCCTCCTCCAGGAATTATTGCAAGAACATGGGATACAATCAAAAATCTAGTCTGGATTTGCAGTTAGCAAAAGTCTAGGTATGCAATTGAAAATGTTTTCCAGGAACTTAAGCCTAACTACTCCTTTGCAAATAATTGAACTGAATACAAGATCTCAGTTTAATATCTTGTACAGAGGACATTGCACTGAAGAGCAGCTTAGAACATGGGCCCTAGCCAAGCATAAGGTTTGCCCTGCCAATTTTCTTTACTCAAGTAAAAATGCTAAGATGGCACTTAAGGATAATTTTACAACGTTGCATCATTGATAAGTACATACTGTAGATAGGAAATTCCAGTGATTTATCTGACCATGTAATTGGAAAATTCCATGACCAGCAATGGAACTTCCAACAGGTGTTGAGTCTGGATCAGTCAGAAAATAAATTATCCTTTTCGAGAAAGGAAGAAAAAAAGTGAGAGAGATCGTCAAAGTGCGGCATGGTGGCGCAGAGGTTGAGTTTCTGCCTACAGCGCCAGAGACCCGGGTTCGATCCTGACCACGGGTGCTGTCTGTACGGAGTTTGTATGTTCTCGCCGTGGGTTTTCTCCGGATGCTCCAGTTTCACCCCACACTCCAAAGATGTACAGGTTTGTAGGGTAATTTGCTTGGTATAAATGTAAAATTGTCCCTAGTGTGTGTAGCATAGTGTTGCTGTGCGGGGAGTCGCTGGTCGGTGCGGACACAGTGGGCTGAAGGGCCTCTTTCTGCGCTGTCTCTCTAAACTAAACTAAAGGTTAAAAGTGCTGGATAATCTCTCTTCATGCTGCATTGGCAAGGCCACCAGCATGGGCAATTACCAGTCGCACTCTGGTCATTCCCTCTTCTCCTCTCTCCCACAAGAGAAGAGGTACAGAAGTTTGAATATGCATAACTGCAGATTCGGGGACAATTTCTTCCCAGCTGTTATCAGGCGACTGATCCGTCCTCTCACCACCTTCCATTTACCTTATTGGAGACCTTTAAACTACACTAATTGAACCTTATCAGACACTAAATTATATGCCCTTCATCCTGTATCTGCATACTGTGGACGGTTTGCTTGTGGTCATGTCTGGTCTTTTCGTTAACTGGATAGTACGCAAGAACCTTGGTACATGTGACAATAATAAACAAAACTAAACTAGTCCACAATTATCAACATCAAAGTATTTTTTTTAAACTTTCTGATTACATGCTGTGTGGTTAAATGGGGAATATACAACCCATATATATATTCCTGCACAAGCTCTCCAATGCTTGAACACTGCAGATTCAAGTGAGTCCCAGCTGCCCAATTACTTACTCACCTCATCATATTCAACTTACACAATTCATATTTAAATTTCCCGAAGGTTTCTTGTATTACCCACCTTGCCATAAAATGGGCACCTCACACCAAGATCTGGTCAAAGACCTAATGAATATCATTCCTATGAATCGATAGTGGTTTTATTATGCCCCTGTCCCACTTAGGAAACCTGAACGGAAACCTCTGGAGACTTTGCGCCCCACCCAAGGTTTCCGTGCGGTTTCCGGAGGTTGCAGGTAGTGGAAGCATGTAGGGAGACTGACAAAAACCTCCGGGAACCGCACGGAAACCTTGGGTGGGGCGCAAAGTCTCCAGAGGTTTCCGTTCAGGTTTCCTAAGTGGGACAGGGGCATTAGTCACAGAGTGCTACAGTGTGGAAACAGGCCCAACAGCCCAATTTGACCACGCCGGCCAACATGTCCCATCTACACTAGTCACACCTGCTTGCGTTTGGTCTATATCCCTCCAAACCTGTCCTACCCATGCATCTATCTGTTTCTTAAATATTGGGATAGTCCCAGCCTCAACTACCATCCCCTGGCAGTTTGTTCCATACACCCACCACCCTTTGTGTGAAAAAGTTACCCCTCAGATTCCTATTAAATCTTTTCCCATTCACCTCAAACCTATGTTCTCTGGTCCTCGATTCACCTACCCTGGGCAAGAGACTCTGTACGTCTACCCGATCTATTCCTTTCATGATTTTATACACCTCTATAAGATCAATCCTCACCCTCCTGCTCTCCAAGGAATAGAGACCCAGCCTATTCAACCACTCCCTGCAGCTCAGACCCTCTAGTCCTGGTAACAGGACTTGGCTGTGGGAGGATTGCAAGTTCTACCCAATCCTACTCTCATGATATTAAAAGACATTCATGCGACATGAATGAGTGTGTAGTTATTAGGAAAATCTATACCAATTAGATTTTAGGAAACCTTCCTAGTCTGACGATACAACAAATCAATGGTCGCATGGTAGCGCAGCGGTAAAGTTACCTTGCAGTGCCGGAGACCTGGGTTCGATCCCGACTATGGGTGCTGTCTGTGCGGAGTATATACGTTCTCCCCTTGTTGGTTTTCTCCGAGATCTTTGTCTCCTCCCGCACTCCAGAGACGTACAGGTTTGTACGTACGGGTTAGTGGAATCAAGGGATATGGGGAGAAGGCAGGCACGGGTTATTGATTGGGGACGATCAGCCATGATCACAATGAATGGCGGTGCTGGTTCGAAGGGCCAAATGGCCTCCTCCTGCAACTATTTTCTATGTTTCTATGGAGGTTGATTGGCTTGGTGTATGTGTAAATTGTCCCTGCTGTGTGTTGGATAGTGTTAATGTACGGGGATCGTTGGTCGGTATGGACTCGGTGGGACGGAGGGCCTGTTTCCGCGCTAAACTAAATTAAACAAGCACACAGAATGAAATCACTGGCTCAAAAAAAAAAATAAATATTCCCTTCTCAATTGATGGGCAGCTAACAGTTCCCTCACAGTTAACATTTCTACAAGGGCTTGTATGAACATTGGGCTGGTAATGAGAAACCTCCTGCAACGTAATGTCCCTGCAAGAACTGATAACCATATAATAGTTAAGGGGCTGTCCCACTGCCGTGACCTAATCTGCGCGTTAAGAAGAGTGCCTTCGACCTTCAAGCTCCTGGGCACTCGCCTGGAAAACCTCGAGCTGGATCGACCGACCGCACACACACACACACACACACACACACACACACAAACACATCGCAAAGGCAGGGGCTAGGGAAAGCGGGGGAGCGCTGTCTGAAATTCACACCCGTGATGAAGAGGAAGGAAAACGGCTGCCACAGTATACGGTAAGTCCTTTAGAGAGTGCGGAAAGGGGGTGGGATGAAAAGGGGAGAGCGATCCCACTCCACTGCACATGCTGAAAATTTTTCCGCCACCTAGCTGAGGCCACGAGTTTTCGGGAACTTCCCTCGAGCATGAAGGAGAGTTCCAGTGACCTCCTAGGACCTCCTTGGACCACGTGCCGACCATGCTGCGAGTTTGAGTCGAGGGCAAACTCTTCTAAACTTGCAGATTAGGTCGCCGCAGTGGGACACCCACTTTATGAAGCGATGTACAATTGATGGAGACCTGTAAAGAGAGTTCTGGGAAGTTGTGAGGATAAAAACAAGCGCTCGGTTTAAAAAGAAGCACAACAGCCTCAACGTTCCCTCAACGTTCCTCCTCATAAAATACAGATCAAACTTCAAACTGGTAAGTTCTCGTTTAATCTTACTATTTTACTTCGGAGTCACGTGAGTGACTACGTGAAGATTTCAAAGCTCTGTGACCTCATGCCGTGGAACGAGTCCATGCTTCACAACTGCCTTGAGTATTGGGAGAAAGGTATCGTTAGCAATTTTTGAACACACCCATACAAAAACTTGTGTGATATTACGAAAAATAAATTGATTAAGTTGAAATCATAGCCCTGTAATCTTTCGGGCAAATTATATTATTGAACGTAACATGCTTTCAGAAATTGATGCTGGTTTGTTATAAAACCTTTGGAAAATCTTTCCCGATGACCATCCTGCCATTATGAGGATTTGGTCTGTGGGCACCTCCAGAATTTTTGCTGCGGACGTCGCTGCAGCCCTGGTGGAATGAGATTTAAAACATTAGTGTCTATTCCTGCCATCTTTAGGACATATTTCTGCCACCTTGAGATAGTTTGGGTCGTGACGCTTTTGTGCGGTTTCTTGTAAGAAATTAACAGAGCCATTTCCTGACCTCGAATGATCTTGGTATTTTCCATGTATAATAGGATATGTTTGGCTATACACAGGCTTTCGTCATTTGGATATGCCATAAATTCGATCACTTGCCCCGATGAACCTGGTCTGTTTTGTTTTATTAAATCATGTATGACAAATACCAGTTTCTCGGGTGAGATCATCAAGCAGTCCAGCCTCAGTTTTTTTAATGACTGGACTCGTTGTGCGGTAACTAACGCCATGAACATAACCATCTTCATGGTCAGTTTCCGAAGTGATAATGATGTTATGGGCGACCAACTTCTCAGCATGGTCAGAATGACACCCACATCCCAGATTCTGTAGTACCTGGTTTTTGGGGGTTTTGCATTAAATATGCCCCTCATAAGTTTTGTTACCAGGGGGTGCGTTCCCACCGTGTGCCGCTCCGTTCCTTGCGATAGGTAATTGGAAAGTGCACTTCTGGCACTATTAATGGCACTGTAGCCCAATCGTTTATCACAATGGAGGCTTGTTAGAAATTCCAACACGGCCGGAATGTTCTTGGCTCTTTGGTCTAGGTTGTTGTCAAAGCAGTATTTGCCCCATTTCTTGATATGTCCGAGGTACTGCTTTTGTGTTGACAGTCTTTGTGCTGATGTGATGGGATTCATAGTCCTGTCTGACAGCCCCATGCCGTGTAGTGGGTCTTTCAGACTCTACAAATCAACAAATCCATATTCTTATGGCATGGGTGACTGCCCTCAGTCACTGGATGAATTAGTAAATTTTGGCTATGTCCAATAAGGGAACATGGTTCTAACACCATCCCCTGTATAACCGAAACCACGGTTGAGTAGGCCAATCGGGTACTAAGAATCCCAGATGCCGAATCTTGTTGAATTTTCCTTAGTACCCGATTGATGAGGCAGAACGGAGGAAATGCATAAAAACACCATTTCCCCCAATGCAGTGAGAAAGCATCTGTAGCTTCTGCCCCAGGGTCTGGTTCCCAGGACACATACCTTGGTAGTTGGTGATTCAACCTGGATGCAAAAAGATCAATATCTGGCGTACCATATTTTGCTGTAATTTCAGCAAATACTTTTTTATTTAACATCCATTCCGTGTTTTCGTTAAATTTGCGTGACCTGGTGTCTGCCACTGAATTTAGCTTCCCTGGTAGGTATGTTGCCGATATCCAAATGTTTCTTTGGATACACCATTGCCAAATTAAATTTGCCAATTGATCACAAGATGTCGATATATTTCCACCCATATAATTAATATATATGCCACCTCCACTGTCTTCCACCTCCCTCCACAACTAGAAACAGAATTAGTGGCTCCCCAACCAATGGCGCTGGCATCTGTTTGTAATACCATAGACGGGTTGTCAATGATGATTGGGTTGGAGCAATACCTAATGTTATGTTCCCACCACTGTAGTTAAATTATAGCTTCTGTAGGTAGCTCCATAGGCCTATCAAAATGACCCTTGTTAAATTTGAGTGCTCTAATTTTTGCTCTTTGCAAATTTTGATAATGTAATGGCCCAAATTGTGTGGCCAGGAATGTAGCCACAATCTTCCCAATTATCCGGGCTACCCATCTAATGGAGGGTCTGTTGGTGTTAAGAACGTCTAGGTGAGCTGCAGATTGGCTTCATCGTCCAACTCCTTGACCAAAGAGCCAAGAACATTCCGGCCGTATTGGAATTTCTAACAAGCCTCCATTGTGATAAACGATTGGGCTACAGTGCCATTAATAGTGCCAGAAGTGCACTCTCCAATTACCTATCGCAAGGAACGGAACGAAGCAAAACATAATAAGCATGAGAGAATATCACAGGCAATGAAAATAAATAATAAATAAATAAATAATTGCTCTGAATTATAAGAAGATATAACAATTAAGACATTTACATCAAAAGCAGGGTTACGGACATTGTACTTCTCATGGCAGAATGATAATATATGTTTTAGGAAGAGATCTGCAAGTGTTGAATTAGAAGGCCTTATTCCACTCCAACACTTAAACACAGCATTGTCATAAATACCACGATGCCGTGTGAGATGAGTGAGGGAATTCCAAACATTAAGGAACTCACTTTTTGAGTGCACGCAACTGATTTGTTAATACAACAAATATACTATTTATTATATTAACAAATGCTATGAAAATAATATATTTATTAATATTTGTTAATATATTTCACTTAGGCAGCTTACAACCCAGTGGTATGACTATTAATTTCTCTAACTTCAAGTAACCCCTGCATTCCTCTCTCTCCATCCCTCCTCCACCCAAATCGCACCAGCTTCTCGTTCTCACCCAACAAACTATGGCCTGTTTTCTTTACCATAGTTACTTTTTTGCATATCTTTCATTCATTTGTTTTATATCTCACTACGTCACTGTCTATATCTCTTGTTTCCCTTCCCCCTGACTCAGTCTGAAGAAGGGTCTCGACCCGAAACGTCACCTATTCCTTCTCTCCAGAGATGATGCCTGTCTCGCTGACTTACTCCAGCTTTTTGTGTCTAACTTCCTGTTAACGGCCTGTCCCACTTTCACGACCTAATTCACGACCTTTTTTACTCGTGGACATTTTTCATCAGGCTAGAAAAACGCCCCGACCTACTTGAAGACACGAGTACCTACGACTAGCATCACGACCTAGCTACGACCTACCTACGACCTCCAACAACCTCGTGACGACCATGCTGCGAGTATGAGTCAAGGGCAAACTCGGCAGAGGTCATGAATTAGGTTGTGAAAATGGGACAGGCCCTTTAATATAACAACTTTGTGAGGGATTTATTTGCCAAGAGTGATTAAATAAAATCTTAATATCATATCAATCAAATTGTCAGTGATTTTTTATGATGCATCATACAAGCAATAAAAGTATTTCTATATGAATGGGTATAATCTCAATGTCTAAATGTGCTGAGTAATCCTTGAAACACTTAAGGTCAGTGTTAATGCTCTGCCACCACCTCAGCTGATTTTAGCTAATTCAACACCGAACACATATTATTCTAAAACCTTGTTGCTCCGCATAATTCAGTTACAACCAGTTCCTTTGTCTGCATGTTCATCACATTTCATTTTAGTTTACCTTTTTAGCATTTTAATTGTTGAATATAATAACTAGCTTCACTGTGCTTTGTAGTTGTTGCACAGCTAACATTCATTATATGCCATTTTGACCTTTTTTTTAGAGATACCATGCGGAAACAGGCCCTTCGGCCCACCGAGTCTGTGCCGACCAGCGATCCCCGCACATTAACACTATCCCACACACACACTAGGGACAATTTACCCGTATACCAAGCTAATTAACTCACAAGCCTGTACGTCTTTGGAATGTGGGAGGAAACTGAAGATCTCGGAGAAAACCCACGCAGGTCACGGGGAGAACGTACAAACTCTGTACCGACAGCACCGGTAGCCAGGATTGAACCCGGGTCTCCAGTGCTGCAAGTGCTGTAAGGCAGCAACTCTACTGCTGTGCCACCGTTGAAGGTATGTTATGGCTCTGGTAAAACTCCGCTGGCGGCGGCCCGACTTCGGAGGTTCGGCCGCGGGCCCAGTGGACGACATCGTCGGGAGCTCGCTGGTCCCAGGTTGGTGACCTGTTTTTCCTGAGATCCCGCAACAACAGCTGCGTCTGCTGGACTGGAGGGTGGCAGCTTCGACCACCCCGGGCCGCGGAGTTTGAACCGGCCCGTTCGTGGAGCTTGGTTGAGCCGCGGGAGTTACTTGCCATCACCCGGTGGGGTCACAACATCGGAGGCCTGGATCGCCTCAGTGCAGAGGGAGAACAAGGAGGGAAGAGACAAAGACTTAAGACTTTTGCCTTCCATCACAGTGAGGAGGTGCCTGGTGAACTCACTGTGGTGGATGTTAAATTTGTGTTTATTGTGTGTTTTGTTATTTTATTATATGTATGACTGCAAGGCAACGAAATTTCGTTCAGACCGAAAGGTCTGAATGACAATAAAGGATACTTTGACTTTGACTGTGCGTTGTCTGATAAATGTTTGGGAGGCCACCAGCAAACCTGAGCCACAATTTCCACTGTCTGATTCTTTTGTCTACAGTCAACTTGAACCAAAGTACAAACCAGCATGAGTGAATGATGAAGATAGACACAAAATGCAGGAGTAACTCAGCGGGAAAGGCAGCATCTTTGGAGAGAAGGTATGGGTGGCGTTTCGGGTCGAGGCTTCTTCAGACTCGTATGTTGAAGGACATTTACACATTAAAGTATGCTGTTGCTGCAGTAAATCTATGGAAATAAGCTTTGGAGTTGCACTGAAATCTTAACACAAACCTGACAGATAAGATATACGAGTAGAAAGCAGGCTTACACACGTCAAGTTAATGGAGTTTAGTCCAGGAGCTGAATTAGACAGTCTTAATACTCCTTCTTCATGGAAGGCAACACCATAATAGTTCTGGAGACCACACTGACTGCCTAATGTCTATTTGTATAAGGAATGATCATCATCCATGCCAAGAAATGATCCAGGCTTCTTTTAAACATTCGGAGAGAGTCAACACTTTCTGTAGAAATTATTAACACAGTAGGTAATTAGTTGGGAATCTGCTTGAACATCACCCAAATCATCTTTCAATGGCTGCTGCGTTCATATGAGCTTGAGTCATAGAGTGATACAGTGTGAAAACTGGCCCTTCAGCCCAACTTTATCCAACATGTTCCATCTATACTAGTCCCACCTGCCAACATTTGGTCCATATCCCTCCAAGCCTGTCCTATCCATGTACCTATCTAACTGTTTCTTAAATGTTGGGATAGTCCCTGCCTCAACTACCTCCTCTGGCAGCTTGTTCCATGCACTCACCACCCTTTGTGTGAAAAGGTTATCCCTCAGATTCCTATTAAATCTTTTCCCCTTCACCTTAAACCTATGTCCACTGGTTCTCTATTCACCTACTCTGGGCAAGAGACCCTGTGCATCTACCCGATTTATTCCTCTCGTGATCTTATACATCTCTATAAGATCATCCATCATCCTCCTGCGCTCCAAGGAATAGAGTCCCAGCCTAATCAACCTCTCCCTATAGCTCAGACCCATAAGTCCTGGCAACATCCTCGTAAATCTTCTCTGTACCTTTTCCAGCTATTTTATGTCATCATAACCATCTTAAATCTCTAGATTTCTTCACACAGAAAAATTTATAAAAGCTCAGTTGAAAAATTATATAAAAGTCATTGAGTAATAATTGTAGAGGATGGGTTCTTGCTTCATTCTCAGTTTTTTGTTGAAGGACTAGAGTTTTTGATGTCATAGTGATCACAGGTCCACTGGCTCATCTCATTCATGCCAACCACAATGCCCCATCTAAGGTAGTTCCATTTACATGCGATTGACCCATATCCCTCTCGACCTATTCATGTACCTGTCTAGGTGTCTTTGAAATGATGTTACAGTAAAAGCCTCAACAACCACCTCTGACAGTTTGTTCTATACATCTGCCACCTTTCAACTAAAAAAGTTACCACACAGGTTCCTATTAAATCTTTCCCCTCTCACCTTAAACCTATGTCCTCTGATTCTTGAATTCCCTACTTTGGGTAAAAGACACTATCTATTCCACTCAGGATTTTATACACCCCAAAAAGATTGCCCCTCAGCCTCTTATGCTCCAGGAATAAAGTCCTAGCCTGCTGAACTTCTTCTTGTTACCTGTGCAATTTCTCCATATAGTGTAGGGCCTCAAGACCTTGCAACAGTCCTTGCAACATCCTCGCAAAACTTCTCTGCACTCTTTCCAGCTCAATGACGCTTTTGTAGGTTCCTTCTCTGAAGAAGGGTTTCGGCCCGAAACGTTGCCTATTTCCTTCGCTCCATGGATGCTGCCGCACCCGCTGAGTTTCTCCAGCACTTTTATCTACCTTAGGTGCCTTCTCCTATTCTTTCGCTCCGTAGATGCTGCCTCACCCGTTGAGTTTCTCCAGTATTTTTATCTACCTTCGATTATTCCAGCATCTGCAGTTCCTTCTTAAACCTTTGTACAACAAGATGACCAAAACTAGACACAAGACTGCAAATATGGCCCTACCAACATCTTGTATAACTGTAACATAAAACTTCCAACAGAACTTCCCTGCGGGGAGCACCCCATAGTAATTCTCTGATCAATCAGTTTGAATATCGTGAGCAACAAGATTGGAATTTCTGAAATATATTCCATACAAACCTAGATTTGATTTTCCAGTCTCAGAGCAGTTGATTATTTCTCCAAGGATTTCTCCACAGAAGGTTGTGCAGGCTAAGTCAGTTGATTTATTTAAGGCAGAGATAGATAGATTCTTGGACACAAATAGCTGGAGTAACTCAGCGGGACAGGTAGCATCTCTGGAAAAAAGGAATGGGTGACGATTTGGGTCGAGACCCTTGATTGTTATCTTCGGGCCTCGACCCGAAACGTCACCCATTCCTTCTCTCCAGAGATGCTGCCTGTCCCGCTGAGTTACTCCAGTTTTTTGCATCCATCTTCAGTTTAAACCAGCAACTGCAGTCCTATTTACACACTGTAGGTTCTTGATTAGTATGGGTGTCAGAGGTTATGGGGAGAAGGCAAGAGAATGGGGTTAGGAGGGAGAGATAGATCAGCCATGATTGAATGGAGGAGTAGACTTGATGGGCCAAATGGCCTAATTCTGCTCATATGACATGACCTTATGACCATGAATGGCACAGCATTGGTGAAAGGCTATCCATATTCTCATGTGGCATTTCAGATCGTTGACCTTTTGTTGGAAATGGCAACTATTCGAGATAGGTTTTAAACAATTCCAGAGGCAAAGGGAGAGGCAAAAGGAAGACAGAACACAAGTGAAGATCCATGATGTAGTGAAAGAGAGAATGATTTAAAAAAACAATGGATGATGGCACAATGCGAAGGGAGTGGTAATGGGACAGTAAAGAGCCAACTAGCTGGATCTTTAGGAGGTGTGAATGGGAGTAGCAGAATTATTCTTCACACCTCTGTTCAAAACAAGTTCATAATCACACCTTGTTGACCTTAACTTTGCATCCAGATGGGCTTTGTAAAGTAACTAATTAGTAGATGATGTGTTATTTCTCAAGTTATTCCTGTGTGCAGGAAACTGAAGACAGAGAGCTCAGAATTCGATGGCTGGAGAATTTAAATGTTAAATGTTAAGTGACCAAAGGGGGTCAGGATCACAGCTGCAGATTAAACCAAAGTGTTTCACAAAGTGGTCACCCAATTTAACTTTGAATTCCCCACTGTGGAGGAGATTACACTGCATGCAGGGAATGTACTTTCCAAATTGAAAGTACAAATAACTATTTGCTTGGCAGCAGGGTTCCTGGAGGGCAAAGCATTTAATACAATGGGAAGTTAACTCAATAAAAGACTTTGTTATCTACCTGTTCGGTAGCATTAGTCACTAATGCACAATTCTCCCCTCTCACTCCCCCCCCCCCCTGTCTGAATTTTAATTATCTAGATCATGGAATGAAAAAAAAAGCCAAATGTTTAAGGTACAATATAACAATGTATATTATGTACACAAAATTGCTGGAGGAACTCAGCGGGTGCAGATGCTGCTGCACCCGCTGAGTTCCTCCAGCAATTTTGTGTACCTTCGATATTCCAGCATCTGCAGTTCCCTTTTGAACACAATGTATATTATGTGCCCATTTCAAAAAATTCACAGAGCACTCAGTTGTAACTGAGTAAACTGCCGCAAGTTTATTTAATGAAATTTGAGCTCAGTGGCACAGCGGCAGAGTTTGCTGCTTCACAGCGTCAGAGAACTGGGTTCGATCCTGACTACGGGCGCTGTCTGTACGGAGTTTGTACGTTCTCCCCATGACCGCGTGGGTTTTCCCCGGATGCTCCAGTTTCCTCCCACAATCCAAAGACGTACGGGTTTGTAGGTTAATTGGCTTCGGTATAGTTTGTAAATTGTCCCTAGTGCGTAGGATAGTGCTAGCGTACGCGGATCGCTGGTCGGTGCGGACTCGTTGGGCCGAAGACGTTTTTCCATGCTGTATCTCTAAACTAAACTAAACTATTAGTGACCAGTTAGTTTAGAGCATAACAAATGAATGAAATATACGAAGCCTAACAGTGTGATACTGTTATGTGTGATTGTTTAATATAAAGCTGATTGGAGTTTATTTCCCTCTCTTGGTTACCACGCAACCCGAATATTTTACTGTCAGAAAGAACATAGAGGTTCCATATATGTTCCATATATATACATATAGCCTTCCAGGCTTTAGTCCATCCGGCCCCCCGCCGGAGTCATGGAATAATATTCTTACTCATTTGCTTGGCATTTCCTTTCCCCTGCATGTAAGAACTTCACCTTTGCACTGTGTTACTCCAGGCAGTCTTGTGTGCAATGTGCTGTGTCATTGTGCTACCTTGTACTTCATTGGTTAACAATTCAGGATACTCTATTTCTCCTTAACGCAGATTAACTGCCCATATCCCTCTAAAACCTATCCTATTATTGTCCCTGTCCAAATGTTTCGTAAATGTTGTGATAGAACCTACCTAAGCTACATAGCAACATAGAAACATAGAAATTAGGTGCAGGAGTAGGCCATTCGGCCCTTCGAGCCTGCACCGCCATTCAATATGATCATGGCTACCTCCTCCAGTAGCTCGTTCCATATACCCACCATGCTTTGTGTAAAAAAATTACTCCTCAGGTCCCTATTAAATCTTTCCCCCCTCACCTTAAAGCTATTTCCCCTGCTTCTCGACTCTGCTACTCTGGGTAAAATACCCTACGCACTTGCCCGATCTATTTCTCTCATTATCTTGTGCACCTCTAAAAGATCACACCTTCTCATCCTCCTGTGCTCCAAGGAATAGAGTCCTAACCTGCACTATCTTTCCCTGGAGCCCAGACCCTCAAGTCTTGGCAACATCCACATAAATCTTTTCTGCACCCTCTCCAGCTTAACAATATTTTTCGTATAACAGGGTGACCAAAACTGAACAAAATAATCTAAAAGTGGTCTCGCCAATGTCTTGTACAACTGTAACATAATCTCCTAACTTCTATACTCAATATTCCGACTGATGAAGGCCGAGGAGGAGGAGCCATCTTGGGGAATGGCTGCTAACCAGCAGCCGTCCGTTTAATTCATTTTTTTATCAGTTTTTAGTTAGTTTTGTTCGTCGTTTTCTCGGAGAAATGGACTTCTTATTGTGGGGGGAAGGAGGTAACCTTACTTCTAGGTCCCTACCTGGTCGGTGAGGCAGCTTTTTCTCTGGGCTGCCCATCGACCCGTCCTCGTGGCCTACCAGCAGGCTTAGAGCGCCGTTTCCTGGTGGGGACCGCCCAGCACCTTGGCTTCGGTGGCGGCACAGCGCTGGAGCGCCATCGCGGAGCGGAGCGGGCGATGCCTTGCATGGGTCGCCGCGCTGGATCGACGCGCTGGAGCTCCGGTGAGCTGTGTCCGCCGAGAGCAACACCTCCGGGCTGTGGGTCTGCGGAGCGGAGGGGGCGGCGCCGACATTAACATCGGGAGCCTGGGAGCTCCAACTCGGTGCGTCCTTGTCGGCTTCGGAAGCCGTCAATCCCCTGCTAGGAAGCGGCCGTTCCAGGGGGCCCAGCCGCTGTGAGGACTCTCCCGACGCTGGGGCAAGACCACCCGGCTAGAACGGCCAGGAACATCGGGCCTCCGTTGAGGCAACAGCGGTGGCCTTAATAGGCCTGACTTTTGGGAGAACTGGGGTTGGGGACTGGACTTTTGTGCCTTCCCCCACAGTGGTAACCACTGTGGGGGGATGATTTTTCTGTGTGTAAGGTACTTTGTTAGTCTGTGTCCAAGATGGCTGTCGGAAGAGAGAGTGGACGCTGGCGCGCTTTAGCTGCCGCTGCTCTCTCTTCACATTGTGTTTTTTTTGATTTTTTTGATTTTGTGTCTTTGGAGCGATTTCTATCTTTAATTTGTGTATTGATGATGTCCTTATTATTTATTTTTCTCTGACTATATGTTTTTTTTCTCTTCTGTTTAATCTTTGTAAGGTGACCTTGAGATTTGAAAGGCGCCCGAAAATAAAATTTATTATTATTATTATTATTATTAAAGTGCTGAAAGCCTGTCGACCTGTGATGTCACTTTCGAAGAACTATGTATCTGCATTTCTAGATCCCTCTGCTCTACAACACTCGCCAGAGCCCTGCCATTCACCGTGTACAATTCACCTGCCCCTATTTGACTTCCCAAAATGCAACACCTTGCACCTCTCAGTATTAAACTCCATTATCCATTCCTCAGCCCATCTGCACAACCAATCAAGTTCCTGCTGCAATTTTTCACAAGTGTTTTTGTATCTACAGTTCCACCCACTTTAGTGTCGTCTGCAAACTTACCAGCCATGACTTGTACGTTCTCATCCAAGTCATTGATATAGATGACAAACAGCAACAGCACCGAACCCTGAGGCACAAGATTATAATCATTACCCTATTTTGTTTTAGTGTTCCTTGGTTTGTTTTATGTGGGGGTGAGGGGGGGAGGGAGGAAGGGGAGGGGGGAGTGGGAAACTTGTTGGAATTTTTTTCCGTATTGTATCTCCATCCCCACTGCGGCCTAACATTGAGCAATTGGCAGCCTTTCCTGGAGACCAACCTGGTGCTTCAATCACGGGCGCGGCACGGACTTACCATCGTGGAGCTTGCGATCCCTTCGCCGGGGATCGACTGTGCAGAGCTCCAATGTGGACTTTAACATCGTGGAGCCCGGGGTCCCTGGTTAGAGACCGATTCGGGAGCTCCAAGCCGCGGAGAGTTTTAACCGTCCCGATGAGGAATCTTCGATCACCCCAACGCGAGGGCTTCGGATCGCCGGCTGCGGGAGCTTTGATGGCCCCGGCTGCGGATGGTTCGACAGCCCCGACCGTTGGAGAATAAAGAGGGAGATGATTGAAATTATTACCTTCCATCGCAGTGAGGAATGTGGGGAGCCACTGTGGTGCATGTTTATGTTACATTTTATTTTACGTGGCTGTGTGTCTTGTTGCTTTTCACTTAGTATGGCTGGTTCAAACTTCACTGTACCTTAATTGTTACATGTGACAATAAACTTACCTTGAACCTTGAACCTTGAACCTTGTTGTGTGTTGTGACTGTTGGCAGACCAATTTCCCTCCGGGGATGAATAAAGTTTATCGTATTGTATCGTAACTAAGTGTGTCAGGCTTTCTCCAGAGAAAAGGAATAGGTGATGCTTTGTGTCGAGACCATTCATCAGACTCAGTCTAACTGAGTTTATAACTTTTAGAAGCACAATCAATTCCTAAATAGTTGCCCACGGGGCATTAAATCCAGCTTTCACGTTCAGAAACATGGATTAGAAGTGAAAAGGCAACTAATAAAATATCATTGAGTGTTGCCTATCAGAAAGATGCTGCTTTCCAACTGACGACATTGGTCAGGACAACACACTCCAGCCCTTCTTAAATAAAGGAACACCATTAGTTATTTTCCAGTCATCTCATGCCCTCCCCATGGTTAAAGATGATGGAAAAATCTCTGCCTTCAGTTTAGTTTATTGTCATGTGTACCAAGGTACAGTGAAAAGCTTTTGTTGCGTGCTAACCAGTCAGCAGACAGACAATACATGATTACAATCGATCCATTTATAGTGTATAGATACATGATAAGGGAATAACGTTCTAGTGCAAGGTAAAACCAAGAAAGTCCAATCAAGGATAGTCTACGGATCATCAAAGAGGTAGATAGTAGTTCAGCACTGCTCTATGGTTGTGGTAGGATGATTCAGTTGCATGATAACAGCTGGGAAGAAACTGTCCCCAAATCTGGTGGTGTGCATTTTCACATTTCTGTACCTTCTGCCCAATGGGAAGGAGTAGCCAGGGTGCGACTAGTCCTTGATTATGCTGCTGGCTTTGCCAAGGCAGCGTGAGGTATAAATGGAGTCAATAGAAGGGAGGTTGGTTTGTGCGATGGTCTGGGCTGCGTTCACGATTTGCTGCAATTTCTTGTGGTCTTGGGTGCAGCTGTTCCCAAAACAAGCTGCAATACATCCTGATAAAATGCTTTACCAGGATGCACCACAGCTTTGTTTGGGAACAGACTGAAATGCCTTGAGCTTGGAAGGCATGCAATATATATTTATGAAGATGTTGTCTGAGCTCAATGTTAGATTATAAAGATAGATTACTCAAACTGACCATAAAATCAAAAGTGCAGATGTTAGAAATCTAAAATATAATTGTACATTGCTGGAAATATTCTGCAGGTCAGGCAGCACCTTTGAAGATTTGACTGAATTTTTCAAGAGGTCAAATAGACTGTTAGTGTAATTATGGGGACATTATTTATGCTGGCTGGTGAATTTCGAATTGGGGGTGTTCCCTGAAAAGGAGATAGAACATAGAATGGCACAGTGGCATAGCGGCAGAGCTGTTGCCTTACAGCGGCAGAGACCTGGGTTCGATCCTGACTTTGGGTGCTGTCTGTATGGAATTTGTACGTTCTCCGCGTGACCTGCGTGTGTTTTCTCCGAGATCTTCGGTTTCCTCCCACACTCCAAAGACTACAGGTTTGTAAGATAATTGGCTTGGTGTAAATGTTAAATTGTCCCTAGTGTGTGTAGTATTAATGTGCGGGGATCGCTGGTCGGTGCGGACTTGATGGGCCGAACGGCCTGTTTCCACGCTGAATCTCTAAACTAAACTAAATTAAACTAAACTAACAACACAGCAACAAGCCTTTCTATTCCGACCATGATGCTAATTTAAACTGCAAATGTGCACATAAGACCTATATCCACTCCCTGCCTGTCCACGTGCCTATCTAAATACCTCTTAAACATTGCTATCATAACATCCATCACAGACAGCACATTCCAGGCCCCATACGACTCTCTGTATAAAACGTTTTTCTTGTAAATTCGTTTAGAAACATAGAAACATAGAAATTAGGTGCAGGAGTAGGCCATTCGGCCCTTCGAGCCTGCACCGCCATTCAATATGATCATGGCTGATCATCCAACTCAGTATCCCGTACCTGCCTTCTCTCCATACCCTCTGATCCCCTTAGCCACAAGGGCCACATCTAACTCCCTCTTAAATATAGCCAATGAACTGGCCTCAACTACCCTCTGTGGCAGAGAGTTCCAGAGATTCACCACTCTCTGTGTGAAAAAAACACGGGTTTTTAGTTTAGTTTAGTTTAGTTTAGTTTAGTTTTGAGATACAGTGTGGAAATAGGCCCTTCGGCGAACCGAGTCCACGCTGACCAGCAATCACACAAGCACTGGTTCTGTCCTACACGCTAGGGGCAATTTGCTAACGTGCACGTCTTTGGGTTTTGTGGGAGGAAACCGGAGCACCCGGAGAAAACCCATGTGGTCACAGGGAGAACATACAAACTCCGTACAGACAGCACCTGTGGACAGGATCAAACCCAGGCCTCTAGCGCTGTAAGGCAGCAACTCTACTGATGACCACTGTACCGCCCCAAACTCGAGTGAATGGGTGATCAATGTTTGGCATGGAGTTGGTGGGCCAAAGGGTCTGCTTCCATGCTCTTTCTCTAAACTAAACCAAATCTCATCTTCCAGTCACTTATACGCTCAGGTCATACAAATTTCCTTTAAAATTTGCATCTTTCACCTTAACTTTGTGACTTTGTCGGTGCCCTTTATGGCCGATTATTTGCATACCTTGGGTACACAAGCAAAGAATTTCACTGTGACGTCACTTGTGACAATAAAGTATTCATTCATTCATTCATTCATTCATTCATTCATTCATTCATAGCTATGTGCACTAGTATTTGACATTTCCACCATGCAAAAAAGACGTTGACGATCTATCCTACCTAAGATTCTCATATCTTATATACTTCTATTAAGTTGCCCCTCAGTAGCGATAAACACTCAGGCATGAAGGTTGGAAAACACTTCTGCATGAAGTGGATGGTAGAAGGTCTCTCACAGTGGGCGACTGATGTCAAATAATCTGGAAACATTAAATATGCGAGTTCACCAAAGTCATAAATTGATCTTTTAGTTTAGTTTAGAGATACAGTGCGGTAACAGGCCCAACGGCCCACCGATCCACACTGACCAGTGATGACTGCAACACTACCCTACACACACTAGGGACAATTTTTTATATTGATACAATTATACTAAACCAATTAACCTACAAGCTTGTACGCCTTTGGAGTGTGGGAAGAAACCGAAGATCCTGGCTAAAACCCACGCAGGTCGCGGGGAGAACGTACAAACTCCGTACAGTCAAGCACCCGTAGTCAGGATCGAACCCGGGTCCATGGCACTGTAAGGCAGTAGCTCTACCGCTGCACCACCGTGCCGCCCTGGGGACATGGAATCAAAGGTTCAAAGGTTCAAAGATTATTTAATTGGTCACATACACCTAGGTGTAGTGAAATGCTTCTTGCCAATGCAGCACATAAAGAAAGAATCCAGACATAACAATAATAAAGACATTTAAACATAAAAACATCCCCCCACAATGGTTCCCATTATGAGGGAAGGCACAGTGTCCAGTCCCCATCCCATGTCCACCCATAGTCGGACCTATTGAGGCCTCCACAGTTGCCTTTAAGGAGGCCCGATGTTCCAGGCCGTTCTCGCCGGATGATTGTACTCCGGCGTCGGGAGAGTCCTCTCGGCGGCATGGGAACCCTGGAACGGCCGCTTCCCTTACCGGAGACCGAGGCTTCCAAAACCAACAAGGCCGCGCCGGTTGGAGCTCCACCACTGGCGATCTCATCGAGAGATCCCAGGCTCCCGATGTTTAAGTCCAGCGCCGCCGCCCGCAGCTGGCCGCTCCACAGACCCGCAGCTCCGCTCCACAGACCCGCAGCTCCGCGATGTTTATCTCGGCGGTCTCAGCATTCTGGAGTTCCAGCGAGGCGACCCGGGCAAGGCATCACCCGCTACGCTCCGCGATAGCGCTCCAGCGCTGTGCCGCCACCGAAGCCGAGATTCTGGGCGGTCCCCTCACAAAATGCCGTTCCAGGCCCGCTGGTAGGCCGCGAGGACGGGTCGAAAATGCAGCCCGGAGAAAAGTTGCTTCTCCGACCAGGCAGGAACCCTGGAAAAGTAGTTTCCCCCTCCCCCCCCCCCCCCCCCTCCCCCACATAAAAATGTCTAGAACTCCATAAACAAAACACTAAAACTCACTAATTTTTTTTAAAAAGGAGTGAAAAACGAACAGCTGCAGGCTGGGCAGCCATACCACAGGACGGCGCCCCCTATAATCCCTGCATCTCAAATCACAGGTCTGCAATTATCTCACTGAATAAGTAGCTAAACATTTAATGCTGTTCCCATATTTCTAAATTGCAGAAGATCGACCAAATTGTACAAAATGTTTCTCCCCCCCCCCCCAATCACCCTACATCAGTCTGAAGAAGGATTTTGCCCCAAACGTTGCCTATTTCCTTCATTCCATAGATGCTGCTGCACCCGCTGAGTTTCTCCAGCACTTTTGTCGACCAAATTGTACATCTTATTTTATTCATTTTGACCAACCGTTTTCTTTTCCAAGACCTATTCACGGTCCCAGTAGTTTGCAAAGTATTTTATCATCTGTATCTACACATAAAATTCAATCATCCTTTCCCAATGTCACATGGGGAGCATAACACAGCTCATTTCTTCCTCACTTTCACAAGGCGACGGGCCAGTTACTAGTGTCTGATTTCCAATCCAGCTGAAGTCCATTAATAGGCTGCAGGCAGTAACATGGGAGAGGATCTGTTAAATCCAGTATTGCATTTCTTTCAGAAATGGTGATAATCTGCTGAACAGGGTTCGTTAAACTAATAGGGAATATCACTAAAGCTGCCGCAAACACAAAATGCATGTTTGCTTTGTCGATTTATTCTCCATAATTGCTATTTAATTGGTTCACGCTAAGGTTTAATTAATGTAAAGTCAATAGCTCAGCCCTAAATACACAAAGCCATCCCATCTTTAATCCCTGATTAGAGATGCAGACCACTTCTGAAAGGGATTCTGTACAATAACAAGCTTTAAAAAAAAAAGAACTGGAATGTATTGACAATGAGTGGACTAAATATTTTAGCAATGCTGATTGCATGTCCAAAATTACAGTTTATGCTCCAAGGGCATGAAACTCTGAAAACGGAGCGTGAATTGGCAATGACCTGTTCCAAGGCTATTGAGCCACATTTATACCCATTACTTGCATTGGTAATTTGATTAACACATCCTTCTGAAAGAGATATGTGGGTCTCAACCAAAACATCACCCATTCCTTCCGTCCAGAGATGCTGCCTGTCCTGCTGAGTTACTCCAGATTTTTGTGTCTATCCTCGGTTTAAACCGGCATCTGCAGTTCCTTCCTGCACACAGAATGAGATGATTCCCAATGTTCTAGATGTCATCTATTCTTACACTAAAATCATTTGTCATTTGAGGGCTCGTATTTAATGCAGTATGTGTCTACATTTCAATAATGACTATATTTCTAAGAATAATTTGGAGTTAATAAATAAGTAAATAGTAACTGGCAGTGAACTGCATGAGGACATACAAGGATGTGAAAAGTCCTATACAAATGTAAGTCCTTCCTATTAGAATTATGTCACAGCCCTGAAAGTATATCAATAGTTAATAGGAATAATAGGAATCTGAGGGGTAACCTTTTCACACAAAGGGTGGTGGGTGTATGGAATGAGCTGCCAGATGAGGTAGTTGATGCTGGAACTATCCCAATGTTTAAGAAACAGTTAGACAGGTACATGGATAGGACAGGTTGGGGGGGGATATGAACCAAATGTGGGCAGGTGGGACTAGTGCAGCTGGGACATTGTTGGCCGGTGTGGGCAAGTTGGGCCAAAGGGCCTGTTTCCGCACTGTATTACTCTATGACTCTATGTCCTGCCCTGACCAGACCAAAATTCAGTTTTAACAATTTTTCCTCTTAAATTTACTCTATTAATTTGACTACATTGTTTAGAGAATTGTTTGCTTTAACACTCATTGCAGTGCTGTGTCCAGACTGTTAAAAGTACGATATATATTTTAACATATAAGAAGGAACTGCAATGCTGGAAAATCGAAGGTAGACAAAAGTGCTGGAGAAACTCAGCGGGTATGGCAGCATCTATGGAGCGAAGGAAATAGGCAACATTTCGGCCCGAAACGTTGCCTATTTCCTTCGCTCCATAGATGCTGCCGCACCCGCTGAGTTTCTCCAGCACTTTTGTCTATATATATTTTAACCTCAACTTTTGTTTTATCTGCAGATTACACAAAGGGTAATGAAGGGTCTTCTGTTTAAAATATTAACTCTATTTCTTTACCCTCACATGTGACTAGACCTGCTGAGTATTTCGAACATGTTCTGCTTTGTTTAAATGGTACACAGTTTTGCTGGCAATAGACACAAAATGCTGGAGTAACTCAGCGGGACAGGCAGCATATCTGGAGAGAAGGAATGGGTGATGTTTCGGGTCGAGACCCTTCTTCAGCAGTCTGAAACATCACCCGTTCCTTCTCTCCAGAGATGCTGCCTGTCCCGCTGAGTTACTCCAGCATTTTGTGTCTATTTTCGGTGTAAACCGGCATCTGCAGTTCCTTCCTACACAGTCTTTATGGGATATCCCCATCATCATTCTGAAATTTACCCCTCTGATCCTGTGCCAGTTTGACCTCAATATTGGGTTGAGACCGAATTCATTCTAGTGGGGATTCTTGGCCTGCAGACTGTCTTGCTTGATGAAAGTAAAGAAAGTAAAGAAAGGTTTTAACACATTACCTTATTTTTGTTCAAAGTTAGACACAAAAAGCTGGAGTAACTTGTCGGGTCAGAGAGCATCTCTGGAGAAAAGGAATAGGTGACGTTTTGGGTCGAGACCCTTCTTCAGACATTTTGTTCTCTGGGTTTGCTGATAAAATCAGTGCTTTTATTGCTTTGTGTAAATCATCTGAGATAGCAAGAGTTTCTTAATTCTGATGACAATCCACATAAATCGGTATCAGAAAATCAAAGACACTGTCATAGGTTCTACAACACAAAATTGGATTTACAGCTCTTTATTTATGATAGAGTAGAACAATAAAATGTGAAAATTCCGAACAATGATGAACAATTTCCAAAATAGAATTAGTGTTATTGATTGTTAGGCACAGATAACGGATTTCTAAAGGCTCTAACCTTGCCCACACCAGCCACCAAGTCCCAGTTACACTAGTCCCACATGCTCACATTTTGTCCATATCCCTCCAAACCTGTCCTATCCATGTACCTGTCTATGTTACTTAAAATTTGGGATAGTCCCAGCCTCACCTACATCCTCTGGCAGCTTGTTCCATACACCCACCACCCTTTGTATGAAAAAGCTACCCCTGAGATTCCTATTATTCCTATTAAGTATTGACATTCTTTCAGTGCTGTGATATAATTCTAATAGGAAGGACTTAGGGGCCTGCACCACTTAGGCTATTTTTTAGGTGACTACAGGCAACTAGGATGTCGCCACATGGTCGCCGGGGTGTCGCCTGTATGGTTGTGAGTAGTCTCCTCAGTCGCCCAAAGTGTTGTGGCGTCTTTCTGGTCTCCGCTGGATTTTCAACATGTTCAAACATTTTCGGCAACAATGGGTTAATGCCAATGAGCGTAGCTTGACTTCTCCTGACGTATGTGCTGTCGTAGGTTGTCACCAGGTGACTTTGGTTGTCGCCAGGTGCTGACTTCGGTGAATTCCATTGGCGACTACCTATGCCAACCTAAGTCACCCGGCGACAGGTACCGGCGACTGAATCGTCTTCAATTGTCTTCAGTTGACGCCGACAAGGTCGTAGCTTGTCGTAGCTTGTCGCGGGTGGATGTAGGTTGACCGGTTGTCGTAGGTTGTCACCTGTGTGGTCATAGATTGTCATAGGTGTGGTTGTAGGTGGACATCCTAATGGGGCGCCATCTTGTCATCGACTAGGTGGTAGATTGTTGTAAACATTGTCGTAGACATTGTCATAGGGGGGGTCCAGTCGCCAGTTTTTCGGCGACCTACTACGACTATGACAGTCGCCGGCAGTCGCCTAAAAAATCGCCTAAGTCGGACAGGACTTTTCACATCCTTATGTCCTCATGCAGTTTTAAAGGCTGCTTTATATTAGCTTATACATTTTTTCCCTTTTTTGGTCTTCAAAATTAATTTGGAAAAAAGATAAGCAGCTGCAATAATGTACAAATAATTCAATCCAATTCTGCGAACAGTGAAACAAAATATGATTAGACAACACATTGATTAGTCGGTGAATCTGCAGTTCCAGAGTTCAATAATAAGTTAGTGGCTCAGCATTTTAAAGGGCTGTTGTTCCATCTTGGCTAAAGCATTCATTCAGTTGCAATTGTGTACATGTTATCTCTGGCACGGTGCTATTGTAAGTGTCAGAGCTCCTGCTGAGTTGCAAATGCTGCATCATTGGTGATTAAAAAAAGACAGCAATGGAGATTTTCCTTAGGCGTTTGTTACACAATGTCCTTTCTTCAATTCCACATTACCTTGTGGAATTTGTTAACTTGGTTTATTGCTGACTCGTGTGTGTATATATATATCAGACAGAAATACAATCGGTTCCCTCAGTCTTCTGTTTTCTTGCCCTTCTATTTTCAAAATCATTGATACCCGATGATGCTTTTAAGATGCCAAAAAAGAATACAACGTTCTTCAAAATATTTGTGTATTGGTCATTTCTGTTTGATGTCAGGTTGATAATATTCTATAATATTTATGTATTTCAGCTAATTCATGTAATTTATGGCAAACTTTGTTGTACTTCATTTATTGTACTTTTGAGAACATCTTTTGGCAATTGAAACCGTCCCCACATTGATTTCATTATGTACGATGTTTCCTTGTCTAACCTGAAATTTATTTAACAATCTTAGTAATTCAGCTTAATTCTCTGCCGCGTCAGGAGTTTGCAACTCATTCAATTTCACAAATAATAGCAGCTTTCCGTTTTTCCCCCCAAAATAATATATTTTGTATATATTATTCATAATATATACAATAAATACAACTCCACTTGTCATTATGTATAGGAAGGAACTGTAGATGCTGGTTTAAATGGAAGATGGACACAAAATGCTGAAGTAACTCAGTGGGACAGGCAGCATCTCTGGAGAGAAGGAATGGGTGATGCTACTCCAGCATTCTGTGTCTATTCACATGTCATTAATTGCTTTCATTAGTTTAGTTTAGTTTAGTTTAGAGTTACAGCATGGAAACAAGCCATTCAACCCATCGATTCCACGCTGACCATCGATCACACACTCACACTACATCTACAGTATGTTATGCCATTTTTGCATCCACTCCCAACACACTAAGGGCAATTTACAGAGGCCAATAAAGCTACAAACCCGCATGTCTTTGGAATGTGGGAGGGACACCCAGAGGAAACCCACGCATTCACATGGTGAGCATGCAAACTCCTCACAGACAGCACCTGAGATCAGGATCGAACCTAGCTTTACCAGCTCCGCCACTGTGCCATTCAATACAATCCCTTACAATACATCAAAGCCATTAATTCTTCATCCTTAAACATTACCAGCAAAATGTTTAACGGACTGGTGCGCAGGGCTCAGCCTTTCAGTGTTCAGTAGTGGCAGGATCCAGATTGTTGTCTTCCTCAGTGGGCCTTTGCGAGAAGAACTGACTTACTTTATCTTAAGTGCCTTTATAGGGGATTAGGCAGTAAATGTCAGAGAACTGTTAAAGTTGACACCAATTTCATTATCTATCATTGTAGTGAAGGTTACTGAACATGATTCAAGATTGGCGATCGTTTCGCTGAACACCTCTGCTCAGTCTGCCTAAACCTACCTGATCTTCCGGTTGCTAAACACTTTAACTCCCTCTCCCATTCCCACACTGACCTTTCTCGCCTGGACCTCCTCCACTGTCAGAAGAACAGCACCTCATATTTCGCTTGGGCAACTTACACCCCAGCGGTATGAATATTGACTTCTCTAACTTCAAGTATCCCTTGCTTTCCCCCTCTCTCTCTATCCTTTCCCCTTCCCAGTTCTCTGACCAGTCTAACTGTCCCCAATTACATTTTATCTCTATTTGCTTTGTTGTTACATTCTCCAAGCTAACAGTGATCTATTCTACATTTTACCTGAACTGCATCCCCTTTGATGTCTTGTTTTCATACGTAACGGGCCTATCCCACCAGCACGTGATTGCATGCGTCTAGCGCGAGCAAACGTGGTCGCTTGAGGCATGCGGCCGCGCGGGGCCGGTCCCACTTCCAACCGTGGAGACGTATGGAGTTGTGCGGGGCTGGTCCCGACATCGCGCGGGGCTCCGAAAATCCCACACTGTCCGAAATCTTTGCGCGCCAACGGCCTGTCGGCCCGCAGGTGCATTGAGGGCGTACATAGCGACTCGATGGCATACGTCGCGTCTTGACGTCGCACGCAGTGTCTTGACGGCGTACGCCTAGCACGTGGCATTGCGCGATGACGTCACCACTCGGCGTGCCATTGCGTGATGACGTCACCGCACGACGCCGTGCGACATCCAAATTCAGTCGGCCCTCCTCCTGCCCAGCTGATTGGTGAGTTTCATGTCAGGACCGGCCCCACACAGCTCCATACGCACCCGCGGCTCGAAGTGGGACCGGCCCCGCGCGGCCGTACGTCTCAAGCGACCACGTTTTGTCGCGCTAGACGCATGCAATCGCATGCTGGTGGGACAGGTCCTTTACACTTCCTTATCTCTGTATCTCCTTCTCCCATGACTCTCAGTCTGAAGAAGTTTCTCGACCCGAAACGCCACCCATTCATTTTATCCAGAGATGCTACCTGTCCCACTGAGATACTCCAGCATTTATTGCCTATCTTCGGTGTAAACCAGCATCCGCATTTCCTTCCTAGAGCACACAAAGTTGGCAAGGGCTGGAGGTAGATCTGAGACCTGAGAAATACCATCGGGTGGTCACCAACAGTCTTTCTGTCCTGTCGTCTGTTATTTGTTATTTTTAGTGTGTTTTAAAAGTTTGTGTTAAGGGGCTGTCCCACGTACATGACCTTTTTGGCGACTGCCAGCATGTTGAAAATTCAGCGGCGACCAGAAAGGCACTACGACTCTTTGGGTGACTAGGAGACCTCTCACATCCATACAGGTGACCCCTGTCGCGGGTATCATGGAGTGTCACCAAGGGGCATGTCACCAAGGGGTTTGCCTGTATGGTCGTGAGAGGTCGCCAGGGGTCGCCTGTATGGTCGTGAGAGGTCTCCTATGACGGGTGCCGGCAGTCGCCGAAAAGGTCGCGTGGGTGGGACAGGCCCTTTAATGTTCACTGGTTTATTTTATGTGGGGGAGGGGGTCAGGAGAAACTTGTTTTGTCAATCTCTTACCTTGCCGGAGATGCGATTGCTTTCCGGAGCGTATCTCCGGTCGTTCTGCGGCCTAACATCATGGAGCTGGAGGCCTTGCTCGGGACAGACTTTGAACCTCA
Source organism: Amblyraja radiata (assembly GCF_010909765.2). Classification (NCBI taxonomy): domain Eukaryota; kingdom Metazoa; phylum Chordata; class Chondrichthyes; order Rajiformes; family Rajidae; genus Amblyraja; species Amblyraja radiata. The sequence continues at coordinate 27,363,283 of NC_045956.1, forward strand.
CCGCGGGGCGTGGACTTACCATCGGAGCCGATTCCTTGCCTGGGATCGATGTTCCAACTGAGGCCTGCGGACTTTAACATCAAGGGCTCGCACCCTCTGAAGAGACCGAGTCGGGAAGCTCCAAAACTGCACGACGTTCCACAAGCCCCGACCCGGGGTCCGATCGCCCGGCGTGTGGAACTGACATCCCCCCGATGCAGGAGCTTGATCTCCCCGATGAGGAGGGCCCGACCGTCGGCTACGGGAGAACTAAGAAGGGAAGAGATTGAACTTTTTTTCGCCTTCCATCACAGTGAGGAATGTGGAGGAGTCACTCTGGTGGATGTTTATGTTAAAATGTATTTTCTGGTGCTTTTTATTATTATGACTGTATGGCAAATCAAATTCCTCATATGGTGAAAAACATACTTGGCTAATAAAGTAAGTATGAGTATGAGTATGAACTGAGAATTTCACAAGAATCAGCTGCAAGACCCCAAGAAATTAACAAGGAGGAGAAAAATTGATCACAAGCAAATTCTGCCAAATTATATCAAGCAAAGCAGCAAAGGCTTCTTTGGATAGGTACAAAGGGACAAAGTACGTAGCTAGGCTATGAGTTGGGACTGTGGAGAGGAGGGGTATTGAATTTATAATGAGAAACAGGAAAATGGCAGATAAGTTAAATAATTACTTTGCTTTGTTCACCATGGTGGTGAACACTGCAAATGTCCCAGAGACATTTGATAAACTAGTTTCAAATAGCATGGAAGAAGTTTGTAACAATCACCATCACGAGGCAAGGTGCTGGAGTCCAGAATTAAGGAATAAATTGTGAGTCATAGAGTGATACAATGTGGAAACAGGCCCTTCGGCCCAACTTGTCCACACTGGCCAACACGTCGCAGTTACCTGAGTCAAAAGTAATTTAGGAAAGCTTAATATAATCAGATAGTCAACATGATTTTATGAAAGACTAGACTAAGTGGGACCCGTTGGGTCCCAGCATCACACGGGAGGGCTGGTCACCAACGCCATATTCCACCTCTCCACCAATTCCAATATTGCTCACCAGTGGGGGGGAGGCTTTCTGTTGCGCTAGTATGGGTGTTGCGGGTCGAATGTACTGGGTTCCAGAGGGCTAGTATAGACATTGTGGGCCGAATGGATACTTGGGCTGGCAGCCAACTGTTGCAATGATTTTAAAAGCCAAGCCAAGGCAAACAATTTGGTTGCAGCCACCCGACAACCAAAATCATTTTGTGAACACAACCATTTTTAAAAAGGCGAGGCAAACAATTGGGCAGCAGCCACCTGATAACCAAAATTCATTTTGTGAACACAAACTTTTTTAAAAAGGCGATGCAAACAATTGGGCAGCAGCCACCTGACAACCAAAATTCATTTTGTGAACACAAACTTTAAATAAAAAGGCAAACAATTTGACAGCAGCCACATCGAGGGGACTCACCGTGGAGTAGACGTGCGTTCAGTGTTATTCACAGCTCAGAGAGCCGTGACCTTCTCGCTTCCTGGGTCTGGCAGAGGCTGAGTAAGGCACGACACTTCTGGGTTTTATAGTCTCTCCCCCCTCTCCCCTGCCACCAGCGAGGGCAGCAGAGAGCATGGGGAATGTAAAAAAAACATTAATATCTCTCTGATTTTTCATCGGTGGGAAAAATCCTCTGGTTCCCGAAGGCGGAGGGGGGCTCTGAGCGAGGTGGCCAAAAATGACAGCGGTAGGTGGCGGCGTTCTCTCGGAAATCACAGCACAGTGGGCCAAAAGCGGTCAAGATCAGACTTTTAGTAATATAGATAAATCAGGTTTGATAAATTTGCTAGAGTTCTTCAAGGAGGTAACACACAGAATTAATAGAGGGAATCAATAGAGTGAAAAAGTTACCCCTCGGATCTATATTAAATCTTTTCCCCTTCAATTTAAACCTATGTCGTCTGGTCCTCGATTCACCTACCCTGGGCAAGAAACTCTGATCATCTACCCAATCCATTCCTCTCATGATCTTATACACCTCCATAAGATCACCCGTCATCCTCATGCACTCCAAGGAATAGAGATCCAGCCACTCAACCTCTCCCTATAGCTCAGATCCTCTAGTCCTAGCAACATCCTCATAAATCTTCTCTGTAGCCTTTCCAGCTTGACAACATAATTCCTATAACATGGTGCCCAGAACTGAACACAATACTCTAGATGCAGCCTCTCTAATACAACTACAACATGACCTCCCAACTATATTCAAAATGGCACAAAGTGCTGGTGTAACTGAGCAGGTCAGGCAGCATTTCTGGAGAACATGAATAGGTGACGTTTTGGTTCGAGACCCTTCCTCGTTGTTTTTTTGTTTTTTATATATTGATTACTTCTATTTGTTGTATATTATGGTGTCTACTGAGTACTGTGTTTGCATATCTGTTGTGCTGCTGCAGTAAGAACTTCATTGTTCTGTTTTGGGATATATGACAATAAAACACTCTTGACTCCTGAGGTTCAATTCGTTCAATTATTCACAATTTATATTCTATTGATAATTAATAATTTAGAGGAGGACGTCAGGGTATAAACTATAAATGCCACCAGGGGGCGCCGCACGATGGCAGCCTCGCCAACTGTTTATCTGTCTTTTCGTCTTTTTTTGTTATTTTTAATGTGTTTTAAAAGTTTGTGTTAATGTTCTCTGGTTTGTTTTATGTGAGGGGTGGGGGGAGGGGGGTCGGAGAAACCTTTTTTTCAATCTCTTACCTTGCGGAGATGCGATTGTTTTCCAGATCGTATCTCCGGTCACTGCGGCCTAACATCATGGAGCTGGCGGCTTTGCTCGGGACTGACTTTGAGTCCCACCACGGAGCCGTGGACTTACCATCAGAGCCAATCCCTTGCCTGGGATCGACCCTCCAATCCTGCGGATTTCACCATCGAGGAGCTCGCGGTCTCGGGTAGAGACCGATGTTGGGAAGCTCGAAACGATGTAGATGGTTTCGACCAGCCCCGACCCGGGGTCCGATCTCCTGGCACGGGAGAGCTGAGATTCCTCCCCGATGCAGGAGCTTGATCGCCCCAATGCAAGGGCCCGACCGCCGGCTACGGGAGCCAAGATCGCCCCCATCAACGGAAGGCTCGAGGTCCCCGACTGCGGGGGATCAAAGAAGGGAGAGATTTAACTATTTTTCCGCCTTGTGCGGAATGTGGAGGAGTCACTGTGGTGGATGTTTATGTTAAAATGTGTTTTGTGTGTTCTGTTGCTTTTTATTGGTATGACTATATGGCAAATGAAATTCCTCATATATTGCAAAACATACTTGGCTAATAAAGTATGATTATGATTATGATTATTCAGGTTTGCCAGTGATCTGCAATTAAGTTGAAGGTCATGTTGCAACATGGCCATTAGGACTCTGCTATAGGATAAGGATAGGTCGAGTGAGTAGGCAAACATTTGGCAAATGGAGTATAATTTGGGAAATTCTGAGATAAGAGGAATCTAAAGGCAGAAATGGAGAATGTTTCCAGACGGTGAAAAGGCAAATGGATCTAGATGTTCTTGTGAACAAATCACATTAAATTACCAGAAAAAGCGCAGCTGGTAATGACATATTTGCCTTTATGATACAATATGATACGATACGATACAACACAATATGATACGATACGATAGAACTTTATTTATCCCAGGAGGGAAATTGATCTGCCAACAGTCATAAAAACACAAAATACATGAAACATGAAATTAAAGTGATGAGTCAAAAGGATTGGGGATGTGCAAAGATTGGGGAGGGGAGACAGTCTACCCCCCGAGGGAAGGGGGAGGAGTTGTACAGTTTGATAGTCACAGGGAAGAAGGATCTCCTGTGGCGTTCTGTGCTGCATCTTGGTGGAACCAGTCTGTTGCTGAAGGTACTCCTCAGGTTGACCAGTGTATCATGGAGGGGGTGAGCTGTATTGTCCAGGATGCTCCACAGTTTGAGGAACTTCCCCCCCTCCAAGACCACCTCCCATGAATCCAACTGCATGCCCAGGATGGAGCCAGCCTTCCTGACGAGCTTGTTAATCCTGTTGGCATCCGCGTCCTTCGCCCAGCTGCCCTGGCACACGGCAGCGAAGAAGATGGCACTGGCTACCAATGATTGGTAGAACATCTGCAGCATCTCACTGCAGATGTTGAAGGAACGGAGCCTTCTTGAAAAGTACAGCCGGCTCTGTCCCTTCTTGTTCAGGGCCTCAGCGTTCCTGGACCAGTCCAATTGATTGTCCAGGTGAACGCCAAGGTATTTGTACTCCCTGGTAAACTGCACATGCACACCATTGATGGAGACAGGGGATAGGGGTGTTACTCTCCTCAACATAAGATCCATCACTAACTCGCTCCAACCTGAACCTCAATGCTCTTAAGATAGTGGAATTGATTGTAGAATTTAGCAGAGCTCCCCCTCCCCTCACCCCACTCACAATCAATAACACCACAGCCACATCTGTGGAGTCTTTTAAGTTCCTGGGAACCATCATCTCTAAGGACCTTAAATAGGGGGCTACTATTGACTCCACAGTCAAAAAAGCACAACAGAGGATGTACTTCCTGCGGCAGTTGAGGAAACACAATCTGCCACAGGCAATGATGGTCCAATTCTATATGGCCATCATAGAATAGTAAGATTAAACGAGCTTACCAGTTTGAAGTTTGATCTTTATTTTATGAGGAGTTACGATGAGCGATTACGTGAAGAAGGCCGCCAGTCCGCATGCGCGTCAAACTTCAAAGCAGCGATGTGAAATCAAAGGTAACAGTAATTGAAGTAACATAGTAAGATTAGAGAAGACTAGAACTACCAGATGACCTTTATGATACGAGGGTTGGGAACGGAGGGCACGTAATCGTTCATCGTAACTCCTCATAAAATAAAGATCAAACTTCAAACTGGTAAGTTCTCATTTAATCTTACTATTTTACTTCGGAGTCACGTGAGTGATTCCGTGAAGACTTTGAAGCTCTGTGATTTCATGCCGTGGAAAAAAACGTGTCCACACAAGCACGACTGCATCAGTTGACCTCAGATACGGGAAACATTCATAATGCATACAGACATGACATAGATTTAAAACATTCTGATGCTGATAAATGAACAAATAATAATAATAATACCCCTCTCATCCGGGGGAAACTATAAAATAGAACCTAAAAAAGAGTTGGCAAATACCCCTGGTCTGGCAATGGGTTAAAAATAAAATGTTTGGGAAAACTCGTTCGTTAGACCATCCTGCAGTCAGCAGGAGGTGGTCCAGAGGACCGTACATAACCCTTGCTGCTGAAGAAGTAGCAGCCCTGGTGGAGTGAGATTAGAAAATTAGTATCTACTGTATAAGCCAAAACCCCGTTTTAACCACCTGGAGATGGTCTGAACTGATACCTTCTTATGAGGTTTTTATTAACTAACAAACATAGCTAGTATGTGAGCCTCTAAGGCTCTAGGCGACCCTGACGTAATGTTGTAAATGTGTGACCACACATAATCGAAGGTGCGTGGGGTATGCCATGAGAACTAGCTTGAGACCTGACACCCCTGGGCTGCCCTGCCTAACTAAATCGTAAACATGAAATATTATATTATTAGCAGGTATAACCATCCTGTCCAGTCCCAATTTATGCAATGACTGGACCTGTTGCGCTGAGAGCGCCAAGGGATAACCACCTTATGATCCCCGAGCCAAAGGTAGGGATATAGCTGGAGCCCCCTGGCGAAGCAGTCAACACAATGTCAATATCCCATACTTCCGTGTACTTTGGTCTGGGAGAACCTGTGCAAAGATATCCTTAATAAACTGGAATCAGAGGGTGAGGCACGACTGAGCTGGGTCCCGCTCGCTGCAGCAAATATGATGAGAAAGCACATTAAGCACAGTTAATGGGACTATAACTTACTTTATTGTCAAGGGCCCATAGAAAATGAACTCTAAGACGTCAGTGTCTGTACCGTATTATATGTAACATAGCATTTAAACAGAACGCTTCCCATCTCCTGAAGAGGAAATTTACTGCTTTTTTGGTGCTATTGCTGCACTCTGCAGTGAGCACATACATGGATTGGTCTGACAACCCAAGCTGCAGGAGCTGTCTTCTCTGATTCTGTAAGGCAATGAATTGATTAATCATACAGAGGCTGGTTCGCTGAGTCCCAGGCTAAACCAGCAAGTTTTATGTTTAGAAACCCATATAAGGTTCTACTATAATTCCCAACATTTGCGGCAAACCATGGCTACATAGGCCAGTCAGACAGTACGAAAACCCTGAAGTGGGATCTTGCTGAATCATTGCAAGACACGACTGATGAGGCAAAATGGAGCAATGACACAAAAGAACATTCCTCCTTCGTGGAGCGAGAATGTATCTCTCGCCACTGCGATGCCACATGTCTTTACAAACCGGTGAATGAGCCTGGATGCAAACAGCCAGACAAGATGGCGGATGTGCAGGAGTGGGCGCCGTCTGTGTATGGCAGCCTGCCTGCAGTCCGTCTCTACACCTTTTTTTAATTTAATTTAATTTTAAGTCCTGTTAAAAAATGTTAGTGGAGGTCTTCTATGTGGGGGGTGGGGGTGGGGAAGGGGGAAACTTTATTTCTTAGTCACCTACCTGGTCGGAGAGACAGCATCCCTCCAAGCTGCTTCTTCGCCCCGTCCTCGCGGCCTACCATCAAGAATGGAGCGGCGTTTCCTGTCGGGACCGGGCGGGACTACAGCTTCGGCGGCGGTGGCGCAGCGCTGGGATACCAACACGGAGCGGGCGATGCCTTACCGGGTCGCCGTGCGGTAAGCTCCGGAGCGCTGTGGCCGTCGATCCCAACATCGTGGAGCTGGGGCTGCGGGCGTCCGGCCGCGGGCGGCGCTGGATTTGGTGCGCCGCAGAGCCAGGGATCGAGTTCACCAGGGTCGGAGCTCCAACCGGCACGTCCTGAGGACTACGAGTGCCGCGGTCTCCGGGGAGGAGGCAGCCGCTCCAGACTTTCCACGCCGCTGAGGAATGTTTCACCCGACGCCGAAGTTCCATCTTCACGGCAAGAGGGCCCTGAAAATCATCGGACTGGCTGCACGGCCACAAATGGGCCCCGACCTCGGGTGTTTCACAGAGGAAGAGGACTTAACTTTCTGGTGCCTTTCCCCACAGTGCAAATTTTTGATTCTGCTGTGGGGGGACGTTTGTGTTGAACCCTATAATGTGTTGTGTCCATTTTATTCATTTTTTAAAACTTTTTCTATGGTTTGTATGGAAACTTATTATTTAATTTATGTAAAGCACTTTGGTGTCAATGCGAGTTGACTTAAAACGTGCTATATAAATAAAACTTACTTACTTACTTACTTACTTACATATCGATATTTGGTGTTCCATCGAGCCATAATGTCATACAATACTTAGTGATCCAACATCCATTCTGTGTTGTCATTGATTTTACGTGATGATACACCATCACCAAATAAGTTGGGTAAATTATGACAGGATACTTTGACTTGATTGCACCATGTGACCAACATAAGCCACCACCACAGTGCATCAACCTGGAATTGAGCATGCAGATCATGCATATCCGCACAACAACCCTTTAACCCTTAGTATGCACCTTAGTATGCACCTGAAGAATTGGTAATTCATGCAAATCCCATCCCTAACTAGAGATGGCATTCGTAATTTCCCATCTTTGAGCACTAACATCAGTCTGAAATACAACTGAAGATTTATTGACCAAAACTACTGGAGCAATGCTGAATATTGTTCATCCACTATAGTGACCCTGGTGGTTTCAGCTGGTAATAGCATAGGTCTGTTAACAATTACCTAAATGGCACTTGAGAGATGACTACTTTGCACGTTGTAAGTTCTGATAATGCAAAGGCCCAATTGCACTTGATGAATAGAAGACTGCTTGATAACAAGGTTGTTATGGGCTTCTATTGATTCCAACCTCTTGCCCCAGAGCGGAGTCCCAGATAAATTAATAGTTAAAGGTAAAACCAAAATTAATAACTGTAGTTGGTGTCAACTTAAATTTAACTGGGTGGATGAGGGACCTCAATCTCTCAAATATAGTTGCGGCTGAAAACAGTTGATTTTAGCAAAACACAGCATTTAGAATATCATCCAGAAAAGCCATAACAAGTGTTTTTGAGCTCTGAGCAGTCCCAGCACCGGTTTAGTAAATTGGTAGACGACCTGGGAGCTGAAGTTAGCCCATTTACAACGCATTAACTGTTATCATGCCCCCTCCAGATAAATTCCAAATGACTCCTGGGATCCCTGTGAATGGGACCTGAATAGTATGCATCTTTGAAATCGATGCATGCCATAAAGATCTTAAGGAAATCAGTTTGTTAGACAGTAACGAAGTTCCATATACTGAAAAATCTATGTTGCAAATGCGAGTTAAATCAATTATGAACCGACATCCTCCATCTTTTACAATGAACATGCCACGCCTGCCATAATTCCGTGCCTGCCTTGAATGACAACTCTGGCCAGATTCACGAGCCTGTCTCGAAAGGTGATCCTGAACATAATACTGAGGCTGCGTCGAAAGACAACTCTGGCCATAATACTGGGCCTGCCTTGAAAGACAACTCTGGCCATAATTCTCAGCCTGCCTCGAAAGACAACTCTGGCCAATTTATCATTATCATTTGTAGAAAACAATTGTAAATATTACCAACTTGTAAATGGTCCACTTACCCCATGTTTCAGAAGAACCAGACCCACCTCCCTCCATGGTTACCGGTGGTCTATGGTAAGCCCAGCGGCCCCTGATGTGGTTTCTATTCCCGTCCTTGATTGGAGAGTAGGAATAGTAGTGTATGTGGATTTCATATTTCCTGAGACCGGCTTGGACCTTGGCCTCTGCGCAGCTTTCAAGCTGCCACCAGCTTCAGTGAACTGCTTACTGCCGACGAGGCATGGGGTGTGTCGTCGCCGATACGATGAAGCTTTGTTCATCGTTGGTACCTTGATCAGCCCGACAGCTTTAGCTTCCTCATCCAGGTATACCTGTTGGATAAATCTTACCTGAAGAGAAGATTTGGCGGCTGGTTTCATTTCCTCCAATGTCACTCCTGATAGCGCTGTTCACCGCCGGCACTTGTAGCATGAGGGGAACTCTGGCCCCTTCCGGCTTTTCTGCCCACAGCAGTAACCCTATCATTAGCGAGTATTTCCTTAGAGCCATGTGCATTGGCTCCAGTATGTTCCACGGACATACTTCGAATTTGAAGTCAGTTACACACTAACCACTCGCACTCCCCTCCACAGAGAGGGAGATTCGTAGGCAGCCCTGAGAACAGGTGCTGCCGCAGGCCTATGAGGATACCTGCGCTGACATGGCCCCTCCTATGGACCTATATCAGGATTTTTGCTCAGGTTCAGACTGAAACTGTTAGAGGGAGACATTGTGCAGCCCTGAAACAGGTGCCGCTGCCAGCGGGTTCTCCATAATACCTGGGCTGATAACTCCCTCCTACGGAGCATATCATAGTGGAGCATCTCTCCATCAGGTGCTCCATATAGGTTTGAACGTTCAAAAGGCGTTACCCATTGAAGGAGGGGATCCTCTCCATCAGGAATCCTCCTGGCCCAACTCGTTTGAGTCAACTGGGCCTCTTCCCTACGCTCCCCTCTGCAGAGAATGAGATATAATTTTGTGGCTAACCCTCCAATCGGGGTTGCCTAGGTGCTACCGGCACCAGTCTGAAGCCGCTGGCTTCACCGCCAGCGACTCGAAAAAGGTGAATTTTGACCGCCGCCCGCTACCCGCACTTCCACGGTATCCGTAGAGGGATCCCCGCGGTCCGTGGCTGGGATTCCCCAAGGTCGTGACCGGGATTCCCTGCCATCCATGGCTGGCGTTCCCCGCGGTCCTAAAGGTTCCCCCGCGGCCCGTCCGGACTTTGCCCCGAATTTTTGCAGGAAGACTCTGTAAGTAGAGAAACCTGCAAAAGAAAGCATAACCTGAGAATAAGTTTAAAACTTACCATCAGGTTTAAACTTACCGCTGGCAGGAGCAGCTCGCCTGCCAGTCCGTTTTTGCGCAATATGGTAGACGTAATGGCGCGCATGCGGATTGGCGGCCTTCTTCACGGAATCACTCACGTGACTCCGGACTAAAATCTGTCTTCACCTTCTGCTTCATGGTCTGGTTTGGCTCGGCCACCAAGCACGACATCCGGAGGCTGCAGCAAATCGTCCGATCAGCTGAGAAGGTCATTGGCTGCAACCTTCCCTCCATTAACGAACTGTACACTGCAAGGGCCAGGAAGCGAGTGGGTAAGATCATCTCTGACCCCTCTCACCCTGGCCACAAACTCTTTGAATCACTTCCCTCTGGAAGGCGACTCCGGACTGTCAAAGCTGCCACAGCCAGATATAAAAACAGCTTTTATCCACGAGTAGTTGCTCTACTCAACAACTAAAAATCTGTAGCCTTCTCTTGCTCTGGTATTTTATTTAATTCACATGTTTTATTAATGTTTAGTGTTTTATGTGTCATTCCTAACTGTCACTGTATGTCATGTTGTCACTTGTGGGCGGAGAACCAAGACAAATTCCTTGTATGTGAATACTTGGCCAATAAACTTATTCATTCATTCATTCATTCATTCATTCATTCATTCATTCATTCATTTAGTCTTGTCGATATTACCAGAGGGTTGGATTTTAGAAATCAACAGTTACAATTGTATTGTGTATTAATGAAGCCACATCTGTAGTACAGTGTGCACTTTACTCCTTACTGGTGTCTTGTTTTTGTTTTTTTTAAATAAGCAGCACCTTTTCTAAAATAAATTTAAAATAAAACAAAGAAGAGTCTTTGCCCTGAAACCTTGCTCTGTTTTTCTTACCAGCGATGCTGGCTGATCTGTTGTGTATTTCCAGCCTTTTCTGCATTTTTTATTGGCATTGCAGATAATTCAAAAATGATGCACGGGATTAATTTCTGAGTTCTATCACAAGTAGTTAGAGAAAATAGATTGATATTGTTTGGAGATTAAATAAAATGATCTTGTTTAAACAAACAAATGGAGTTTAATTTGGAAAATTCTGAGATAAAAGGAATCTAAAAGCGGAATCTTTATAAATTGTAATTGTAATTATTTTTTACTAGCCAAGTATGTAAACATACAAAGAATTTGATTTGCCAACAGTCATTCAAAAAAAAGTAACAAAATACATACCCACATAAAAATTAAACCTAAACTAAACAGCCACCACAACGGCATGTGAGAATCACCAGGGTTTTTCGGCAACCTCCCATTCCTGACTGTGATGGGAGGCAAATAACATATCTTCTTTCCTCCTTTTCTCCCGCGGTCAGAGCAATCGAAGCTCCCGCGATTGGGGCGGTCGAAGCTCCTGAGGTTGGAGCTCCCGCAGTCGATCCCTAACAAAGGGACCGCCAGCTCCACGATGTTAAAGTCCTTAGAGCGGATGGAGATACGAATGGAAAAAGTCGCATCTCATTTGAGGAAAGAGATAAAAAAGGTTTCCCCCAACTTAATACAAAAACTAAAGATACACTAAAGCGTACAAGCAGATACAGAACAAAACAGCAAAAGAAGAAAAAAGACGAGACAGGCTGTTGGCACGGCTGCCAAAGTACGGCACTCCAAATTATTGCAGATAGTCAAAAGGCAAAAGGACCTAGATGTTCTTGGATGTTCTAGATGTACCAAACGCCTTTTTGACTACCCGATCTACCTGTGACTACACCATCAACGAACCATGCACCTGCACTCCCAGATCCCTCTGCTCTACAACACTCCCCAGAGGCATCCCCTTGGTCCTGCCCATGTTAGTGCTCCCAAAATGCAACACCTCACATTTCCCTTTATTAAATTCCATCAACCATTCCTCAGCCCATGTGGCCAATCAATCATGATCCTGCTGCACATTTTCACAACCAGCTTCACTATCTGCAAAGCCAGCCACTTTTGTATCATCTGCAAACTTGATAATCTTGCCATCGATGTTCTCATCCAAATTTCATCCAAATCATTGATATAGCTCCTATAGATGATATGCTCAAAAATTCTATTCAATTGTTTTACAAGAGGTGTGTTTGCGGTATTCAATTAGATGATTTCTGCAAATGTAAAGGATCAGGGAACTGTAACATTGAAGGAACTGTGAGATGAGGACTGTAACTTTATGAAAGTTTAGGTATATAACTTTAAGGCATCAATGAATACTGTGAAGCAAAATGCCACAAACCAGTGGCTTGAGGTTAGCCAGAGCTTTCCCATCAGGGTGGCACGGTGGCGCAGCGGTAGAGTTACTGCTTTACAGTGCCAGAGACCCAGGTTCGATCCCGACCACGGGTGCTGTTTATACATAGTTTGTAGATTTTCCCCGTAACGTGCGTGGGTTTTCTCCAAGATCTTCTGTTTCCTCCTACACTCCAAAGACGTACTGGTTTGTAGATTAATTGGCTTGGTATAATTGTAAATTGTCCCTAGTGTGTTTAGGATAGTTTCAACATTCGGGGATCACTGGTCCGTGCAGACACGGTGGGCTGAGGGTCCTGTTTCCGCGCTGTATCTCTAAACTAAACTAAACTAAACTAAACAGTCTGAAGAAGGGTCTTGACCCGAAACTTCACCCATTCCTTCTCGCCAGAGATGCTGACTGTCCTGTTCAGTTACTCCAGCCTTTTGTGTCTATCTTCGGTTTAAACCAGCATCTGCTGTTCCTTCCTAATATCTAAGCAGTGTGTATTTTCATTACCTCAGTGTTCAGAAAGTGGCAATAGTCTAACAATGGTAATTTTCAAGCACTGATTTAATCACCGTCACATTTCCCATGCCAAGTATCTGAATCACAGCTGAAATTGACAATTGCATGTGAATTACACATGTAATTGTAAGATGAACTGGCATCCATTCAGAGGTGGTTTGGAAACACGCCACTGATTTTACATTGAGCCCTTACATCCAATTGAGAAAAGAAGCATCTGTTCCATCTGTTAGGTTTGAATTCATCTGACAGAGATGAAACACCACTGTGCCATCCTTCTGTGCCACAAAATCCCAGAGACATGCATACTGAACAGCAGAACAAATCAACACATATTCTGAATGATTTTCAATTTAGTTTTTGTCAAATCTGATTAACTTACAAAGATTGTAGGTGCTGTTCCATTCATTCTTTACAATGAATTATTTCATCCCCCTCGGTAGTGAATGAATGGGCACCAGCTTTGGGATGGGGGTGACTTTGACTTTGACCATTGATGTTAATAGGTAATACCAAATGGAGACAAAAAAGATTGCAGATCCTCATTGAAACATACAAAATAATGAAAGGCTTGGGTAGAGTGGATGTGGAGAGGGTGCTTCCATTAGTGGGAGAGTCTAGGACTAGAGGTCATAGCCTCAGAATTAAAGGATGTTCTTTCGGAAGGAGATGAAGATAAATTTATTTAGTCGGTGGTGAATCTGTGGAATTCTTTGCCACAGAAGGCCATGTCAAAGGGTATTTCTAAAGCAGAGATAGATAAATTCTTGATTAGTACGGGTTTCAGGGGTTACGGAGAGAAGGCAGGAGAATGGGGTTAGGAGTTTTTGTGTTTTGCTCGAACTAATAGCAAATAGCAGCCTGATATTACATTGTACCTATTTTTATTTCTAATGGCTTTAATGGAAATAATTATAGCGTTAATACTGCCAATGCCATTTGTTGTCCAGAGAACTATTAATTAAAGATCAAATGGGAACATTGTAGCATATTTCTTCAAACTAAACTCCCTTCCATTACAGAAGTCTGAAGAAGGGTTTCGGCCCGAAACGTTGCCTATTTCCTTCGCTCCATATATGCTGCTGCACCCGCTGAGTTTCTCCATCTTTTTTGTGAACCTTCCCTTCCATTACAGCTCCCTCTGAGATTGTCAGTTTGATGGTAATTGTCCTGTCGACTTGCTCAATCTCTTAGTCATTAATAGACAAGTTCTATTTCATGACCTCTGAAATCAGGCAATCTATGCACCAAAACCACAGTCAACCTTGTACTATTTATACTTCCAGAATTGTCTTTAACCCATTGTGTTCCATTATTTCCCATCAGGTCTTATTTTTCTTATTCATAGTTTCATCATATCTGAATATTTCTGGCCCAAAAGTTAGAATACAGGTTGTTTTTAGTATTCCTGCCCCCCATGGTGATAATTATTAAATAAAAACGGGCAGCATCGTGGCGCAGCTTTAGAGTTACTGCCTTACAGCGCCAGATACCTGGGTTCGTTCCATACAGGGTATTGTCTGCCTGGAGTTTGTACGTTCTCCCCGTGACCTGTGTGGGTTTTCTCAGAGATTTTGGTTTCTTCCCACACTCCAAAGATGTACAGGTTTGTAGGTTAATAGGCTTGGTATAAATGTAAAATGTTCCTAGTGTGTGTAGGGTAGTGTTAATGTGCAGGGATCATTGGTTGGCATGGACTCGGTGGGCTGAATGGCCTGTTTCCATGATGGATCTCTCAACAAGTAGTTTAAGTAAAATCAAATTAATTATAGTGTTGCGTATTATTTTAGATGTAATCCCTCATGCTCAGTAATGTTTGTCAAAAAAGAGGAATGTTTAATAACCTTTACTTAGAAAATCAAAAACTTTTTATTGATGCAAAATGCTACTACAAATGTCCTGGTATAGTTATTTGTGGTAATCAATGCAGTTTAACAGTGGTGTTCAGCTGCAAATCAGTTATTCATTTTTAAGAGACAACTACTCCTTTAATTGTAACATCATAATCCATGCAGTTTGGTCAGATTTCTGATAAAGGATAATCAATCTGAAACATTAGACCATAGAATGTAGAACATAGAATGCAATGCATTCCAGGCCCCCACCACTCTATGTAAAAAACCATGCCTCGCATTACTCCATTAAACTTTCCCCCTCTCACCTTATAGCGATGCCCTCTAATGTTGGACATTTCCATCCTAGGAAAAAGGTTCTGACTGTCTACCCTAGTTATGCCCCTCATGATTTTACATACTTCTATCGTCTCTGACATTCAGGAAAAAATAGTCTTCAGTGTTGCCCCTTCGGTCACCATGGGGCTTCTTCCCCTCTCACCTGCTGTTGCTTCCAAGGTGGAGTATGTTGGCAAAAGGACAAAGGACAAAGGACATTTATTATCACATACACCAATTGGTGTAGTGAAATTTGACTTGCCATTGCAGCACACAAATAAAGATAAGACACAACATCAAAGAATTTAACAATAAACATAAAAACATCCCCCCACAATGGTTCCCACTGTGGGGGAAGGCATCAAAAGTCCAGTCCCATCCCCTGTTCACCCATAGTCAGGCCTATTGAGGCCTCCGCAGTCGCCGCTATGGCAGCCCGATGCTTCAGGCCCTCTCGCCGGATGATGGAGTTCTGTAATCAGGTGAACACACCTCAGCGGCTTGGAATGTCTGGAGCGGCCGCCTCCTCCCCGGAGACCGCGGCTCCCGAAGTCCACGGGCCGCGCTGGTCGGATTTCCGACTCTGGCGACCTCGTCGTGAGATCCCAGGCTCCGCGGTGTTCTAAGCTCAGCACCGCCCGCAGCTGGAAGCTCCGCAGACCGCAGCACCGCGATGTTGGAGTTGGCGGTCCCAACCACCGCATGGCGACCTGGGCAAGGCATCGCCCGCTCCACGATGGCGGCCCAGTGCTGTGCCACCACCGAAGCTGAAGTCCTGGCTGGTCCCGGCAGGAAACGTTGCTCTAGACTGCCGGTAGGCCGCGAGGAAGGGGCGAAAACACAGCCGGAGAAAAGCCGCATCTCCGACCAGGTAGGGACTGAGAACAATAGTTTCCCCCTTCCCCCTCCACCCCCCATCCCCCCCCCCCACACCCCCACATAAAAAGACCAAAAGACCTCCAACACAAACACTTTTAACTCATTAAAAAATTTTTAAATGGTGAAAAGACTAACAGCTGCTGGCAGGGCAGCCATACTCGACGGCGCCCCCGACTCTGGGGGAGGAGGAGGCGGCAGTGATGGGGGGTGGGGGGGGGGAAGGGGGTTTGTGAAGGTGCGGGGGTGGGTTGGAGTGGGTATGGGAGAGCAAGGGGTAGGTAGTGTGGGGCAGGGATGGGTAGGAGGGGGCGGCGACCCAAAGGTGCGAAGCAGGGGTGGGTGTCCTCTTGGTGGGTGAAGAAGAACTCACTGGTGCACTTTATGAGTCGGGGGTAGAGCCGGAAGCCGGGGCTCTACTTCAGTTTACATTTTATTCTTGTTTTGTTCCCGTTTCTGACACTCCATGGCGCTTTAGAGGCACGGGAGGGGAGTCATTATTGTACGGGGTGTGTATTGTCGATTTATTATCACGTGATCTCTGTTGATCCAGAAAAAATGGAAAACCCAGAAAAATGGATATGAACTTATGAATCCAGAAAGGCTGGAACAGAAGGTTCAACCTGTGTTCTCCACACTGATCTTGCTATCCTCCAAGTCCCTCTCCTTTGTGAATACAGAAGAAAAGTGTAAACAAGAGCCAGAGACAGTGTGTGATTTAAACACATCTTTAATGAGCACTTGAAACTTAGCAGCGTTGAGGACAACAGGTTGTCAGTGCATTCTAGCTGCTCGAACTGGTGCTGGGAACGAGTGTTAGTATAACAGCAAGCAGGTGTTGTCGACTTCTCCGGTATTCCGCTCCCTCACAGTCGACCATGTAGGATCGTGGCTCGTCAGTCGGGCTGACAACAGTGCCCAGACGGGAATGTCCAGTCGAAGTTTTGTAGACGGACGAGCTGGCCCGGCAGTAGAGGCTCGAGTGGTCTGCTGGAGCTGTCGTATGACCGTTTCTGGATGTCATGCCTCTCTTGGAGACGTTTCTGGATAGTGGCAGGCTTCAACGCTCGAGGAACCAGCTGCTGTTGTGCGGTGGGGACCGGAGACGGCGTCAATCTCGACATCAGGCGATGTGATGGCAATCCCAGGGTACCGTCCCTGGCAATGTTTCTGAGATTCAGGAGATCGGGACGTCCGACTTTGAAATGCGTGCTCCATCCAGCAAGTGCTTGGCACTTCTGACAGCGAGTTCAGCGAGTCCATTACTCTGTGGATACTCGGGACTGCTCGTGACGTGCTGGAAGTTCCATCGGTCTGCGAAAAGCTGGAACATGTGGCTGGTGAACTGCCGACCATTGTCGGTTCTCAGGCAGACAGGAACGCACATCGGCGGAGAAGCAGTCAGCGACCCCACCGCCTGGGTCTCGACCATGATTGCCACAGTCAAGAAGGGAAAGAACAAAATCCGTCTGTGCATCAACCTGAAAGACCTGAACACTGCCATTAAGCGCCCACACCCCCATGAAGACCGTCGAGGATGTTGCGGCAAAGGTCGGAATGGCCACCCTCTTTTCTGTCCTTGATGCAAAGAACTCTTTCTGGCAGATCCCGCTGGACAAGAAGTCATCAAGCCTCACTACATTTGCCACCCCATTCGGCAGATATAAGTTTCTGAGAATGCCATTCGGAATCAACTCCGCCAGCGAAGTCTTCCAGAGAACTATGGAGCAATTATTCGAGGGCCTACCTTGTGCTATCATTGTCGACGATATCCTCGTATATGGCAAAGAAGCAGCAGAACACGATCACAATCTCAGGCTCATCTTGGAACGCGCTCGCAAGATCAACCTCAAGCTCAATCCAGACAAGTGTAAGTTCCGGGTTCCAGCGGTCTCCTACGTCGGCCACATCTTTACTCCTGATGGCCTTAAACCCGATCCGAAGAAAGCTGCTGCCATCACAGAGATGCCTGCCCCCACAGACGTGAAAGGCCTGCAACGGTTTCTGGGCATGGTAAACTATCTCGGAAAGTTCATACCGAACCTCAGCGAACTAAGCTCCACACTGCGGCAGCTGACCAAAAAGGACACTGCATGGTCATGGTTCCAGCAACATCAGGTAGCCTTTGATGTTTTAAAATCCAAACTGACCAGTGCACCGACCCTGACTTTTTTCGACCTGAAACGTCCGGTGACGATCACCTGTGATGCCTCGAAATTTGGTCTCGGCGCAGCCTGCTTGCAACCATCTGCTGATGGCGCTCTACTACCTGTCGCTTATGCCTCTCGCACCATGACCGACACGGAGCAGCACTACGCAAAATCGAAAAGGAACTGCTGACTGTCGTTTTTGCCTGCACCAAATTCCACGATTTCGTCCTTGGCAACACATTCACGGTCGAGACAGACCATCAACCGCTGGTGACAATCCTGAACAAGCCCCTCCGTGCCGCGCCAGCTCGCTAGCAGCGCATGATGCTGCAGCTGCAGGGGTACGACTTCACCATTACCTACAAAAAGGGTAAGGACCTGCATGTTGCTGACACTCTCTCTCGTGCACCTCAGGCATCTTGCGAACAACACCCCCATGAACAGGAAGATTTCACGGTCCTCGGTGTCGACCTCGTCCCCAGTAAGCAACTGCGTACCCTGGCCGCGCACACTGCCACTGACGATATGCTTCAAACCCTCTCCTCCATCATCACAACAGGCTGGCCAGACAAATGATCCGACACGCCCACAGAGGTACAGCCGTACTTCCTGGTACGTGATGAACTGGTGGTACAGGGTGGTGTTGTGATTAAGGGTCACAAGGTGGTGATACCCTCGTTGCTGAATGAGATAAATACTTCAAAGAACCACACAGCGGTCACCCAGGGGCCGACTCCACACTGGCACACGCTCGTGGTCTGTTCTACTGGCCGGGGATGGCCGAGTACATCCGGAACCGCATAGCCTCCTGCTCCACTTGCAACAACCTTGCGCCTCATCAGCAGCGGCAGCCCCTTCTGCAACACCCGCCACCAGCACTGCCCTGGACGTCGCTGGCGGCAGACATTTTCGAATGGTGCGGAAAGCACTACCTCGTTCTGGTCTCCAATTGGAGGCTTGGGTTTGAATCCCACTTCTGACACCATGTAAACAAGAGCCAGAGACAGTGTGCGATTTAAACACATTTTTAATGAGCACTTGAAACTTAGCAGCATTGAGGACGACAGGTTGTCAGTGCATCCTAGCTGCTCGAACTGAAGAGCTGGGAACGAGTGTTAGTATAAGTGTTATAGTGGGGTGGAGTTAGTGATGCTGGCTTATGTGTGATTGGTTCACATGCATCATCATTTAGTACCACACCTACATCCTACGACTCCAAGCACAGATACCCTCCCTTAACCCCTACCTTCTCCCTGGTCACCCTCTTGTTCTTAACACGCATATAAACAGGCTTTGCATTTTACTTCGGAGTCACGTGAGTGACTACGTGAAGAACCCGTCCAGCATGCATGCGCGACATGACCGTTCACGCAGTGCAACAGCGACGCAGCGGGAGTCAGGCGCTCCCGCTACAGCTTAAAAAAGACGGACCGTCAGGTAAGATTATTCTGAGGTCGTTTTTTCCGAAAAAATAAGTGTTTTGTTTAGTCTCACCAGAAATATGAGCAAAACAAGACAAGCCAAGAAGTCCGCCCCCCGTTCGACTCCAACGGAGGAGCGTTCCATCAGTGGGGGGCAAGAGGCGGTAGGACCGCTAACCCAGCGGTCCGCCATCCCTGACACCGTGCCGAGCCCAGTCCCGCTAGCGCAGCCTGAGCAGCGGGCTGGATGTAAGGCAGCACGGAAGACCAACCGGCCGGTGGTGTCCGATTCTTCGGACGGGGACGTCTCACCGCCCGCGCGGGGCAGAGACAGCCGCCTGAGCTGCTTGGAGCGGCTCGTGGAGCAAATGCTCCAGCGAGACTTGCTTCGGGAGGAGCAGTCTCGCAAAGGGAGTTCAGGCACTCCCACCACAGTGCCTCACAACGCACTGGCCATCGCTTCCCCAGCTTTGGCAACCAGGGCTGGGCTGGTCAAGAAGAGGGGTCACTGGCCGAAGATGTCGGGAGTACGCTTGGGGTACAGGACCAGGAAGAGCTGCTGGGTGTGGTAGACCGCTACGTGGCAGCTCCACGAGCAGGACGGCCATTAGAGTCAAAACTGGCGGCCAGCATTAACTACCTGTCCTTCAAGCCCCTACAAGAGCAGGTAGTTAATGAGGCCCTAGAGCTGTATTCGGCCCCAGAGAATTGCGCCTCGCTCAACGTGCCGGCTGTCAATAGCCAAATCTGGGGGCACGTTGGGCGATACATCCGCAATCAAGAGCTCAAACTACAGCGGATCCTCAGGCTCCTGACGTCAGCCATCACTTCATATGCTCGTTCCGTGGATGGGGTGGAAATGACCACGAATCAGCAGGATACACTGGCACTGCTGTGCAATACCCAGTTCGAAATTAACAACCTCCGTAAAGAGATTATAAGACCTGCCCTCAACCCGAAATTCACGGGTTTGTGCAAAACGCCGACCACAGAGCCAGAAATCCTGCTCTTCGGCAAGGACCTCTCCAAAAAAGTAAAGGACATGGAGGAGGAGTCCAAAACATTTGGCCTCATGAGGGCAGGCCCCGGGACGAGCAAACCCACTAAACCCAAGCGGCAGTACCCCACCGCGTCCACCAGTCGACGTCAACCCTATGGGACTGGTGAAAGCTCGGGGTCCGCACATCACCACCGGAAGCCTTTTTTAGGCCAAGGCCCAGAGCGGACCATATGGAAAATGCACCACCCCCAACCAACAGCAACACATCAGACAACACAACAGAAAACTCATCGTCCGACAAAGAAACAGAAGAAACACCCGTAACCATGGAGGTAGGTGGGTCTGGTTCCTACCAGCATATAAAAAGTGGGGGTTCTATACTAACAGGGGGGAGATTACACCTGTTTGTGCAAACATGGAAGTCTATCACGAATGACAAATATATACTCAACAACATTCGTTGATACAAAATAGAGTTTACTCTAGAAAACTTGCCACCAGTTCAGCACTCACCCCAAAGGGTCTTTTCCCTCTCAGTTAAAGAAAAACGAGAGGGACAAGCTGAACTGGTGAGGCTAATTACAAAGGGTATCATTGGAAAAACCAAACATGAGTCCTTGGAATTTGTCTCTAATATATTCACTAAAACCAAAAAAGATGGTGGATGCCGCATCATCATTGACTTAACTTCACTAAATATGTTTGTTAAGTATATACATTTCAAAATGGAAACATTTGTTTCTGCCAAACAACTGATTTCCAAAGGATACTTCATGGCAAGCATCGACCTTAAAGATGCTTACTATTCAGTACCCATTCATAAGGATCATTGCAGATACCTGAAATTTACCTGGATGGGGAAACAATGGCAGTTTAAAGCGTTGCCCGATGAGTTAACATCAGCCCCAAGATTATTCACCAAGATACTAAAACCAGCCTTGGCAATATTAAGAAAACAAAAACATATTGCCATGGCATACCTTGATGATATCTTAATAGTAGGCAAAACCATGGAATTGGCTATATCAGCTGTGTCAGCTACCAAACAATTGTTTGAAACCTTGGGATTTGTCTTACATCCAGATAAATCTAAGTTGACGCCATCCACAACCATGGACTATCTGGGATTCACAATTAACTCAGTCCACATGTCTGTAACTTTGCCAAAAGACAAAACAGCAGAATTGGCACAAACATGTAACAATTTAATGGTCAACGATCGACCAACCATTCGACAAGTGGCGAGAGTAATTGGAATGATGGTAGCAGCATTTCCAGCTACACAATTTGGACCTCTGCACTATCAAAACTTACAAAGAGCAAAAGTGCAGGCACTAAAACGACATGCAGGTCACTTTGACCGGATCATGAAATTACCCACTGAAGCAATATCAGAGCTACAGTGGTGGGTAGAGAACATTTGGCATAGTTCCAGCCCTATCATCATCGTTAACCCTACGTTAATTATTCAAACAGATGCCAGTGCTCAAGGCTGGGGAGCAACTAATTCCATATCCAGCACAGGTGGTAGATGGACTAACCTAGAGTCATCGTTACTACTTACACTGGGCATAAATTATTTAGAAATGTTGGGTGCATTTTATGGATTAAAAGCATATTCAACAAATATGCATCACTTGCATGTTCGGTTACAAATAGACAATTTGTGGCCTATATTTATTTTTATTTTTTTAGATAGATAGATAGATAGATAGATAGATAGATAGATCACAAATTAAACATCCACCACAGTGAGTTCACCAAGCATATCCTCACTGTGATGGAGGCAAAGTCTTAGTCTCCGTCTCTTCCCTCCTTGTTCTCCCTCTGCGCTGAGGCGATCGATCCAGGCCGAAGATGCCGCTCTCCAGTCCAGCGGACATCCGTGGTGATGTCGCCGCCGCCGAAAGCCGGAACGCCGTCTCCGGCCGAAGCGGCCCGCCACAGCATCAGCTCCGGGCAGCTGCCCCAGCTCCAGGTCCCGCAGTCTCCGCTCCGGGCCGCCGCCCCAGCTCCGGGTCCCGCAGTCTCCGCTCCGGCCCGCCGCCCCAGCTCCGGGCCGCCGCCCCAGCTCCGGGCCGCTGCCCCCGCTCCAGGCCGCCGCCACAGCTCCGGGTCCCGCAGTCTCCGTTCCAGGCCGCTGCCCCAGCTCCGGGTCCCGCAGTCTCCGCTCCGGGCCGCCGCCCCAGCTCCGGGTCCCGCAGTCTCCGCTCCAGGCCGCCGCCCCAGCTCCGGGCTGCCGCCCCAGCTCCGGGTCCCGCAGTCGCCGTTCCAGGTCCCGCAGTCTCCGCTCCGGGCTGCCGCCCCAGCTCCGGGCAGCCGCCCCAGTTCCAGGCCGCTGCCCCAGCTCCGGGTCCCGCAGTCTCAGCTCCGAGCCCCACTGCATCAGCTCCAGGCCGCCGCCGAAAGCCAGAACGCCGCACCAGCAAGTCGGGCCACCGCTGCCTTAGCCCCGAAGACGGCCAGCCTCTCGTTGGTAAGTCCTGGCTGGCTCTGCCTCCGGTGCCTCGGGGTCGGTCGCAGGTTGGAGGCCGCCAGCTCCGCCATTAGGCCTCAGCGCAGACGGAGGCAGAGAAGGGGGATACGACACGAAAAAGTCGCATTCCCCCGAAGGAAGAGACAGAGAACATGTTTCACCCCCTCTAACACAACCCTACAAACTAAAACTTAACCAAAACAAGACAAAAAAAACAACAGAGAAAAGTAAAGACAGACGGACTGCAGGCGAGCCGCAGCTGTTAACAGCGCCGCCACTTCCGGACATATGGGCAGCATAAAATCGATATCATGTGACAAATTGGTCAACACAATCTGGCAATGGTGTGTCGACAGACATATTTGGCTATCAGCAACTTACCTGCCAGGTAAGCTAAATACAGTGGCAGACACCAGGTCACGCAAATTCAATGATAACACCGAATGGATGTTAAATTCCAAAGTATTTGCTAAAATTACCAAGCAATATGGCACGCCAGATATCGATCTATTTGCATCCAGACTAAATCACCAGATTCCTATGTATGTCGCTTGGGAACCAGACCCTGAGGCAGCAGCGTTAGATGCGTTCGCGCTGGACTGGGGAAATTTCATCTTTTATGCATTTCCTCCCTTTTGCCTCATCAGTCGGGTACTACGCAAAATACAAATGGACTTTGCTTCAGGTATTTTGATAGTACCCAACTGGCCTACACAGCCATGGTTCCCAGTGCTCCTCGACATGATCGTCGAGACC
Source organism: Amblyraja radiata (assembly GCF_010909765.2). Classification (NCBI taxonomy): domain Eukaryota; kingdom Metazoa; phylum Chordata; class Chondrichthyes; order Rajiformes; family Rajidae; genus Amblyraja; species Amblyraja radiata. Next base: position 27,386,894 of record NC_045956.1, read on the forward strand.
CCAATGACTTTTCCCAGTAGCCCTGAATTGCTAACTCACCCAGTATCTGGCATAAGCCACCCATGCCATGATATAATTAAACTCCTGGGTTGCAGATTTTGAAAAGGCCTCTGCTGGGCCTGGGATTGTCAGAAAACACCATGACATCATCCCACCGTGTATCCACAAGGAAACAATACTTATCAAGTATCAAGAAGTGGGAAAAATACTGTTCGGATACAGACCAATTACTCAACCACAACAGTAACCAATGTACTGGAGTTCCTGGCAGGCCTTCACCATAATGAAGGACTCAGCTACAGTGCCATTAATACAGCCAGAAGTGCTCTGTCTGCCTATTTAATTCAGGCACCAGGACAACAGGCCATGGGATGCCACCCGCTGGTGATCAAGCTCATGAGAGGGATATTTAACTCCAATCTCCCCAGACCAAGGTACACCCATATCTGGGATGTCAGTGTGGTCCTGACATACCTCAGGGGATGGTCACCAGCCAGGTCCCTCACCCTGGAACAATTAACTCTGAAGACGGTCATGCTGATGGCACTTGTGTCAGCACAAAGAGTCCAGTCACTTCACCTATTACGACTGGACAACATGATCATAACTCCAGACCATGTCTCATTTACTATCCAGGGGCTGGTCAAACAGAGCAGGCCAGGAACATCAAATCCAGTCATGGAATTCTGGGCCTACCCACCAGAACCACGGTTATGTGCCATGACCCACCTACTGAACTATATTGACACAACTAAAATCCATCGAGGGAGAGAAAAAGCCTTATGGGTCAGCCACAAGAAACCTTATGGTCGGGTAACGAGCCAAACCATTTCAAGATGTCTCAAGCAGGTGCTGAAAGCCGCTGGTATAAATACTAACATGTATAAATCTCACTCCACCAGGGCAGCATCCACGTCGGCGGCTAAGAGAATGGACGTACCAATAGACCACATCCTGGCTACAGCGGGGTGGTCTGGGGAAAGAACGTTTCAAACTTTTTATAATAAGCCGTTGGCAGAACCTGCTTCATTTGCAGAGAAAATATTACAATCTGCAAATATATAATTTAGCCCGGGGGAGCAATTTGTTTTTTGTTATTGTTAATAAACACCATTATTGTTTTTTACAAACAGATTCATGGTTGATTACGATAACATACTTCCTCCCTCAAATGACTTTGGCAGTGAGTGAAGTATGAACTGTTACACGGTTTGATATCACAGAGCTTTAAAATCTTCACGTAGTCACTCACGTGACTCCGAAGTAAAATAGTAAGATTAAACGAGAATTTACCAGTTTGAAGTTTGATCTGTATTTTATGAGGAGTTACGATGAGGGATTACGTGCCCTCCGCTCCCACACTCAATAATAGAGATCAAACTGGTATCTAAGCTCTCCTTTTCTTTACTATATTTATTTCAATTATTGTGTCTTTCTGTGATTCCACACCGCTACTTTGAAGTATGTCGCGCATGCGTGCTGGACGGGTTCTTCACGTAATCCCTCATCGTAACTCCTCATAAAATACAGATCAAACTTCAAACTGGTAAGTTCTTGTTTAATCTTACTATTTTCCTTAATCCGACTTGCAAATGACATTTCATGGCCCCTTTTGGCCCTTCTAATCACCCATATGTTATTTCCTACTTGTTTCACATATTCCTCATAACCCCCGTCTGATACCATCTTAAACTTGACATATGCTTTTTTTTTCTTTAACCAAACAATAAGTCTGAAGAAAGGTCTCGACCCAAAACGTCACCCATTCCTTCTCTCCAGAGATGCTGCCTGCCCTGCTGAGTTACTCCAACATTTTGTGTCTATCTTCGGTGTAAACCAGCATCTGCAGTTCCTTCCTCCACAATAACCAAACCAATGCTGCACCTGACCTGTTGAATATTCCCAGTCTTTGCTGTTTTACTACAGAAATGTATGCAATTGTTGCAGTCCTGACACGTTCTGATTCACTTTGCTTAACAATACAATATGTTTTGGAGATCATGAGATCAGGAGCCCACATCATGAGTAGGAAGGAACCACAGATGCTGGTTTACACCGAAGATAGACACAACATTTTACTCCAGCATTTTGTGTCTATCTTCAGTCTACTTAGAGTAATAGAGTAATACAGTGTAGAAACAGGCCCTTCAGCCAACTCGCTCACATTGGCCAACAATGTCCCATATACCCTAGTCCCACCTGCCTGCATATGTCAAGTAACAGGTGTCCTATCAATGCACCTGTCCAACTGTTTCTTAAACGATGGGATAGTCCCAGCCTCAACTACCTCCTCTGGCTGCTTGGTCCATACATCAACTGTGTGAAAAAGTTACCCCTCGGATTCCTATTAAATATTTTCCCCTTCACCTTGTACCTATGTCCTCTGATCCTCAATTCCCCAACTCTGGGTAAAAGACTCTGTGCATCTACCCGATCTATTCCTCTCATGATTTTGTATACCTCTACAAATACCATGCACTTGTATTCCATAGAATAGAGACCCAGCCTACTCAACCTCTTGCTATAGCTCACATCCTCTAGTCCTGGCAACATCCTCGTAAATATTTTCGGAACCGTTTCAAGCTTGACAATATCTTTCCTATAACATGGAAACTTTAACGCACACACACACTCGCACACTCGCACACACACACACACACACACACACACACACACACACACACACACACACACACACACACACACACACACACATGCATACTCGTGCGCGCACACATACTCGCACACACTCACGCACACCCACACACATACACACACACACACACGCACGCACACAAACACACACACATATATACACACAGACACATATATATACACACACACACATAAACACGCACACACGCACGCACACACATATGTTATCTGTCTGTCTGTCTGTCTGTCTGTCTGTCTGTCTGTCTGTCTGTCGCGCATGCTGCTGGACGGGTTCTTCACGTAATCCCTCATCGTAACTCCTCATAAAATACAGATCAAACTTCAAACTGGTAAGTTCTTCGTTTAATCTTACTATTTTCCTTAATCCGACTTGCAAATGACATTTCATGGCCCCTTTTGGACCTTCTAATCACCATATGTTATTTCCTACTTGTTTCACATATTCCTCATAACCCCCGTCTGATACCATCTTAAACCTTGACATATGCTTTTTTTTTCTTTAACCAAACAATAGTCTGAAGAAGGGTCTCGACCCAAAACGTCACCCATTCCTTCTCTCCAGAGATGCTGCCTGCCCTGCTGAGTTACTCCAAGCATTTTGTGTCTATCTTCGGTGTAAACCAGCATCTGCAGTTCCTTCCTCCACAATAACCAAACCAATGCTGCACCTGACCTGTTGAATATTCCCAGTCTTTGCTGTTTTACTACAGAAATGTATGCAATTGTTGCAGTCCTGACACGTTCTGATTCACTTTGCTTAACAATACAATATGTTTTGGTAGATCATGAGATCAGGAGCCACATCATGAGTAGGAAGGAACCACAGATGCTGGTTTACACCGAAGATAGACACAACTTTTACTCCAGCATTTTGTGTCTATCTTCAGTCTGCTTAGAGTAATAGAGTAATACAGTGTAGAAACAGGCCTTCTGCCACTCGCCCACATTGCCAACAATGTCCCATATACGCTAGTCCCACCTGCCATGCGCTTGGTCAATATCCTTCCAAACCTGTCCTATCAATGCACCTGTCCAACTGTTTCTTAAATGATGGGATAGTCCCAGCCTCACTACCTCCTCTGGCTGCTTGGTCCATACATACACCACCCGTGTGGAAATGTTACCCCTCGGATTCCTATTAAATTTTTCCCCTTCACCTTGTACTATGTCCTCTGATCTCAATTCCCCAACTCTGGGTAAAAGACGCTGTGCATCTACCCGATCTTTCCTCTCATGATTTTGTATACCTCTACAAGTACCATGCACTTGTATTCCATAGAATAGAGACCCCGCCTACTCAACCTCTCGCTATAGCTCACATCCTCTATTCCTGCAACATCCTCGTAATATTTTCGGACCGTTTCAAGCTTGACAATATCTTTCCTATAACATGGAAACTTTAACGCACACACACACTCGCTCACTCGCACACACACACCACACACACACACACACACACACACACACACACACACACACACACCACACACACCCCACACCACACACACACACACACACACACAGCCACACACACTCGCGCACACACACACACTACACTCGCCGCACACACACTCGCACACCACCCCACACTCACGCACACACACACACACACACTCACACACATACACACACACACACACACCACACATATATACACACATACACATATATATCACAGACACACACAAACCGCACACACGCACACACACACATATGTTTCTGTCGATCTCTCTGTCTCTGTCTATCTCTCTAT